>NW_028227257.1:44818388-45158388 GCF_978045245.1 Mus caroli | reverse complement strand
TGTCAAACACATGACAATCAAACAAAAGATATTTCCCCCAATCTGCAGACAAGAGCCCTGAAAGGCAATTAGTGAAGTTGTAGTATCTAAGTTACTTTCTTATTGCTGTAGCAAAACACCATGACTATTAAAAGAAAGCATTTAGCTGGGCTTATGGTTTCTTAGTGTTAGAGTGTTAGAGTTAACCAAAGCTGAGCAAATACACAGCTCTCAGCACACCTCTTGACTTGCATGCAGGAGGCAGAGAGCACACTGGAAATGGTGCAGGTCTTTTGAAACCTCAAATCCCACTCCCAGTCACATACTTCCTCCAACAAGATCACACCTTCTAATCGTTCCCAAACAGTTCCATCAGCTGAGGATCAAGTATGCATATCTGTGAGCCTGTGGTGCACCAGAGGCAACTGGTGCTTGTTGCTTGTAACTATGTCAGAAAGGATTAATCCATGGCTCCACAAGAAAAACAAAACCAAACAAAAAAACAAACAAAAAAAAAACAAATCTAAATGTGAAAGAAAAAATTCCCTTCAGTTAAATCCAAGTGATCTACGATCCTATAGTAGTAGAAGAGACCCAGCAACTGTCCAATTCCTGGCTTTAATTCTCAAGGTCATCTCATGAGAAGAATCTCCTCCATTAAGCCTAGATTTTAGGTAACAGAAGTGGGACCATGAGTGAGGCCAAGTAACTCTAAATTAAACTGGAGTCCTACTACTTTTAGATACCATGAGATTTGGTACTGGACAGCTGCTAGAAATTTCCAGCAGGGCTTCCTTGAATCGCTTTTCTTCTGAGCATCCTGTAGGTTTTAGTAATACAATTATTATTATTATTATTATTATACAATCAAGGATGCTTGAAAAGTTTGCTTTTAGTTCTTGAAGTAGGATAACTCTATCCTGATGAGGCAATGCTAGAGAAATCGTGAATCTGACCATGGTCATAGTGATGTGTGTTAAAATCTTGGAAAACTACTGGTGGATGCTTCCAGTGTTTTTTAGCTGCTACTATATCAGCAATTGCAATGGAAATCTATGTAGATGATGAGAAAGAAATTACCAAAGTTTAGAATTTAGTTTCAGCTAAACTTAGGAGAGAATTCTCTACATTCCAACCATAAGGCAATCCTTTTGGAGAAAAAATGAATTCATTCATAGCATCCAAACGCATGAAAACAGAAAGAAATTTTTAGATTCCATCACTTATGACGTAGGTATCTCTGGAGAACCAACTTGGTGGTTTTATTTGAAGCAAGAAGTAGGGAGTGTGATGTTTATTTTTATGAACAGGGATGATACATGTCTGGAAGAGAAACTGACTCATGAAGATTGTGTTTTCATCCTTACTTCTCTCCATCTGTGGGCCAGAGAGATCCGGGGATGAAGCAAGGTAAGGACACTTCCTTCCAGTGGGAGGCGTTCTTTCTGCATCTTTCCTTCCCCAACACCAATATTTTCTGTGACATCCAGAATCTGCTGAGTGTCTCCTCCTTAAACATTTTTGGATCTGAGCTTCAAAGTCTTTTTTTGGAAGTGTGTTTAAGGCAATCAGCCAATTTCTATGAAAGCCTTTGCTTTAAGCGAAGGGTAAAGCAAAGCTTAAATGAATTTAAGGTCATTCTTCAAGAAGAAAAAAAGAGAGCCCATTATTTTTGTAACATCAATATAGTATATATTTTTTTCTTTTGTGCAATAGAACCTAGGGAAATGTATTTTGCTTTAAAGAAAGGGTTCGAATAAGTGCTTGCATGAAAGGGGAAATATGGATCCTTTCCATGTGCTGGTGATAATTTCATGTTGTCTTCTTTGGGGATCTGCCCATCTCTATATTTTGCTGGATAACAGTCCTCACTGAGTCAGAACTTGGCAAGCAGTACCACCAGGGTGTATTTTCCTATTTACCATCTAAGATATGTAAGCCTTATCTCTTCTATTAATGTGGAGTATAATTATATCCATGATGCCAATGACATTTAATTTTTGGCTTAAACACTCTAAATATATTTCTCATTCACATCCCTAAACTATACAAATGAATAAGAGTGACCTTCCAGAGAGCTATTAAGTGACTCTGGCCATCAGCACCTCTATCATCTTCAGTTGATGGTGCCCGAGGTTGCTGTGTAGACCATATCCATCCCTGTTATGCAGGAAAGGAGAAGAAGGGGAAAGCATACCTTGGAGCTTTTGCTACCACCCAGTCGTTGTTATTACAAAGCAGGACCTCTGTGGTTTTCTTCATATTTCTCCATTATTTAAGGAAAGACAAGGTCAGAGGAACCCTGATGCTTAGTTGCAATTAAAGCTCATTTATTCATGAGGGAAGGGAGCTTTTCAATTCTAGAAGGTTAGAGATGAAAATGGATCTGATTAAAGTTTATAGAATCAATGCAAAAATGGAGCTGACTGAATCACAAGACCGCAGAAGTAGGGTTCTATTTTGAAGATTTAGTTATTTTAAGGCTAATACAGGCAGTTTAGTGTAATAGTAGAATAACTACAAGTATGTATGTTAAGTACCATTGATTAATGCTATGTAGCAGTGACTTAACACACAAGGTGGCATTTGCTCTTTACAATTACTTTTAAAGATAAATTATTGTGGTGATTGTATTTGCAGACCTGGGGATTTTTTAAGGCCTAGGTAAAAGAATAAGGCCTAGATGTACTGTTAAGGCCTAGGTAACAGTTACTTGGTTAGCTTGCCATTAAAAGGAGACTTTCTCATGTTTCTGCTGGTACTAGGAAACTTTCCAATGCCAAGATTGATTACATATTCTGTTCAGTGCCCTTGGAAACATATCATGATGAAAGTCAATAGAACTATCTTGTATAGTTACTCATAATGAGCTTGGACCTGAATCAACCACCCAAGAACACTTCCTGTACCTTTGTATAAGCTTTTATGGCATAAGATTCCCCTGGTTTAGACCCCAACATAAGAGAGACATTGGCACCAATATAAGAAATTATTTGGAATAAGACTTCTATTTTGAGTAGTGGTACAGTAAAGTTTAAGTTCCCATGAGCATTCTGGAAACTGACATCCTACTTGGCAGAAAGAGACATGTATGTGGGTAACTGGTACCCTGGTTGGCAAGTTAAGACACGAATGTTAGAGAAGTCCCGTCCTGGTAGACAAGTCAGGACATGAATATTAGACAAGGCAAGCCCACTGACACAGTTAAATACCTCAGTGGGAGCAGGGTAAGTGAACAACAAATACAAAATCCCCTATCTCTAAATCCTGATTGGCGAAATAACTTGGCACACAAGTTTCTAGCTTTTGAGCTTAAAAATTCTGTAGGATCTTAACTTGGGGTCATGGTTCAGTTTACAAATTTGGGCCATGGTCCTGGTTGGCCAGTCCTGTGATATATGCTCAATAAACTATCCCTGTCTGACTGAGATTGGTATTTGTGTGGTTTGTGAGGTTATTTCTGGACTCCAACAGGACCAAATACCCTTTGTTTGGACTTTGGCTCTATTTTTTGTACTTGGTAGAAAATTTGGGGTGATCATTTCCTGTTTCTCTGACTCATTTTCCTCAAGCATAGAATACAGAGAAACATAGTTTATAGGGTTAATATGAGGACTAAATCATGAAAGATGTAAAACTCTTTGGAAAAGTACCAGGAACTAGCCCTTAACATCATTATTTACATCCTAGCATATTTCATTTCAGAAGGAATGATCATCTTTTCCATGCTCACACAGCTAGTAATTGGAATAACTCACTATCAGGAGGCACTACACAAACCTTTTCCAGTGTACCAAGCCTCACTGCCTTACAAATTGATTAGAGAAGGCTGTGTGCCATAATATAGCTTCTAGAGAGTTTGGAATATTTGTATAGATGTTAAAAATAGATAAAAACCAGCTATATCTAAGTAGTAAGTCAGGATTCTAATATCAGACCTCTTGGGGGTCAATATCAGTTCCTGGCTTTGTGATCTAGATCATAGTCTATCATTTTGGGGAAGTTGGGGCAGGAACACAAGCAATAAATCAAACCACATCCACAACTGAGAATAGAGAATATGTGTATCCTTGCTTGCTTGCTTGCTTGCTTGCTTGCTTGCTTGCTTTTGGCTACCTTTCTTCACTCTTACGCAGCTCAGGACACAGCCTAGGAAATGTGTTGTCTATGGTGGACTGGGTCCTCCTACATCAGTTAACAAGGCAGGCAACCCATTACAGACTTGCCTACAGGCTAACCAGATGGAGATAATTACTCAGTGGAGACTGTCTGTCCAAGTGATTCTAGGCTATGTTGACTGTTAAAACTAACCACTACAAAGGGTTAATTATTTTATATGGCAGATCAGCTAAGAGTAAAAATAAATTTGAACTTATGAAGATCTGTATTATGACAAGTATCATAAAATCTAAAATTGGGTTAGAGCCTTATGGAGTCCAGGAAGAAAACTATTTTTCTTTTCTTTTCTTTCCTATTTTCTTCTTTCTTGTTTATATATTGTTATATTCAGTGGAGAGAAACTAAGGAGGGGGAAGATGGAAAGCAAGGGAGAAGGAGGAAGGATGAGAAGGGATGTAAATATTAGAGATTTCGCCCTGAAGTACCCAACCTTCACCTTATTCGTTAGATTTGACTCCCTTATGTACCCTCTCAAGCGGTCACAGGCAAAGGTCAGTGTAGGAAAATGGAATGATTGTAATTAGTTTCATAATTCATCACTAAGCATGGTTGCCAACTAAACAATTTAGGATTTGCTTTGAAGATAAAAAGGGTAGAGATGCTGATGGATAAGAAGGATTCCATTCTGGAGTGACTGGGAATCGTTCAGCTAGTGCCTCAGCCTAAGGTTTCTCTATAGTACCTTCTAGGGAGCAGCCCCAGTCTATCTTGACTTTCTAAGGTACTCCAACTAAAGCTTTCTGCTCAATAATTATTTCAGTGGATGATGAAATAATTGAGGAAAAAACAAGAAAAGGAAAGACCAGACTAGAACAGAACAACCTGATAGGGCGTGCAGTAGGGATAATTGAGATGGTCTGGAGCCTTGGAAGAAGAGACATTACAGTCATTGAAGATAATGATAAATGTGATTCAATCTGAGGGCATTGCCTTCTGTGAGGTAGCTAGTGAGTCAAAGCCACTACTTGGAAGTACTATGGCCATCAGATTCATCATGTACTTTGGTATTGCAGGACCAGAATGAAACAAGGCAGTCTTTTAATGTCGTCCCACCCCTCTCTCTCTCTCTGTCTCTGTCTGTCTGTCTGTCTGTCTGTCTCTCTCTCTCTCTCTCTCTGTGTGTGTGTGTGTGTATGTGTGTGTGTGTCAGTATGTGTATGAAGTTGCTCCAAGATCAAGACAAGGCCTCCAAAGATAACAGGACTCCAAACTCATTAATTATGATAGTTCCAAGAATATGGCTGGTGTTCTTATCTTATCTATTGATAATCTATCATCTATGAATGTATATTTAGGTAACATTTGGGATTTATACCAGAATTCTATACATATCAGGTAAACCATTGGGATGTACCCTTAGATTATTTCTATTTAGTAGTTTTTTGCCTGAGTTTATAAAGTTTGGCCCACAGCAACCTGGTGTACTGGCTGGTTTTATGTGTCAACTTGACACAAGCTTGAGTTATCAGAAAGGAGCCTCCATTGAGGAAATGCCTTCATGAGCTCCAGTTATAAGGGATTTTTTTTTTCAATTAGTGATCAATGGGGAAGGTCCCAGCCCATTATGGATGGTGACATCCCCGAGTTCTATAAGAAAGCAGGCTGTGCAAGCCATGATGAAGCAAGCCAGTAAGCAGCACTCCTTCATGGTCTCTGCATCAGCAACTCTCTCCAGTTTCTGGCCCTGCTTGAATTCCCTGTCCTGACTTCCTCCAGTGATGCATGTAAGCCAAATAAATCCTGCTCTTCCCAATTTGCTTTTCAGTCATGGTGTTTCATTGCAGCATTAGAACTTGAAAACCAAGTACACAAAGAAAAAAGATTGAAAGCCATCTTTCTCTTTTTTCTTTGTATGTGTGTATGTGTGTGTGTGTGTGTGTGTGTGTGTGTGTGTGTGTGCATGTCCTAGTGTACCAAGGTGTAGGTGTGTAGGTCAGAGGGCAACTTTGGGGAGTCAGTTCTGTATCCTTCTACCATGTGGAGTTTGAGGATGAAACTCTGGCCCTTAGGCTTGCTGGCAAGTGCCTTGACTGTCTAAAACCATTTTCCTGGAGTCTCTTCTTCACACTGTGTCTTCTTTTCCAAAACCAACCTTTAGGGCAGTGTTTATTAGAATAAAATTCGCTCATTTTATGTGTCTAGTCTTACAAGGTTTGTCAAATGTAAATACACCGGTACAGAATCTTCCCATCATTCTCAAAGGGTCCCCTTTGATGCCAAATTTTGCTCGCTACTGGCCACAGGTACCTGTATGATCTACTTTCTGCCACCACGGAATACCTGGATTATTTCTACAGACCCTGCAGAGGGCATCTTGTTGCACGCTCTTGTTTGGCTTAAACTTTGTGTGATCATGGATATGTTCTGGAGTGTCTGTCCCTTCTCATCATGGAATAGTTCGGGGAACATAGATACTTAACAAAAGTTTGTTTCTCTAGTCACCCATTGTTTGACTTTTACAAGTTTCAGTTGCCTTTACCATTGCTGGACAAGTCTAGGTACGGTTTCCTTTCTCTTGAGCAAAAATCTAGGAGCAGAAGTTTTGGATTGTGTGATACGCAAAATTTTAACTTTATTAGTGGTTATTTTCTGAAGTATATTTGCCACTTTATACCCCACCCTCCACCTTTGTGATGGACAGAGATTCTAGATGCTCTACAACCTCTAAAACACTTGACAGCATGAACCTTGTGAGTGAAGACAGACATCCCTACACCTATGATTCTATATGACTCCCACCCCGCCCCAGGCCCTGGGCTCCACTCCTTTAATTTTCCTGGGGAATAAAAGCTTTGACGCCCACCTCCCCCGACTCCGAGCTTTTTATTTCCTAAACACTGTTTGTGGGCCATCTAGGTTATAGGCTTCAAACTTTCTGGCAGGACAAGGTTTCTCTGGAGTTCTTGATCTAAACCTCTCAAGTGCTTCTCTATACAAAATAAGAACCCTTTCTTTGAAAAGGCCGGAAAGCACCAGAGAGAAAGAAAGCCTAGGGCTCTCTCCCCATTCTGCCTCAACGTTCTTCTTTACATACAGGTTAGAATCTGATTAACCACTAACCATATCTGCGTCCAGGCTCCCAGAAAGCCCCCCAAACGCCAGCCTTGGCTAGGGGCACCGGGCATGCTCAGAGGGTGTGTGGCGCAGGCGTCCGCTGCAGTGGGGCCCGGGAGCCGGGAGGTGCCGCTGCGTCCCCGCTTCCCGTTGCTGACCCAGCGCGCAAAGTTGGGCAGGGAGCTGGGGGAGGAGGACCGCGAGCGAGGGTGGCGGAGCAGGGGCGGGAGGAGCGGAGGGAGGAGGGGACCGGAGCGTGTCACTCGCGCGCTCCCTCTGTGCACAGAGGATGTGCTGAATGGTGCGCTTCCAGGCGGCGGCCGAGCAGGATCCAGCGGCGGGCGGCTCGCACTGCCGGGCTCTGCTCCTCCGCGTCTCCCGAGGCTCTACAGTCACCGCGGGCTCCAGACCCTGCGTCCCGCCTGGGGCATGGCAGGCTGCTGTGCCCTCGCGTGTCGTCCCGCTTACTAAGCGGCGCGGGCTAGAGGTGCGGAGGCCAAGAGGCCCGAGGCCAGCGGGCAGCGAAGCCCAGAGCCTGGTGAACCGAGAGCCAAGCCCGCTCGCGCCCGGAGCTCCGCGTCCCGTCTCCACTGCGCTCGCCCGGGCCGCCCGGAGCCCCGATGAGCCCAGATGGCTGGGGCTCAGCCCGGAGTGCACGCCTTGCAACTCAAGCCCGTGTGCGTGTCTGACAGCCTCAAAAAGGGCACCAAATTCGTCAAATGGGATGATGTAAGTGAGGGGCGGCGCAGTGGGGTGCGGGCCCGGCACCCTAGGGCGGGCTGCGTGGGGGTGGGGCGAGGGGCGCGTTATGCAATGGGGCGCTGGAGCGGGAGCGGGCAGCCCGGGGCGCACAGGTTGCCAGATGCCTGGGTGGGTGGTAGAGGGTGGCAGCTTTCCGCGCGCTCTCCTCCTCCTAGGGGGTTTAGAGTTGACATCTTTGCTGGGTCTGGCCAGCACCTCCTGAGGGACTTAAGTCTTTGGGGCCAGTGGAACCGAAGGGACATGTTTTCCCCAGTGACAGGTCCTGAGAGTTTGAAAAGAGCATGAAGTTAGGAGCAGCTGGATAGCGCTGGAGAGTACTAGACGCATCCCCCACCACCTCGGCTAGCTAAGGTGTCCGATTATCTCCTTTGCCCTCTTTCAAGAAGGACTAGCTACTATCCAGGTCCCAAACCTTGCAGTTACTGCTAACCCTTGAGCATTTTTTTTTTTTTTTTTTAATGCTGGCCACGCAGCAGAGGACACAGCGATACAGCCGACAGGTGGTCGTTGATGCCAAACTTTAGCGCCTGGTTGCAGAGTGAGGGGCCTTAGAAAGGGCTGTTAGTGCACACCAGAAACTGATTGGTGAGCAAACTAGTAGCTGTTGGGGCCGAGGAGTGCAGGATGGACTTAGAGACAGGGCCAGGTTTTGAGAAACGAGCTTGTTTAGGTCTTCACTTTGAAATAGACCCACAACTTCTTGCACCCGTTGCTGTGTAGGAGAGATCCTGGCCGGCTCCAGGACTTCCTATGACCTCTCCCTTCCCTCCACCCTAGTTACCTTCAGAACACTTAAAGACTTCTTACAGAAACCTCCAATGGAATGCATATTACCCTATCGATGTGGCTTCCTGGGTGTCATCCAATGGGTTTGATAAGAACCACTCACCCGAATAAACCTGAGCTGTCAGGATCTAAAGAGATTCTAGTCCTAATGATTAACACATCTCCCATCAGGAGCAACTGTAGGAGAATGAACCCGTCTTCTAACTGAAATGATTTCCCACCTCCGTAAATTACAGCCTGTTATCCTTCCGGGTATTTTACTTTAATCTTCTTAAGCCAATTTCCAGTGTCTGAAAACAATTTAAATATTCCAGGTAGTGAATCCAATTACTTAGATGAGTGCATCCGTGTCTATATTTTGTCCAGTTGGAAGCGCAAACTGAACTTGCAGTATGAACAGAGCCACAGCCTCCTTGAAATCTCTTGCCAATTACCAAATGATGGAGGCAAGGATGTAAACACACCCTCTTTACCAAGGGCTTTGCACTTGTCTCCTTTCTGTCCCAGTTTAATTGGACCGGAGGCTGTTATAAATGGAATAGAACCGAAACAATAAATCAGACACAGATGAATTGTTTTTGTTAAGAAGACAAAAGGAGAGTGCAGTTCAACAAATGCAATGTTCTCATCCATAGACATCCTTAGGTAAAAAGCAAACAAAGGGGTGGATCTGAGAAAGAGGAAAAGGGTAAAGTGGAGAGAAAGAGAGAGAACAGGAGGGGAGAGGCTGAGAGGGGATAGGGTGGGAGGGGAAGGGAGGGGAGGAGAGCAGAGTCCCAGAGTAAAAAAGGGGGTAGTTTTAGTTATAAGCTCTGGAATTCTTATTACTAATGGTCTTTAAACTATATTTTATTAATTCTCCATAAAGTCTGGTTTTTGAGAAAATAACTTTGAGAGCGAAGGTTATAGATACCCAGGTAGGTGATTTGTGTTATATGTACTTAAGTAGCAAATGTTCCACACTCACTTCATCAGTGCCTGTCTTGAACTACATTTTTGGGGTGGTGGAGAAAGTGGGTAAAATCTCTCCCATTATAGACTGGATATGCTAAATAGAAGAGATCCAAAATCATCAAAAGACCATGATCAAATGATGCTCTGGGAATGATGGAGAAGCCAATAGCCAGCCCTAGGAGAAGGGAGAAGTGGGCAGAGTCCTCCAATCAAGGCAGCAGTGAGTTCTACTGGGGAAGCTTGTGCTAAGGAGGCCCACACTTGTGAGGGAGCCCAGAGATCTTCTTAAGAGAAACCAGACTGCACCCAGAGAAGGAATTAACTGGACTTTAGAGAAGTGCCCTGCAGGCACTTGGCTCTCTTGCTGTGTTTGATCCCTGCACTAGGAGGCATGGAGACATTCTTAGTATCCCTATTGTAGTCCCGGAGCATCCCCCTCTCTGGTACTCCTAGTTTGAGTTTCCTCTTTTAGCATCAAGCCAGTTTGATCTGTTTGGCTGTTTCTATTGCATTTCTATGAAGCTTCACTTTCCAGACAAAGAAAACCAAATCTAGAATCAGAGGTCTGGCTTTTCTCACTCAGCAGTGTGACTTTAGACAAATAAACATGTTGAACCTTTGTTGTCTCTTGTACAGAACTGGCAATACTATATCCCCTATACATTTAATGTAATGGTTTGTGTGATTTCTCTATAATATAGCAACCTTCCCTTCCCTTCTCCCTTTAGAAGCATCCAGAAGTTCTGTTAGTCTTGGGATTGCTGGATCTACCCTGTTTCTGATTCAGCTTTGGGGTAGGGCTTGAGGGTGTACCTTTACAAGGCCTTAGTTAATGTGGCTGTGGTATCTGCTGGTCTGGGAAACAGCACTGTGTATGACCAGGAAGAAGGTTTGTGAATGAGCTGTTACTGCAGCTTCTTAGCTCACAAAAATGTTCAGTGGCTTGTGAATTTAATTTTGTCTCTGCTTACATTTTGAGGCATTTGTCATCTAGGAATTGGAAACACCCAGTGGCAGCCTTGTTAGATCTTCTGGGGTTATTTACTGAAGCATCAATACTCAGAATTGAATGGATAACTCACATTCTTACATTTCTTTTGAGTTGTTGTTAGGCAATGAATAAATCGTTCTTATATCTTCTTCCTTACTGACTCTTTTCCTTCCTTCTTTTCCCTCCCTCCCTCCCTCCCTCCCTCCCTCCCTCCCTCCCTCCCTCCCTCCCTCCCTGTTATCCAGGTTTGAAAGGGTCTCTGGTTTGATTTTGTGTAACAGAGCTATGGATGTTTCTCTCCTTTAAGTTTTTGGGGAATACTCTCTGTTTCTACCCCAAGGGAACATCCCATCTCCTTATCTAGAAGAAAAATAAATGCTACAAACAACTTGGAAGTCCTTTGTACACCTGCTTGGCTGTGAAAACAGCAGAATCCTGCTTCTAGTTTATAAGGAGGATGTGTGGGCAAATCCCATAGATATTTTACTATCATATTAGACATCACAGTGCACACTGAGAATTTAAAAGTGATACGTTGGGGTTGTTTAGGATTGTAAAGTGCTACACAACATAATCACTGGTCCTGTTTTACCAGCCACCATATGGAATGGGAGATGTCACATAGACAGGGCTATGCCAGGCATAACTTGTTGGCTCTTTACCATAGTCCTGGAAAGGTTGTTCCTGGATGGTCTAGGGATGGTTGGCACTGACAGAGGCACAAACCAATGACAACAGGTACCAAATGGCCAAGAGCAGGAGCTGGGTGCCGCAGACATTGTAGCACCCACGCAGACACTCCCTGCTGTGTCAAGGAAGATCTGGGAGTCCTTAGAAGTCAGGGGAAGGTTTGGAATGTTGCAGTAATTTAAAACTAGTAATTTGGAACATAATGTAACATCGAAGCTGATCCTGTCTTGTTGGACTCAGTGAAAGGAGAAAGAGCTGACCTATTGTAGCTGCCTGTTTATTAGTAACAACAAAAAATCAAATTATAGCCTTTTAGTTTGTATTTGCACATGGCCCGATTAAAGGTGGTCAATTCTTTGTACTGTGGGTGTTTCAGGGGAGCTGTGGTGAGGTAGACAGTGGATGGTAATTTACTTTCTTCATCTTAGCTAGAGAGCCTTTTCTCTCTTGAGTTTTGACTTCTTTCTGGATTGGTGTTTAGAGATCAAACTTTTACTGGGATATCTACTTACCCCAGGTAGGGAGCCACGACAGAGCAATTTCAGATAACTCTAAAGTCCAACATGATGAACAATAATTTTTATTAAGGTTACTTACAGGAAAGTAGGTGAAGGGTTACTTGCAGAAGCAGAAATTACTCAAAGCCTACCGCAGCATAGGTGACAACTCACAAAAGCTGGGAACCTGGAGCACACTGTCCAGCCTGCAGTCAGCTCAACAGGTTGGAGAGTGTTCTTTTCAAGGTGCTTAGCCCTCTTCTAGACAGCTTGGTTGGTTTCTTGTTCTTTCAGGGAGCTGGTCTTGTCTGTGAATTTTCTTTGCAGCTTGGCTTGGCTCAGAGTGAGTCTTGGTAGTCTTTATTGTTTACTCTAGGGAGTAAGTGGCCCTGTGAATTTGGTCAGTTTTAGGGACTTCCTGAACTATTTTAGTTGTTTATCTTTTGGTTTAAGAAACTGTCCCTCCAGAATAGAATGTTTCAATCTCAGAGGAAACTGCTACTCAGCAATTGAACAGGAGATAGGTAAGGAATGACCCAAAGCTGTGTAATATCCCCCCCTTAGCCCCCAGCCTCTGGCCTGCCAATGTTTCAAACCTTGGACCTTATTTTTATTTTTAATCTTCCAACCTCCAAGGAGTCTCCTTTTCTCCCCCTCTCCTTCTTTTTTCCCTCTCTCCCTCCCTCCATCTCCCCCCTCTTTCATTTTTTAAACATTTTTCCTCCCTCTCCCCTCCTCCTCCTTCTCTTTCTCCTCCTTTTATAGAATTTCCTTGTATAACAGCCCTGACTGTCCTGGGAATCTCCTTGTAGACCAGGCTGGTCTCAGTCTCACAGAGATCAGCCTGCTTCTACCTCCTGAGTACCTGGATTAAAGGCATATATCACAAACCCAGCTTTGGGTCTAGTCTGGTCCGGTCTGGTCTGGTCTTTTCTTTTTTCTTTTCTGTTTATCACTCTTGGTTCCCAAATTCCTATCACACTGCAGGCAAATTGCCTAGTCTATCTCAACCTCATGTTTCTGAACTGTACTATGACTATTGAATTTCTTACATCACAGAAGAGCTGCTGGGATTCATATGCATCTCCTCATATCATTTCCGACACACAGGAAACCTCAATAAGAGGCAGGTTTGAAAAACAAGTGAATGATAGAAATAGACACGAATACATGGATTTTAGGAAGGTAGTCTGGACAAGAAAGACACTACTCTTATTCTACAGAGTACAGTCTGTAACTTCAGACGTTTATTGCATTCCACTTAATATGAGTTTCAAAGTTATAGTTTATAATTTAAAGAGGAAGAACATCTATTTTTACCCTTTGTAAAATTTTCAAATGTTCCTAAGAAAATGAGTCTACATAATTCAAAGCAGGATCTACTCTCTACAAGCAAGCCAGTAATACTTTCTATAATGGCGACAAGATCATACTGACAGGATTAGTGAAGGGAGCAGAGAGGAGGGTGTCAGAAGTGGGAAGTCAGCAGATTCCCTTTGGAGAGAATTTGAGGAGTGGAAGGAACAGAGGTGGAATTTTGACTGAAGGCATCATCATTCTCCACAGAGTAAATGGGGATGCACCATTAGTTAAGATTCCAAGCTGTTATGGCAGAGGACCTGGGTTTAGTTTCCAGCATCCAAGATTGTTGTTAACAACTGTTTATAAGTCAGTTCCAGGGGCTCTGACATCCTCTTCTGACCTCCACAAGTATGTGTATGAGGCAAATATGTACACCCAGGCACATGCACAAGCATGTAAACTGAATAAAAAGAAATATGTCATTTCTTGTCTGTCCAAAGAACTCTGATTTTCTGTTGATAATCAGTAATGAGTATAATGTAAATGAACACACGACTATAGTTTTCTCTATGGAAGATGTAAAGCTGAGCTAAGGTTTACATCACAGTGGAACACCAATGTAGGAAAAAATGAATACAAGTCATGTGTCCTGGTGCATCAGTTTTCATGGAGTAGTCAGTCATTTGTCACCAACACACTCTCTAGGGACATCATTACTGTCCAGCTTGAAAAGATCCAGAGTCCATTGTTAACACCATTCCCTACCCTCTGGGTAGCTTTTTATGACTGGTAACTCCATAGACGGTTCTGCCTGTTTTTAATCTACGGCAGCTATTTTTATTTTGAACGGAAACTAAACGAAACCACTTCAGCCTACAGCCTTTTGTATTATTGCTGAAACTGACCCTCTCTTCAGCAGTAACAACAAAAGTGATTGATTCTTAGTGTAGATGACCCCTGATTAGGTCCTTATCTGTCCTCAGGCTGATTGTGGAAAGTGGCGTAGGAGTGGAGAGTGCCCAACAGGAACAAACACAGCTCTAGGAATTCAACAGGTGAGAGTAATGCACACAGGCAGTTACCTGCACAGCACAGCAGGCTCATAGAATGCAGGTGTCAGGATCTATTTTTTTTAATTCCCCTTTTCCTCCCTCCCTTCATTTCTGTTTCTGTGCTGGAGGCTAAGCCCAGGGTCTCTGTATATACTAACCAGATGCTGTATCAGTTGTCTGTTCCCCAACCTTCGTTTTGTTTTTAATTTAGTATTTGTTTTATTATAACATGTAAACATCGAGGAAGAAGTCACCCAATACAAAATAATCATTTTAAAGAGAATAGTTCGGCGCCAACCTGTGTCCCTGTGGAATAGCTGCAGCCCATTTCCTCTTCATAGCACCTGATGCAGACATTGTCTGCTCCCAGTTCACTAGCTTAATTTGTACTGGCAATTAGAATATCTTGGATATTTCCCTTGAATGTAACCCATCAATAAATAGCTTCAAACTGTACTTGCCCGTGGTGGTATTTAAATGGAACAGGAAGAGTTTGCTCTCTTATGGCCAACCTGGTCACCCGAAGTTAAGAAATTCTTTTTCAAAAGTGTTCCCTGTAACTGTGAGTGGTCGGTCGCAGCAGAAATGGAATGAGACCGGTTGGTGGTTGTTGACGGATGCTTTGGGTCTCTGTTTAAATACAAATCCTTGCGAGCTGAGCATATTAGATTTCCTGTTCCCTGAGCTAACATTAGGTTCCTGCAGACGTTCAGGCCCTATCACAAATTCCATATGCACTGCACATTTACAGCATTTGAGTCACTAATCAGAGCCGGATGGTGTACGTCTCTGAAGCAAAGGTCCTAGAGACACATTGTTGAGAGATGATTTACTAATTGGATCCTAAGGAAGCATTTAATTCTTGTGAAAAAAAAATGAGTTGAAAGAATGTTGTAAAGAATGGCTGGCTTTTTAATAAGAGTTTTTCCCAGTCATCTCTGATCCCTTCGAAGGTCTAATATTGCATTTTTTCTTTTCATATGTTATTTTGAAAATTTTTAATTGACATTCTTGAAAATTGTTTTGGTTATGTACTAATAGATGTTGAACAAATATATTACCAAGAATCTAAATTAATATAGAATGGGAAATAGACTATTATATAAAATGAGAACAATAGGTAGTTAGTATTTAAAACGAATTAAAAACATCCTACATCTGCTCTCCATTTCCAGGGCTTTTTTAGTTCTCAGTGTTTTGTTTCATTTTATTGTGTTAAAGTTTTATGAGCAAGTCCAGGGGAAAAGGGATTAGTGAGCAAAGGAAACATTGTCACCTGGACTGGACATGGCATGTGTCACCAGACACTACTGGGGCCTGCAAGATTCAAAGAAACTATTTTGGTATTAAAAAAAAAATCATTATTTTTTTTTTAGACTTACCTACAAAATGAGTGTCAGAAAGGTAATTTTGACTCCTGTGATAGGAGAGGCTATATGAACTTTAAAAGGAGCACTAAGTCAACAGAGCTAGTCAGCAAGGAGTCTAGCTGATCATCTACTTATCGAAGAAAAGTTATTGAAGTAAACCATGCATTTGTGATATTTGACTGTGCTTGAGTCTTTGCACCCATCTTCATACACTCTTGGTAGGACATCCCCTGACAGGATGTCTGGGCACCTGAAGTCTAAGTGCCAAAATGCTTTGGGGGCTGAGGTTCTGGCTGCATATTAAATTGATGGATATGAGTGAAACTTGGAGGACAAAGATGTAGAAGAGGCCAACTGCCTACCCTGCATTTTGTCTGCACTTCTGTGAGCCACTGACAGGGTGGCACAGTGGGTAAGGGTTTATCATGATGCTTAGAGGCCAGTCTTCTTACCAGTCAAGCTTTTCTTTTGTCTTTGGTGTATGTTGGATCTCTGTTGGCTTTCTTGAGTCTGAAGGTGCTGGGTTCATTCATGGAGACTCATCTGCAAGTTGCTTCTTTGGCCTTTCCAGTGATTCTGTCAAGTGTTTACTTATCCGTCCACATCAGTTTTTGTTCACAATCCCAGAGAGGTTTCTTTCCCACGAAAACCTGCCTGGCAAAGTTCTGCTATCTTTGGCTGAAGTTCAGGCTTGCATTGAACTCACAAGGTAGCAGATACTAAACTTAAGCTCCTTCTCCCTCTCAAGTGCTGGGCTCCCAGGCACCTGCCACCCTGTCTGGCTAGTAGAATGAATGGAACCACAGGTTTTTGCTTTTTAAAGTAGATGCTCATTCATATAACCAGTGAAAACCACCTTTCAAGAAATTCCTAAATGTGGGAAATTACAGGGAAATAAAAGATTGATTTATCTGAAAACATTCTGCTGTGAGAATGATTCACAGAGAGGAAGTTATATTATCTTTATTGTTAAAATGAAAATGTAGCAAATACAGGCCTACTGATCTAAATTTCTATTTAAAATCAAATTTCTATTTGCAACAGTTATTCTGCACAGAAGCAGCAAAATCATTAGTCAACTAAGTTTCCCCCCACTCCTCCCCTTCACTGTGTATCAGCTCCCTGGTTCCCCTAAGCTCCTGCCCCAAAGTCACCCCCGCCTTCTCCATTTAACAGCCTTGATCTTTCCCTAAGCATCTCAGAGTTGAGGGTTCATTATTATCCTCACCTCACCTGTCTTTGGACAATACCAGTTTCTCTTCTATGGAATCTCTTCTAAGAACATACCAATCAGTATGCTTGCATTAGTCAGCGTTCCATTACAAAACCAAACGCCTGGGATAATCGACTTGCCAGGAGAAGTTTATTTCCCCTCTTAGTTTTAGAGGTTTCAGTGTTAATAGCTCAGTCCTGTTCCTTTGGACAAGGGAACTTGTGTCATAGCAGGAGAATGTGTCAGAGTACAACCAGATCTTCTCGTTGCCAGGAAGGGAGAGAGAGAACGGATCCTATAGTCCTGGACACCTCCCAATAAGTCTCTCTTTTCTGAAGACCCCATCAGCTCCCAGTAACCTCACCCTGGGGATGGAGATTTTCAAACATGGGTTTTTAGGTGATATTCGCTATGGTAACAGTAGCAAAACCTTTAGCCTCTAGAGTCTGAGCATAAGAAAACTTTACACTGTTTCTATTCTCTTTCCTCTTTTACGGTCTCTGCCCTCCCCTGTCTTTCTCCCCCTCATTTCCCCAGATCTAATGTTTGCTCTGCAGCAGTTTGCCCTTGAACTTCTGGTCTTCTTCCCTCTAACTCCTGAGCTGGGATTAGAGTTATGAAGCATCCTACTCATGGAGATTGTGCTAGGCAAGCTGGGTAAGCCTCTGCTTACTGAGTCACTCCCCTGCCCTGGGAAGGTAACCTCTACTATCTTTCTTCCTCTCACCTTCATCCTCCTTCTCAGCCCGAAAAAGCCTTGTTTTGCATTGGTTTGAAAATGTTAATTACTGCTTTAATCTTTCTTTCTTTCTTTCTTTCTTTCTTTCTTTCTTTCTTTCTTTCTTTCTCTCTCTCTCTCTCTCTCTCTCTCTCTCTCTCTCTCTCTCTCTCTTTCCTTCCTTCCTTCCTTCCTTCCTTCCTTCCTTCCTTCCTTCCTTCCTTCCTCCTTCCTTCTTTTTCTTTTCTTTTTTTGGCTATGGCTTATGACAAATGTAGGTCCCAACTCCAAATGATGTTTGGAATCTATCTAGTGTCTTTTCCTACAGTGCCCTTTTTCACATTCATTCATACAGTTAATATCCACACTTTGCAATATGTTGATACACATCTTAAAAGATAATCAACCAGTATTACGAAGTTGTGATGATAAATGCCTTTGTTCTTGTTCTTATGGAGTTTATATGCAAGTTGGGGCAATAGCTATTAGTCAAATAAAGCTACCATTTTATTCTAATTGTATTGTTACAGAAAAAAGTACACATATTTATAAGTAGTATGGGGAGAATTTATTTTTGATAAATTCTATTAATGAGAAGATCTGGGTGCTATGTAGGACTTAATGACAGTACAGGATGCATTTCAGCCATGAAAGAGGATGTGGCGACATTACAAGGAGTCAAGGAGCATAGGACTTTGAAGGACAGAAGCAGGATAAGCCAGCGGGGAGTGTGGCTCAGATAATGCTGTGTGGTAGCAAGAGCCTGCCTGTGCAGTGCCTTTGTCTGAGAAGTTTTTACACATAAAGTCAACAGGAAGCTAATAAACCCATGGTTCTCAGTGTATGTATTACTGTCATTTGGGGCCAGGGAATATTTTGCTGCAAGGTTCTGGCTTGCTTGTATTTTAAGATGCCTAGTCGCTTATCTGGCTTTTACCCAATACATGCCAGAATTTTGATCCTCAAACTGTTTGTAGATATTGCCTGCAGGCCCCTGAGTTGCAAAACTGCCTCCCCTGTTGAGACTCACTGATTAAAATAACATGCTCTGCTCTTATCTGATTTAAAATGTATCAGGGCCCTCTCTTGTCTCTCTCTCCATGTCCCTCCCCACCAGCAAGCATGCTAGTAAGTACATAACAAGATACTCAGCATCACTAGTCATTAATCATGGTAAATTCAACTCAAGTCAGATGGTTTCTTGGTATCCAGGGCTGCATTGAAATGATCAGTTTTTCCATCTGATACACATGCTACATAATGGGCATCTAGGTTGGTCACAAGGGGTCCAGGCTTTTGGTTTACTCGGTGTTGGACACATACTGCATGCCATTTACAGAATCATGCTTCTGCTTTTCTTGCATGTTCTGTTGAAAGAATTTTTGTACCTTTTGGTTAAAACTAAGTTCTTAATTGTACTTTCTCTGCTGCTTCTCTTTTCTATTCCAAAGCTTCTTAGTTCTCTGATTTCCTTTATTTAGAGAAATTTCAGTCAGCCGGTAGCCCAGGAGGAAAACCCCCATCCAATGATGATATGCATGGAAATTCTGCTTCATAGATGAGATTGAGCATTCTGATTTATCATTTGCTATGGTTTTATGTCACATGTCCCCTACAAGCTTGTGTGTATGACCACTTGGTCCCTAGCTGGTGGTGCTGACTGGAGAACTTGTAAAACCTTAGGGAAAGGTCCTCATTAGGGGAAGCAGACCATTGTGGGATGTTCCTGGAGGTCTGTAGACCCGCTCTACTTCCAACTGCTGTATCTCTCTCTGCTTGATGGTTCTCTGAGATGTAAGCATGTGGGTACCACCATCTAGGATCATCACAGAGCTGCTAACTCCATGCTTTCCCATTGTGAAAAATTGTCTTACTTCAAACTATGAGCCCAGATAAGCCTCTTTCCGTATGTTGCTTCTTGTTGGATAATTAGTCGTGGCAAAGAGAAAAGCAATAGGTTTATTATGCTTTTATCTCATACTCAGAGTTGTATTGATTATGTTTCGTATTCTGTCTCAGAATTCTCCTTTTTCACCCCAGTGTACATTATCAGCATATTTTCTCCACCACTTCCTAAAATAAATCTTGGGCAACCCTGTGGACCATTGCAGTCTCCCTTTTCCTGTGTTGATATTAAAGTATTGGTTCATTTAGAAGTGCTTGTGTCTAGTCATATGTGTTCTCTTGGAGTAGCATGAAATTATGAAAGTCACCATGAAGTCAAAATTGTAGTCAGCCTTGACCAACACACCTTAGACATGTGCTAAGGAAGGAGTTGTGGAATCTGAGGACTGGTGCTTGAGGCTATTCATGAGGCTAAGGGTTACTTTCATATCAATTGATATGGGCTTCCAGTACAAAGTAGCACAGATTTTCAATAGAAACTCTCCTCTTGGTTCTTGAGACTAAAAGTGTACAGTTTTAGAAAGCTTATTTTCTTCTCAGAGCCAGAGGGAAAAGTTTGTTCCAGGCCTCTCTTCTTGGCATGGGTAGCTGTTTTCCCCTCTATCTCTTTCAGGTTGTGTCTGTGACCCAGGTTCTTCTTCTTCTTCTAAGGATACTTGGATTAGCACCCACCCTTAAGACTTCTTAACTTAATCATATCTTTAAAGAAACTATCTCCAAATAAGGGCATGCTTAGAGTTCTTCAGCATCTTCCAGGGGAGAAAACACAGATCAGCCTGTAGCCTACCTGAGTCGGGTAAAGAGTAGCTTGCCAACACGGAAAATCTCCAGATGAGATGGACAGAAAAGAAAACTGAGTTTTCTTGCTATTGCCATCAGTGTTTGTAGTTTCACTGTCCCGTAGAAATATATTAGGATCACATGAGATTTTTTATGTGTGTATGGATATATACGTATGTGCATGACCGATACAGGTAGAACCATGGGCACACTAGCAGTCCAGCTTGATCCACTTGGTGAGTTCAAGGCCAAAGACCTGTCTCTCATACAGTAGGGAATGCCTGAGGAATATAACCCGAGGTTGTTATTGCCTTCCTGACTCTCACAGCCTCACTACTGTGGATCTCAAAAGTATAACTCTGGTCCAGCAGAATCATCACCTCTGTTGGCTTATTAGAAGTGTGAATTCCCAGACTCTATCCTACACATAGCAAAAACGTCCCCTCCTTTCTTACTTAGCTCCATGGAATGGGTCCTGCAATCCATTTTAAGAACTCAGTACTTTTGGTGTACCTGCAAATGTCAAAACTATCATCTTATGGAATTACCATGCTATTGATATTGATGAAGAAAGAATAAAAACCAAAACCTTTTGTGTTGGTTAGAATTTTTTTAAAGAGGCGAGATAGATGTTAGACAGATTCTGGAGTCATCTGAAAAGAAAGAACCTCAACTGAGAAAATGCTTGCATTTGATTGGAATGTGGGCAAACCTGTGGGGCATTTTCTTAGTTAAAGATTGTTTTCAGAAAGCCTAGCATATTGTGTGTAGTTGCACCTCTGGGATTGGGGGTCCTGCATTGTATAGCAAAGCAAGTTGAAAGAGCCATGCAGGGAAAGTCCTTAAGCAGCATTCTTTCCTGTCTTCAGCTTCTTTTCCTACTTCTAAGTTCCTGCCTTCAGTTTTTGTCACAGATTTCCCAATAATAGGCTGTAGCCTACAAGCTAAACAAACAAACAAACAAACAAACAAACACCCTTTCCTCTCCAAGTTGCTTTAGGCATTTTATCACAGTGATAGAAAACAAACTATAACAGAAATCTGTTAGTAAACAAACTAAGATCCCCTGTGAGGGTTGGCTCAATTCTAGAGTAGCCAACTGATCTAAGAATCACAGCCCTGGGAGTGAGAGGATGACTGTGTATTTCAGACATCACTCCTAGGCACACATTCTGACAGATAATATGTAGCATCTTGGCTGAGTAGCTACTTTGATATGGAGAGAATACAGAATTTTACAGCTCTGTAGCAAATAAAACTGGAAATGACAATTTGTGTATTTCTGAGTCAGACCAGGCCTTGAATGCCAAGAATGCTGAATTCCAGTTGGTCCTGGAATGTTTGATTATGAAGGAAGGGGGCATGAGGACGAGACAAATGATCACTGACTGAGGACCTGTACCCAAGTATGGGGGCAGGAAGGAGAAAAAATACACTAGAATTGGCAGTATTCAATTGAAGCAAAGGGACTTAATACAAAGAGACCACAATAAAAATTTGATAGACTTTGATCTTTTCACTTTAATGCTTGGTTTTTGTAGATTCTTGCAGAGAATTGTCACCAAGATCTTTTTAATGGGATCTTGTTCATTGCTCTGATAAGAAGAGGAGGTGACATGAAAATGATAATTCATACTTACAGGTTAGTTCACGTTGGTCTGGAAGTTAGGGGACATGCTGTGTGAAGCTCACACCTGTACATTAGTTCTGGTTGGTCAGGAAGCTGGAGCAGGTACTGTGTGGAGCTCGACAGTATTTTCATTTTGCTCACCTTAGGAAGAACAGATGATAGAAGATGGCTGCAAATGCTTCTGTGAGCTGTCAAGTGTGTAATCTCACAGAAGCCTAAAATGTCTTTGAATTATTCCTGCATTTTAAGATCAAATTTTATTTCCAAGTGTCTTCTTTTTTTGACACTTAAAGTTTAAATAATTCTAAAATTTTCCACTCCTTATGAAGTTCTATGCAACTGTGCAATTCTTTTAAATCATTTTTCAAGCTGTAGGTTAAGAATGTGTGGGAAAAGACTGGACAGGTAGCTCAGTGGTTGAGAGCACCGACCGATATTCCAGTTTGGTTTCTGACACTTGCACCTGCACCTGCATAGTTGCTGATAATTGTTGGAACACCAGTCCTAGTATACCCACCATTGTTTTCTGACCTCTGTGAACAATAGATATGCAAGTGGCTCACAGATGTATGTGAAGACTAAACACCCATACACATAAAATAAATACAGTTTTAAAGAAGTGGTCAAAATGAATGCATAAAGAATATCAGAATAAGATAGGATTGTGGTCGCTTCAAAATATTAAATATAGACCTACTACATGAGCCAGAAATTCCTCTGTTCAATATCTACTGAAAATAATTGAAAGTAAAGTCTCAAAGAGATGTCCCTGCTTCTTTGTCTACAGTAACATTATTGACAGCTACCAAAGAAAGTAACCCAAATGTCCACTGAAAGATGAGTAGATAGTCAAACATAGTGCATCTATGATACAGACCCTCAGAGAGAAAGGCTGATCCACAGGCTGTAGCATGAATGTACATGGACAGCATTTTGCAAAAGGAAATAAGCCAGGTGGAAAAGGATCCTTTGTATGCTTTCATTTATAAGTATAACATAGAGTAATCTTTAAGTATAACATAGAGCAATCTTTTTTTTGAGACAGGAAGTAGAATTGTAGTTATTAGAGCTGTGGAAGGTGGGACTAGCACGTGATGTTTAAACTATCGTGGCATTTCTGTTAGGGACGGTGACGTGTTTCTGCCACTGTGGACACTGGTACAGTAATACGCGTGTATGTGTATTTGACTGCAGTGCCACATAGCTGCAAGCTTTATGTTATATCTGTTTTACTTAATAAATGCATGTCAACATAAACCTACATTTAAGCCCATATTTATGTTTATTAGTGTGTGTGTGTTCATGTGCATATGTGTATGCTTGCCAAGATGAATTTGTGGCGATTAGAGAGCAACATTCAGGAGGTGATTCTTAACGTTTTACCTTGCTGAAGCCCAGCGTCTCTCTGGGATAGTACTCTGGGCTAGCTGGCCTGTGAGCCTCTGGCCAACTGTATCTCTGTCTTCAGCCTCGTCATAGGCATGAAGCATTACAGAATTGAGCCTCTGCCTCCAGACTCTTATACATGGGTTCTGGAGATGTGTGAGTTCCCAGGGACACACTCAGCTCCCCAGGCTTGAGAAGCAGGTGCTTTCACATCATGTCCTGGGCCAACATTTTTGTTTTTAAATATTCTAATATGAATAGTAAACATTGTCATGTGTCATGCATTTATTTGTGTAGGTGCTTTACTTAAAATCCATCCTCTTTGATTTTCTCAACCTTCTCAGATACATATCATCAGTACCTCTGCCTTTCTGTCCCTGTCCAGTGCAGAACTAAGGAACGGAATAGGGAGGCATTGGAAACCAGGTGGGCAGCCTCCAGCCCTGGGCTCTTAAAACTCAACTTACAAGGAAATCAGAATTCATTTTACTACTCGGCCTACCATGAAGAAACAATAAAATATTCCAAGGTTCTCTCTGTAAGTTCTCTGTAAGCTTTTACTAAAACTTCTTTAGATTATACAGAGGTTAGGATTTGCTGTAGTTTGGATAAATATGAAAACTTTTTTTTTTTAAGTAGACTCCAGCCAGAGAAGCAGATTGGCTAATTTCAGTTCTTCACCTATTCCTTCTCTTCTCCAAATCTAACCTCCAGTCTCATATCTAGCTCTACAGTAGCCACTTGCTGAGGCTACCCTTGCCCCTGTTCCAAGTCCACTGGATTACAAAGATCTTCTCCTCATAACCCCCCATACATTAAATTGCTTTATCCCAGCCATCAACTCCCTCAGGCAATCCCTAGGAACCTATAGGCCACTCCAGTCAGGGATCCAGTCAACTAACTACGAATCTTCATGTTTCCCTCCATTCCTCCAAATCCTCCATTCTCATCCTTAGCTCTGTAACAAACCATGTGCTGAAGCCTCTCCTCACACTCTGCTCCCATTCCCAGAGGACTATGTAAATTCTGCATAGGGAACACCCTGATTTCCTCCCTCCTGTGACCCCCACCCCCATTCCAGTTGCTAAGTGTCAGCTCCCAATACCTAGAAAGACAATACCTGGAAAGCCCAATACCTAGAGCTCTCAGTGGCCACACTTATCAGGATTCCAGAAGAATTCCCTATAGGACATTACACAGCCAACATACTATCCTGAGAACTAGAGAGGAAATAGAAACCAAGGAACAAAACACCTATCCAAAAAAGACAAGATCAGATATCAATACCTGGAATTACAGTCTTTCCAAACCCAGATACTTAGACACCAGCATAAAACCACAATAACAATATGTCTTCACTGAAGGCTGCAATCCTATCACAGTATGCCCTGAATATTTGAACATAGTTAGAGCACAAAAGGAAAACCTTAAAATGGCCTTTATGAATATGATAGAGGCACTTAAAAAGGAAATGAAGAAATCCATTAAAGGAATCTATACAAGCACAAACAGTGGAAGGAAATGAACAAAACAGCTCAAGACCTGAAAATGTGAATAGAATGAATAAATCCAAACTGAGGGAGGTGTGGAAATGAAAAAAGAAAGTGTGGAAACTAGAACAGGAACCACAGACACAAGATTCACCAAGATGGAAGAGAGACTCTCAGGAATTGGAGACAGGAGAGAAGAAATGGGTATCTCTGTCAAATTAAATGTTAATTTAAAAAATCCTGAAATATCCAGGAAGTGTGACAACATGAAAATGCAAAGTCTATGAATAATGGAAACAACAGAAGGCAAGAAACCCTGGTCAAAAGCACAGAAGATATTTTCAACAAAATCATAGAAAATAAGTTTCCGTAACTTAAAGAAGTAGATGCCTGTCAAGATACAAAAAGCATACAGAACACAAAATATATTTGACCAGAAAAGAAAGCCTTTTCACCATGCAACAGAACAAAAAGAGAATATTAAAAGCTGCAAAGGAGAGCTGGGCTTGGTGGCGCATGCCTTTAATCCCAGCACTTGGGAGACAGAGGCAGGCGGATTTCTGAGTTCGAGGCCAGCCTGGTCTACAAAGTGACTTCCAGGACAGCCAGAGCTACAGTGAAACCCTGTCTCCAAAACCAAACAAACAAAAAACAACAACAAAAAACAAACAAACAAAACCAGACCTATTACAATAACAATTGACTTTTTAATGGGGACTTTATGGAGCACAGATGCCAGTCCAGACTGCTATACCCAGCCAAACTTTCAATCACCATAGATGGAGATAATAAGCATAATGTCTATAAACCTAGCCCTACAGAATGCACTAGAAGGACAACTCCAACATAAAATGGTTAACCACACAGAAGAAAAAAAGAAATAAATGAACCTGATAAGTAAATCAAAAGAGGGGAAACACACACACAAAATCACACACAGACACACCAGAAACAACAACAACATAACAGGAATCAATGGACACTATTCATTGATATCTCTCATACCAATGGTCTTAATTCCACAATAAAAAGACACAGACTAACAGAATAAATGAGAAAAGAGAATATATCTTTCTGCCGCATTCTAGAAACAAACAACATCAAGGCTAAACATCACCTCAAGGTAAAGAGAAGGAAAAAGATATTCCAAGCAAATGAATCTAAGAAGCAAGCTATGGTAGTCATTTTAATGACTGACAAAATAGACTTCAAACCAAAATGATCAGAAGAGATGGGGAAGGATACTACATACTCATCAAAGGAAAGATCAACTAAGAGGTCATTATTAACTCTTAACATCCTAACATCTATTGAACAAACACAAGGACACCTAAGTTCATAAAAGAAACACCACTACAATTTAAATCACATATTAACCCCTCACACACTGACAGTGGGAGATTTCAGTAACCCACTCTTGCCAATAGGTCATCCAGACTAAAACTAAACAGAGATTTTCTGGTGCTAACTGATGTTATAAACCAAATGAACAGGGGTTAGGAATTTAGCTCAGTGGTAGAAAGCAAGGGTCTAGGTTTGGTACTCTGTTATTGAGGGGAAAACTCAACAGACCAACCAGCCAACCAACCAGCCAACCAACCAGCCAACCAACCAGCCAACCAACCAGCCAGCCAACCAGCCAACCAGCCAAACAGCCAAACAGCCAACCAGCCAACCAGCCAACCAGCCAACCAGCCAACCAGCCAACCAGCCAATTAGTCAGCCAGCCAGCCAGCCAACTAACCAACCAAAAAATGGACCTGACATATATTTACAGAGGTTTTTGTTTGTTTGGTTTGGGTACTTTTATTGGTTACTTTATTTATTTTTATTCCAAATGTTGTCCTTCCAGATTTCCCCTCCATAAACACCATATCTCATCTTCCCCAACTCTGCTTCTATGAGGGTGCTCCTCTACTTACCCAACCACCCACTCCTGCTTCACTGCCCTAGCATCTTCCTACACTGGGGCATCGAGCTTCCACCGGACTAAGGTCCTCCCCTCTTATTGATGCCAGATAAGGCCATCCTCTGTTACATATGCATCTGGAGCCATGGGTCCCTCTATGTGTACTCTTCGGTTGGTGGTTTAGTCCCTGGGAGCTCTGGAGGGTCTGGTTGGTTGATACTGTTCTTCTTCCTATGGGGTTGCAAACCCCTTCAGCTCCTTCAATCTTTCCCCTAACTCCTCCATTGGGGTCCCCATGCTCAGTCTGATGGTTGGCTGCGAGCATCCACATCTGAATTGGTCATGCTCTGGCAGAGCCTCTCAAAGGACAGCTATACCAGGCTTCTGTCAGCAAACACTTCTTGGTATCAGAAAAAAATAATTCCATCTTCTCAACAGCTCATGGAACTTTCTCCAAAATTGACCAAATATTAGACACAAACTAATTCTTAGTAGGTACAAGGAAGTTGAAGTAACACCGTTCATGCTATCTCACCATCATGGATTAAAGCTGGACATAAAGAACAGCAGAAATAATAGAGTGTGTACAAACTTGTGGAACTTACTTACTCAATGATAAATGGATCAAGGCAGAAACAATAAAGAAATGAAAGACTTCCAAGAACTGAATGAAAGGAATGTACAACATAAAAAAAACTTATAGACACAACAAAAGTGGTTTTAAGTGGCAAGTTCATAGCACTAAATGCCTACATAGAAAAATGGGGAAAATCTCATACTAGTAACTTAACAGCACACCCGAAAGCTCTAGAACAACAACAGCAAAAATAAATAAATAAATAAATGACACCCGAAAAGGAGTAGATGGCAAGAAATAATCAAATTCAGGACTGAAATCAATAAAATTAAAGCAGTACAAAGAATCAATAAAACAAAGTGTTGGTTCTTTGAGAAACATTGATAAAACTGAAAATGTTATCCAAATTAACTAAAGGCATAGAGAATATCCAAACTACCAAAATTAGAAATGAAAATGGAGACATTAACAACAGACACTGAGAGAATCCAGAGAATCCTAAGGACATACTTTAAAAACCTGAACTCCACCAAATTGGAAAACCTTTAAAAAAAAAGGATAATTTTCTTGTATATGCCACTTAACAAAGTTAAGATCAGATAAGCAATTTAAACACACCTATAACCCCTAATGAAGTAGAAGCATAGAAGCAGTCATTAAAAGTTTCTCAATGTTCCCCAACAAACAACAATACCAAAACCCAACCCATGATTAGATGATTTTAGCACAGAATTCTACTAGACTTGCTAGGAGTTAAATACAGTACTTAAATTATTCCACAAATGGAAACAGGAGGAACGTTGCCCAGTATGTTTTATGAAGCCATAATTATCCTGATAACCATACCTACTAAAGACCCAACACAGAAAGTGAACTACGGATTAATTTCCCTAATGAACTTGGATGCAAATGTTCTCAATAAATTATTTGTGAACAGAATGTAAAAACACATTAAAATATAACCATCATGATCTAGTAGGCTTCATCCTAGAGATGGCATATGTAAATTGGTATATATAATCCACCTTAGAAACAAACTAAAAGGCATAAACCATATGATCATCTCATTAGATGCAGAAAAGACCTTTGACAAAATCCAACACTCCTTCATGATAAACTTCTTGAGATTAGTGATACAATGGACATATCTCAACTCAATAAAGGTAGTTTACAGCAATCCCATAGCCAACTTAAGTGGAGAGAGTAATTCCATTAAAATATGAAATAAGACAAGGTTGTCTACCCTCTCCATATATATTCAGTATCATGCTTGAAGACTTACTAGAGCAATAAGACAACTGAAGGATGAATGGAATACACATTGAAAATGAAGAAGTCCACTATCTTTATTTGGAGATGATATGATAGTATTTATACAATATCCTAAAAATTCTACTGGATAACTCCTTCAGCAAAGTGTTTGTTTCACCAAAGTGTTTAGCTGTATACAAAATTAACTCAGAAAAATCAGTTACGAATATACATATAACAAGTATACAAATATACAAATACACAAATAGCAAATGAACTGATGAATCTAGGAAAGAACACATTTCTTAATGGGCTCAAATAATATGAAACATATTGTTGTAGCTCTAACCAAGCTGAAAAACTTACAAGAATTTTTAAGATGTTGAGAAAGAAATTGAAGATATCAGAAGATGAAAAGATCTTTTATGCTTATGGATAGGATTAATATATATAAACAGCTGTTTTACTAAAAGCAATCTACAGATTTGATGCAATACCCATAAAATTCCAACACAATTCATCCCAGATTTTGAAAGGACTATTCTCAGTTTTATTTGGAAACATTGGGGAGGCAGTAGCTGAGGTGCCTAGCAGTGGGGACATGAGCCTAGCATGTAAGTCCTCTGAGAGTCTCTACCCAGCAGCTGACTGAAACAGATACAGATACCCACAGTCAAACATTAGGCAGAGGTCAGGGACTCTTATGGAAGAGTTAGTGGAAGAATTGAAGGCTTTGAAGGCTATGTGAACCCCAAAGGAGGACCAATAGAATCAACTAACCTGGACCCCTAGGAACTCTCAGAGACTAAGCCACCATCCAAAGAACAGGCTGGAACAAACTGTTTCCCAACAGGGCTGCCTGTCTGGCCTAATCTGGCAAAGGCTTGATGTGATAGGGTATGGGGATGGCCAAGAGGGCCCTTTCCTAATAAGAAAAGGGGAGGGGGTGGGGAAAAGGACTCTGTGAGTGGGTGACCTGGAGGAGGGGGCAGAGTTTAGGATGTAAATAAGTAAATATAACAAAGCAAAACAAGACAAAAATCCCCTAAAAACAAAACCCCATATAGCTGAAAAAATATCCCAACTATTAAAAAAAAAAAGAAACCATGAAATTCTCAGGTAAGTGGAATGAACCAGAAATAAACAGAAACAAAACAAACAACACCAAACAAAAAACAAATAAAATTATGCTGAGTGAGGTATCCTAGAACCAGAAATAGAAATATGTTATTGGCTTATATATAGATATAAGCTTTTAAGTTCGTGATAACCAACCTAAAATCTATAGAACCATCATTACATTTAAAGGATCTAGGGGGAACAGATAGACCTCATTAGGGATGGGAAATAGAATAGGTAGTTATGGAGGCATCATGGGAGTGCTTGCAGTGGGACAAACAAATGGGCATGAAACCAAGGGAGAGAATACAGGGAAGACAACTAAAATTGCAGGCCATCTGAGGGTTAGTATGGAAATATAGTGAAGTTGAACCTTTATATATATATATATATATATATATATATATATATATATAAGATAGTTTAACTAAGGTTGACATATAATGAGGGAGACAAAGCCTCAACTGGCCATCTCATCACTAGGATTGAGTTACATCTAATTGAGTTGGTGGCCAAAAGAGGCTCATGGGAATCCTCAAATAACCCAGGTCGTTGCCAAGACAGCTCTCCACAAACTGAGGGCAAGGTACATTGCTGAAGGCAACACCTACACAACTCATTGTGTTGATTCGAGAAATCTAGCTGATGCTTCCATAGGGCTTTCACCCCCGTGTTCTAACATCTTTAGTACCTCGAGGTAATCTGCACATAACCAAAAGATAAACATAATGCCAATGAATTAATCCAACACAACCTTGGATTAATATTGGTGTCATGTCTGTAAGTCATGCCGGTGCAAGGTTGGCACAAAGCTTGTGTGAAGAACCAATCAAGAAGTGATCTCTGTGAGCTGGAACAATGTCATATCTGACATTGCTTGGGTGACCAAGAACCTGCCTCTAAATAGTACAGGGACTTGGGATAAAATCAGATACTATTTCTTTGTTTTGTTTTTTAAAGTAGAACTTACAATAAAATGTCTTGTCATGGCACTCTGCTATACTCATAGACTGGTGCCTTCCTAAGCCATCATCAGAGAAGTGTCCTCCTTCAGCAGATGGGAAAAAATACAGAGACCCAGAGCAAGATAACAAGCAAGAGTGAGAGACTCTTCAATCTCTCTCTTTGGGTCTCAAGGAACTCTGCAGAAGAGGAGGCAAAAAGAGACTTAAGAACCAGAGAAAATGGAGGACACCAAGAAAATGAGGCCCTGTAAACCGACAAGCCCAACATATGAACTCACAGAGGCGAGGGTCACATGCACAGGGCCTGCGTGCACCTGCACCATATCTTTGGTTTATATTATGCCTTCCAGTTTAGTATTTTTATGGAATTCCTCAGTGTGTGAATGAATGGACCTATTTCTTGTGCCTTCTCTTGTGATCTTTTTCTTCTGGTTGTTTTGTCTATTCCTTTGCGTTAGGTTTTGCCTTACCTTATATTTTATTTTATTAGACTTTACTATTTATCCCTTAGAGTCCCCATGTGTCTTCTAACAAGAAACAGAAACCAAGTGGCTCTAGATGGGATGGGAAGTTGGAGGGGTAGAGGGGGTGGAAACTGTAATCAGGTTATATTATTTAAGAAAAAAATCTTATTTTCAATAAAGGGGAAAAGTGGCTAGTGGGACTTTGTGGGTACAGCTTCTGATGTCACTAGGAGAGACAATCTATTGTTTTGGTTGTGAGCCATTCCTTTAATGACTGGATTATCGCTCCATCTCTAGGAGACATGACCTCACAACAAACTCTCTGATCCTCTGGCTCTTACAATCTTTCCTCCAGTCTTCTGCAATGATCCCTGAACCTTACATATAGGAGGGTTTTGTCGACATATTGATTGGGACTGGGCTGGAGGTCACTCTTTGTTGATTTGTTGTGGTTTTCTGTAATGGTCTCTGTCTGTGGCAAAGAACAGTGTCCTTGAAGACTGGAGAAGTCTACATTTATCTGTGGGTATAAGGACAAATGTTTATACATTGTTAGGGATTGTGCTGGCTTAGTAGATTAGTGCTTGTAGATTCTTCTCCAATAACCATGTTTTCACAAGACCATCCAAATATGAGCTGAACAGGGATGACAAAAATGAATAAACTGGGTGGGAAAAAAGGCCATGAGGCCCCAACACTCTGGAAAGTATTATAGGCAGCTGAGGAGTGTGGGAGTTACTCATCCCCAAAGAGAAACACACTAGTTGGTTGTGTAGTGCCAGACAGTCAGCCCTAACCGTATACATACAAGAAACATATGGACTCAATAGGCTATATTTAGTAATATATATGCATACACAGCAATAACATCTGTAATAACAACTTTGAAAAAAAAGGTTAGACATTGGAAAGGGAGTGGGGCGAGGTATATGGAGAGCTTGGGAGGAAAGTAAGGAAAGGGTGAAATAGTATTATAATTAAATACAGCCTTAAAACAAATAAGCACCACCAACAAAATTGGCAGTGAAGTCACTTCAGTCCTACACAAAGAACTGCAGACAACTAAGGGACTGGGAGAGAGGGAGAGGTAGAAGAGCACGACAGTTACCCAATACCAAATAGTCAGTCCTGAAACTATACATTTGAGTAACATTATTTAGACTAAGCAGTTTATATTTAGGGTTATATATGTTCATGTATATAAACATATGCATGTAACAACAATTAATGAAAAAAGAGTACTTGAATTTGAAATAGAGAAGAGAAGGGAATATGGAGGGCTTGAGAGGAGGAAAGGAAATCATGTCATTATGATCTTAAAAGAGCAATAGAAAAAAATGGAAAACTGTATTTTCAGCCAAGGCCTGAGTAGAGTACTTCAACCCTGAATATGTTCATGTGGGGTGGGGAGATCTCACAGGATAAATAAAGAATGGCGGTGCCCCAATGGCTGCTGAGAGGGGCAGAATTAGTCTTCCCAAGGGATGAGCCCTTTGCTTGGGTATCTAATACCAAGTGGTCAGCCCTGGAACCATATACCCAGAAGTCACACTACATGGACTCAGCAGGTACTGTATGTGTATGTGCACATATGCATAGCAAATCATGGGAAAGAGGCCATGGGCTTGAATCGGGAGAGTCTGGAATGAGGGGACAGGGAAGGAGTTGAAGGAAGGAAAGCAAAAAGCAAATGATGTAGTTTTACTTGAAATTTATAAAACCATATTTGGTGTGTGTGTGTGTGTGTGTGTGTAAGAAGTAAGTTTTTGAATATTACCAGAAAAACAGCACATCTCAACAATGTTTGCTTTTATAGCACAATGCATACAACTGAGCTTCATAGACTCGTGCATTAAATTCAGAGCACTATTTGTCTATGATGTTTTAGATTAGTATGTGGAATTTAAACCTGCAATAATTTCCTATGCACCTTTCCAAGTATTTGAAAGATGGCCTTATTTACTGTTACCTTGGATACAATAATGCCCAAAAGCTATGCTTACTCTCTTTGGTACAATTAAAAATCATTTATGGAGCAAATGTAATTTAAAATATTATCCTCAAGCATGGATTTTAATTAACCTTAATTATATGAAATATGTGATGATAGCTAGTGTTAACATTATTTGGAAATCTAAATATAGATTTCTAACAGAAAGTATGCCAGTGTCTTGAAAATTGTGTCTTAATAAATGCATGCATTACTATCTTCCTTTTCCAGTTAAATAGAGATGTTCTTCTTATTGCTTAACTCTGTCAGTTCTGTGTCTGATACCCTTTTGGTATATGTACGTGCATACGATGATCTGTGTGCAAGGGTTTGCATGTCCTATGGTGCATGTGTGGAGATCAGAGGACAGCACTGGAAAGTCCTAACTTTCTACTATCTTTGGAACAACATCTTTTTATTGTTTACCAATGTTTATACCAGGCTTGCTAGCCCAGGAGTTTCTGGGGATTTTCTTGTCTGTACCTCACATATTGCCTTAAGGATGCTAGCATTAAACTGTCTATTACCATACTTGCCTTCATGTAGGTTCTAGGGATTTGAACCCAGGTCCTGATGTTTGTGTAGGAATGAGCCATTGCTTCAGCTGTCTGATTAATAATTCTATGAAGTTTAAAATGACTGTCTACTTTGCTTTAAACTTTTCTTAATAATTGATAACATTGAAGAGTCACTTAAGAGTTGTTGGTTCTTAGAAACTTCCCAAAGGGGCATGAATTGATGTGCATGTTTTCTTTCCTTTTCCAGGACTCCACTATTGTTACTCCAATTATTTTGAGGACTGATCCTCAGGGATTTTTCTTTTACTGGACAGACCAGAATAAGGTAAGAGATAAGATGTCTTTCTTACATTATCCTGTTGGTCTCTTACATAGTATTTGTTTACCTTATGTATGTCTTTCCATTTCACAGATGAACTTTTGCAGTATTATTTATTGATTCTACTTTCAGAGACTCAGGCTAAGGGCCTTAGGACTTTTCAAAGATGCTTGTGTGAAATGCTGGAGTCACTAGATCCTAAAATAATTATTATTGTTTTTCTGTTGGACTAGTGGATTGAATTTGGTGGTGAACATGATTTTGGACCTTCATCGATTTAAATCCCTTTCAGTGCAGAATGAAGAAAGTCAATGAGAAAATTCTCTATGACTTTAATGACCAAAGGTTGAACAGTCAGTCCTTCTCAATTCTCTCTGTGCTATAATTAACAGTTCTCCCAGTAGTAATCTGATATGGCCCTGATAATTTATTAATGTTTGTGATGGCAAATTGTGGTTGTCAATTTGTCACATCTGGAGAGAGGGAACCTCAGATGAGGAATTGTCTCCTTCATTGTAGACATATATATGGGATACTTATGACTTACAATTGATGTAGGAGAGTCAGGCCTGCTGTGGGCAGTACCATTCCTTGGCAAGTGGGCAGGCCTATAAGAAAGGTAGTCGAACATGAACCTGGGATCAAGCTAGTGTATAGTGTTTCTCTGTGGACTCTGCTTTAGTTTCTGATTCCAGGTTTCTTCCTTGAGTTCCTGCCTGGGTTATACTTTGTTATATATTGTAAACCATAAGCCAAATAAGCCATCACCCAAGCTGCTTTTGATCCTGTTTATCACAGCAACAGAGAGTAAAACTGGAACAGTGTTAAAAAATTAAAGCTACTTTTTTATTGAGTTTTCAAGAAACTTCCCACATTTAGGTTTCTGCCCACAATACTAAGAATTCAGTAGCTCAATTCTTATAAAGCCAGTTGAAGATCCTTTACTGAATTATTAAAAACTGTCTGCAGACCATAGGATTTACTTGAGGTTTAATGGGAAGTTAGACAAGAATATTCCTTAGAAGTGGTTATGTTTTCAAGAGTCGCTGGCACCTAAGAGGCCCAGCACATAGAATATTTTCATCCTCCAATTTCTGACATCTGAAGAGGTAATTTGTTGTCATTGTTTTGAGAGCACAGAATACATTTAGAAGCCAATAGGGAAGCAATACTAATAGAATAGTATTAGAACAGATAGGGGCTCACCAATTACTGTACAGTGTGGTTCAAATATTAGTTTTGAAACCCATGTTATGTAACTGTGGGCTTTTCTACCCACTCCCTAGTTCCCAAAATAATGACTCTGATGCTTATTATTTATGAATAAATGTCCAGGCTACAAGCTTTTGCTCTATCTCTGAATAGCTTGCCATTTAATTAACCCATTCATTCTGTTCTGTGAGTGTCATGTGGCTGGTAACCTCGTCTCAGTTTTATATGTCTGTCTCCTCAGAGTTTGGGGCAAATTTGTTTCCACACCAGACTCTTATCTCCGAGTTCCTCTCTCCCTCCCAGAATTCCCACCTCCTATTGGCCTCAGATAACAGGCTATTAGCTTTCTATTGACAGGTGATATTTCCATACAGTACACAAGAGATTCTCCCTTGGGTAATTAATCTTAGGCCTTGTCTTGGCAGCCCTTCACACTTGTGTGTACATGTTGTAACTCCTCAGAATTGTGGGTCCTCTCAGGAACTTTTCTATGCTGAAAAATTATTATCTGGCCTTCAGGTCAACCCTGAATGGGCCAGCTCACCGTCTCATCTTAAAAAGCAAACTCTATTGTAATGGTGCGTGGAGTATATCTAACCATGATGTGTGTTTGTTCTGGAAGCGTCTATTACCATAGATATGGAAGGAAACTATAGAATTTACACCCGGGTCAGGAATTATATGTGGGTAAGATCTCATATTTAGTGTTCATGTTTGTTACTGGGTGTGTTAATCACATTGTCTTCAATATTCTGTTTGGTTTCCTGTTGTTATATGTAAAACAATGGCTTAAAAGGTTTTTTTTTTTTTCACTCCTAAGAACTATTTCTGGAACAGTCACAGCTATATTTGTGAAAGATTTATTTATAATGCCTAGAGCATTTCTAAAGGTTGGGTACTTGTACAAGAGACCAAACTGTCAGTTTGATTTTTTCAACTTGTAAATCAAATTTCCATAAAAGCACCAGAAGATATTTTGGGGATTTTAAATAATTCACAGCAACTCAGTTAAGCTTCTCTGGAAGACTAATCATAAACATTTCTTTGCTTAAAGAGGAGAAGGGGACCAAAGGCTCTTTGATGGATCTCTATTGTTTTGAGAGATCAGTGTTTTGATCCTGTGTGTATGTGTGTGTGTGTGTATAGATATAGACACACATACATATACATGTATACATAATATATATGTGTATATATGTATATAGATGTATAATATTTTCAGTGGAGAAAATGGCTTTAAGTGTTTTATACTAGCCTTTCCTTCTTGGTCATATAACTGATGAGAGCAAATAATGGTGGGAAGGGGGGAGTGATTGTTTCTTTATTGCTTTTCCTCTTATGGATATTAATCTTAGTCAAGAAATGGTAAATTTACTCTAACTTCTTAGATCTTTTAGTCATTCCTCAGTCATTTATCTATTCAGGGCTTTAGTTTTTAGTCAATGGTCATATATTTTAGACTTGAACAGATGAGAGGATTCAAGAAAATAATAATAAAAGAAACTTACCACATTTTCAAGTTTGTCATTTTCTTTCTGGCTTTAAGCCCAGTCTTGGAACCAGATCAAGTGATGTATCCACTTTTTGGTCTTGGACGACTGTAAACAATGCATTAGAATCCATGCAGGCTGGACAAACTGTGCACACAAACAGAGGGCAGCATGCCAGCATTTTAGTGGAGGTTGTGCATGGGCTTCTTTAAACGAACAGGGCTGAGTGGTGCAAGCACATGCTCCGTGCAGGACCCCTTGTTCAAAGTAGTTTGTTTTCCTGGTGGTTAGTATTCGGAACCCGCCCTCTGGGTTATAGAGACCTCAGAGAGCACAATGTAATTCTTTCAAGGTTACCATTTGAGTTTCCACATTTGTTTTCCGTGTTTGGGGAGCTTACAGTGGTATTTAATATAAGACGCCTCGTCTTTCTGAGCTGCCCCTCAGCATGCTCTGCCTTTGATGCATGAAGCTCTTGTGGAAGCTCCTTGATGAGTAATTGCTGGAAACTTCCTGTACTCACAGGTAAGACGAGTGGTTAGAGAGCCACTCAAAAGAGCTTTGTTGTCAGAGCTTGGCTCATCTGGCTCTGAAAGGAGCCTTTCCCATTCGTGGTGTCTAACGTATGTCCATTTCCGGGCATGGCTGTATCCTGCCTTGCACTTGCCCTGATTTCAAGCTGCTGGCTTCCTCTCTGTAGACCATGCAGTGCTGCCTCACCAACTGCTGCCTTGAATTGTCACCGTAGAAATGATAGGTGACAAAGAAGACAGACAGCACAGATGAGAGACTTCAGAATTCAACACCAGAACTGGCAAGTCCCTTTTAGAGAGCTGAAATGTGTGTAGCGAAACACTGGCAGGATGTTTGGGTTGGTGCAAGCAGATGAACGTGAATATCACTTTTAGAGATAAATGTTCATACTTTTGTTCTGTTGCTGGACTTATTTTGACAATTTTTCTACTGACTGTTGGTTCTGTAAAGAATATTGAATATAATTAGCAAAAATGAGTTACTGAATATGATTATTTTATTTTAAGCATAGTGGCTTTTCTGGTATAAGTGTGGAGTATGTAAGAAGGATGCATTTATTTATAAGTCATGGGTGAGAAGAAGTTCTTCTCCATCCCAAGTGCCAAAAAGGTTGCCTTCATTAGACTATGCCACATGGATACCAGAAGCCGTAGCAGGGAGTGCTAGCCAAGGAATCCAAGTCTCTATGAGGATCTGAGACAAGGCTCAACATAGAGGAACTCACAAACTCCTGCCCAAATGTGATAGGAGGAGAACATTGTCTTGCAGTTTCAAGCCCTGTTTCTGTGCCAAGTTTTCTGTAAAAATAAAACCAGTTTAGTTCAGATCTAAGAAGCTCAAGAAACTTCAATAAATCCTTCCTTCTTTCCCTAATCGAAGAGCCCTGGGGAAAGGAAGACAAGTATATAAGATTGAAAATGGAATGAGAGGGAAAACAATTTGTTTGGTGAAGGACTCTGTACCACTATATTTTGATACAGATATTTTAAACTGCAGATAATACATAGTTTCCTTCTAGTAAGATATTAAAGCAGTATAAATATCTTCAACATTATTTGATAATCCCAATCCTAGTGCATTCTCTGTCTCTTTCTCTCTCTCTGTCTCTCTGTCTCTGTCTCTGCCTCTCTGTCTCTCTGTCTCTGTCTCTGTCTGTCTCTCTGTCTCTGCCTCTCTGTCTCTGCCTCTCTGTCTCTGTCTCTGCCTCTCTGTCTCTCTGTTTCTCTCTATCTCTCTCTCTGTCTCTCTGTCTCTCTCTGTCTCTCTGTCTCTGTCTCTGTCTGTCTGTCTGTCTCTCTCTCTCTCTCTCTCTCTCTCTCTCTCTCTCTCTCTCTCTCTCTCTGTATGTGTGTGTGTGTTTTCCATCCAGGAGTAGGTACCATCTTTATGGTTTATTTCTGGGTTTCTTTTATGAATCTGAAGCACATAACTATGTAAATTTTGCATTTTGTTTTGTTTGAATCCAATTGTATCTTGTTATTATGTCATTCCTGATATTTTAAACACTGTCTTTGACTTCTCTGAATGTTACAGATGTTCATGTATGAACCTACCCCATTCTTTTAACTTGTACTGATGTGTCCTCATATTGGTTTGCAAACTTTTATTTAATGATAATGAAGTTTCCATTGAAGGATTCTTGGTGTTTCTATCTAACTTGGGGCAGCACCAAACCTCCTACAACAGAGTAATGGCCAGCCTGATGTTCTGTCTTTGGGCATACATGTTACAGATTCTCTAAGGGAAATACAAGTACCATTGCTGTGTGAAAGCCACACATGACTTTAATTTTAGTCTTTGGCTGTACCTACATAATGTTATGTGAGAGAAACTGTTCCTATGCCTCAGTCAACACTGTTAGGAAACATTCAACTTTTGCCTGACTGGTGCAACTGTTGTATCTATCTATGTTTTAATCTGCCCTAACTGATTTGCCAGGAAACTGAGCATCTTTCCGGTCATTATTGGCCATTTCTGTTCTGGGTTATTTACCACATCCCCTGCTCTTGTGTTGATACTTTGTGGGTTCTAGCTGCAGAGTGAATCTTGAAAATAAATTCTTCTGTCTGTGGCTTGTCTTGAATTCCCCAGCATCTAACTCATGCATGGCGAAAGATGGCTTGAAATCTGAAAGTCTGATGGAGTCACATTTCAACTTTTGTTTCTTTTTTTTTTCCTGACTCATCATCCTTATTGCTATCATTACTGTTAATTGAGGTTTGGAGCCCACATGTAATGGATACTGATGAATGGCATGAGATGGGGTTCATAATTTGATTTCTTCTAGTAGGTTTTCCTGTGAGTTGGTGGTTCCCTACACTTTCTAGTCGTACCCAGTAGGGTAGCACCCTATAGCACCATTTGCTGTGGGATCTTCTTTTTGGTGTAGAGGTTGAGGGTCCATGGGACTGCAAAGGCCTTGTACTGACCCAATGCTCCATTGTCTCACCTGACTTGAATAGCTTGAAGTGTCTGTGCCTGTGGCCTTCGTGGTTGTCACTACCTACTTTATTCCTAGTTACCTTCTGCCTTGGGCACTTTCTGGTTGAGCAGGCACCACCCCTTCTGTTTGCATGTAATTTAGATTACAGGCATACATTCCTACTTTTATGTTCACTCATTTCTGGGGAGCAGCATAGGAAGGATTGACTCTGCTCCCTGATCCATCTGCCACTCTCTCCTCCTCTAGGACTTTGTGTGAGGCAGCCTATGGGCCCCTCGGCCAGAGTGCTGATGTCTGATGTTTCTGTAAATGTCAGCGGTAGATACCCTTCTCTTGTAATCTGAGATTTCTATACAGAGTTCAAATGAAAAGTTTAAAAGTTAAATATTTACATAAGCCACGGTGATATTTTTAAAACAGAAGTCCAGAGCTAAGAAATATTTTGGATGATGAATCATAAACCTCACAAAAAAGAATCATGTGATTTCCTATGAAAAAACCATTCTGGCTTCCATAAAGAATGGTGGGCCCATGCTTTAAGATGAGCGACTTGGCAGTGGGCTTCCTCTTTGGGGGACACATGACTAGTGCATTCCAGGAACATCATTTCTGATCTTTCTTTCCTGTAGTACCCCAGAACTGACAGCGTGCTTGAACATAAAGATGCAATTACAAGTTAAGGTTGAGGGTTGCGCACTTCCGTTGACTTTCCAAAGAGGCTGAAAGAATAAATGACGTCACTTTAGCATCCAGCACAACTGATGTGGTGCAGCGTTGTCAGTGCAGCCACTCTTCCTGGGCTACTGCAGACTGAATGATATCATTGCTTTTCTCCCTCCCTGCTCTGCCTTCCCATCTCCACTGTCAGTGAGACAGATGGAAGCAGTTCCACAGGTGCCACCTGCTCCTTGCCTCTCCATAGGACCCTCAGCTGTGTTCTAGTGTCCACCCAGCATCTGAAACTTTTTGCTTTTTATCTCCAGCTGTTAGAAATCACTTCGCATCCAGTGTAGTTTGGTCTTAGGGTCTGGTGAGTAACATCCACCCTCACCAATGAGATCTGATGGGTACATATCATATCAATACCAGCTCTTTAGGCTGGAAAACTGAGAGGGGCATGCTGGGTGTTAATTCTTAAAGTGCTCCTGTAGAATGAAGTCCACTCACTTCATTGATAACTGGTTTGAAAAAAATATGGCTTTCTTCTCTTTATATCTCCCTTTCTCACCCCTGCTGAATCCTAGAACCACTTCTAAAGTCATCTGTTTTCACTGTAATCTTTGTTTGGGGTTGTCTTGTTATGTATATGTAATACTGAATAGGTTAGTGTAGATGCCTCCTGAATCAGCATGATAAACCTATAAGAATACCTATTCTTTCATTAAGAGCCACTACTTTAAGCCAGGGCTGGTTTCCCTGAAACAGAACTAATTTATATAGTCATGGCAGATGTGCTTGCCTTCGGGTTCAGTGTCTGATGTCTTATGTTTAATAAGTCACCTCAGGTCTTAGATGACTATCTGTCTAGGCCCTGCTTTGTTCATCTGTAAAAAAGTATTGCTAAGTTAGGATAAGGATGAAGGTTCACTGTAAACAATAACACCATGCCTACTTCTTTGTGAATACCCAGTCCTTTGTGGTGACTTTTGTTATAAACAATCTCTGACTACCCAGTTGTTCTTAATGCATTGTTAGAGGCCGTAAAAGTGCGGCTTTGAAAGCCAAGTGACCATTTATGTATGTTTGCATTTTTATTCCCGTTTTTCTTCTTGCTAAAAGTGACCTGCTTTCTATTCAGGATTATTGTGCTCTTTTGATCTAGAGCACTGAAGCTTGGGGCTTGTTGGGCAAACAAGATGTTTGTTTATGTATTTCATAATGTTTTGGGAACAGAGCCATGGAAGGCGAAAGAAGGGATTTATTGCCAGAAAGGCATTTCCTCTGAGGATATTCACTAATAAATACTCCATTACAGGTGAAAGTTTTTTAGACCATAGAGGATTTGAAGCATCTTATGGAATACGCTTTAAGATGTTTTAAAGGTCTTTGATAAGAGAAAATGGTATTATTATCCTCTAGGAGACTCAGATGCTGCACAGTTGCCTGTGTCTTTTCCCTAAGATAATCATTTTGGGATTATCACAGTTATACTGGTACCAGGCGTTGTTTCTTACCCACACCGATTTGATCCTTAGAAGTTAGGATTCTAGTGTTTCTGAGCACAAGCAAAGCACTATGGGATTGCTAGGAACAGGCATTTGTCTTGCTCATCAGTTGAATTTCTCATTAGGTTCCATTTCTGTCAACACTGTCTTTTCACTGCCAGGAATTCCCTTTGGTTTTCATTACAATAAATGCTGGCTAGTGCAGGGGAGCCAGGTGTGAGTGAGCCTTAGTGTTTGTAGACACAACTTAAGTGTATATATTATTAGAATGGAGTTTTTCATGTATCCTTGGTGGCTGGTGATTCATGACATTTTGGTAGAATTTCTGATCAAGTACAGTTTCTTGAAGTGTATTTTAACATCACTGTAGTTATGGTGAAATGTCATCCTACCAGTTTCTTTGTTGTTTCGCCATCACTGTGTGGGAGCAGCAATAGCAACATACATGTCTTAGAAATGGAATGGGCTATTTCCCACACTATGAAGCTATTAGGAGGGACTTCAGTCCTTTCTGGTAGAAACATGATTTGAGCTGTGGAATTGGAAGAATGTGTGGAGGAAATAAATTTGTATGTTGTTTATAGTTTTAGTTCCTTTTATGCAGATAGCCATTGACCTTATTGTGCCAGCTTGCTTGAGCCACAGATGTCTCAGAGACAGTGAATGGTCTTGGTTCTTTCATGGTTCATTTTCTTGCCAAGGCAACTTGTTTGACCCTACACATGGGCTTCTACCAAGCTCTCTCTATACTTAATAAACAGGACACACTTCTCTTTGTATTTTGGTGAAACTAAATTTAGATCCTCATTTTGAAAGCATTTATCACCACACAAACAAGATCAAAGAAAGTAACGTAACTGTTTGGTTCCATATGTCATATTTTATTATTGTTTCTTTTATTTAAATAATTTAAAAAGGGAAAAATGCAATATTTGAGCAGTTTATTGAGAAGCTGTTATCCACATACAAATTCAAGTCTGGGGAAATGTTTCTTCTTAGTATGTTTATTTTCTTGTATCTTTAGTGTTAGTCTTACCAGTAGCATCACTAACAACAAACACACCTGTGATATTTTCCATATGCGATATAATAAAGAAAAAGAGAGGAGAGGTATACATACAGTATATAAATTTATTGTTTATATTGTTATATATTTAAATAAATATACAGCATAATAGTAAATGTTTATGGCATATAGAGAGTGCATATTGTGCTCCAGTGAGCTTTTATGATATGCATATATGCACAAATACATACATATACTATGTACTGCACTATACATATACTACTATATAATGTATCATTATGTGTTCTAGTATATATTGTGATGTTTGTACATTATAAATAAAACATGTACCATATATATACTACTATACAATATATTATTTCATGTAATATAGTGTTTGTATATTATACACAAACATCTTATATATAATATATATTGTTTAGATATATTAATATAAAAACTTTACAAACTATATCACTGTGCTATAATAATGTGTAACTGTGTAATCATGCCCATAAGCCTGTGAAGGTCAGTGCTATAATTATCATCATTTATAAGCAAGTCAATTTAAGTGCACTCTGAAGTAATGTACTGACCTTTGGTTATGTGGTTGACCCATGTCAGAAATAGAATCATGCCAGGGCCGTCTGGCCATATGGCCTAGATTTTAACATTTTATATCTTCAAGAAGCCGATTAATGTGTTAGATTGTTTATCTGTGGGACTTTTCTCCTCAGATTTGTTTGAATAAGGAGTCTTCATAGGCAGAATACGTTTTCCAAGAAGAAGCAGCGTATGAAGAAGGATGCCCAGCCTGGGCTGCCCAGTAGACATCGCTGGAGAAGCTGCAAATAGTGCTTTGCTTTCTCCACACCCCTCCCCTAACACAACAATTCTGCTCTACTGGGCTGCTACGTGGGGTGAACTTTATGTTTTAAACTCTCCTCATTTATTTGTATCATGCAGCCCAGGTGAGCATCACCAAGGAATTCATGAATCTTAGAGGCTGCCTACACGTGGTATGGCAGCCTGTGCCATGATCTTTTTTTCATCAGGAACAACACCCGCCATGAACAATCACCCATAGTTCTGACACAGTTCTGAATTATTTGAATATGATTGGATGATATTCCTTAAACGGTATCTAGTAAGGTAGGAAATTACTGGCAGTTGTAGAATGTTTCTTAATATTCAAGATGGAACCAGAATAGCACTTCTTGTTATAGTTTTAATTAATTAAAATATGTTAGCTTCCCACTCCCCAAAATGTGCAGGTGTTCATTGCTTACCAAATGTCCCCATCTAAGCCTGCCTGTCCTCCTCTGTGTCCATCAGTTAGCTTCTCCATTAGGTAAAGGGACATAATTAAATTAGCTGCCCCTTTGAAGAAGGGAATGTGTATTAAGAGTGGCTTTAAAGAGCTTAGGCTGCAACAGTGACAGAGTATGTCTTAGCATCCTCAAGGCTCTGGTCAATATTTAGCATACCGAAACCAAATCAAATCAAACTAAACCAAGCCAAACTAAACCAAACCAAATCATCAAAACAAGTTTCAAAATAAAACAGCCAAAAGAAAAGATAACTCCAAACCTATATGATTATTTAATTTATAACTAAAGTTTTATCTACAAATACCAAGAGCATCTTATTAAGTTGCAGCATTGTATCATTTCTTGTCCGTTTATAAGAATTTTCCCTTTCTTTCCATATACACCCAACCAGGGAAACCATGGAAAGTCAGGTATTTTCACGTGTGATAGGAAGCCTGCCTTTTAGTCATCTTTAGATGGTACCCATGGGAGAAGCAAAATTCACATTTCTCTCGTAGGGATTCTTTGTTTCCATTCTGCCTTCTGCAAGGGTTGTTACCAGAATGAGAGTGATTTTGCATGAGGTTTCTGTCCAGCACGGTGCAGAACTCTGCTTTGGGTCTGAGGTCTGGAAATGGCATTGTGCTGTGGCAGGCAGTGCACCTGTGTGAAATGAAGGCGTCAATGAAAAGTTTTATGAGGCAGAACTAGTTGCTATACTAAGAAGCTAATGACTGTGCTGCTATACATAATGGATTCTATTTTTAGACGAACATTTGTTCCTCTTGCATGGCTTCATTATGCAAGAGGACAGCAGCTTCAGCACTATATTTTGAATACTGAGATATTAGAACACTAGAATGAATGCAACCTTAGATACGTTATGACTTTCTCATAGACTTGTGCCCTTCCTGGTTTATAATTATAGAGAGAGATGAAATCAAAAAGTTAAAAAAAATGCTGCAGGAAGCTTTGGTATTGGCTGAATTCTTTCAGCTGTCAGCCTCAAGCTTTATTCAGGGTGACCCTTTGACATATGACACACAGTGGGGGGATGTGAGGTAGGCAAACAAAGGCAGTTAATGTGAGGTAAGTGCTTAAATAAATACACCGTACGGTACATGAGAGATTCCATTTCTCTTTGAAGCTCTGGAGACGGCACAGAGGAGAGGGAGCTGTGGCAGTTACCCAACAAACCCCAGAAGTCAGTGAGCAGCTCTTCTGGGGGTATTGTCCCAGCTCTTGTGCCAACTTCTCTTGCTCCAGGACCATAAGTCAAGCCGATTCCAGGCTTCGAGAAAGCTCTCATTCACAGCTGCAGCTGAGATCTGTCAGTGATGTGAATGGGTGTGTGTGAGTGTGTAATAACACTATCAGCAGTGACTGCTTTTGAAGCCTTAGTTTTCAGTTAGTCAAACTTCCTATATCTGTGTGCTATAAGCTACTACATTTGAGCACATTCATAAACAGATTTTGCTTAGTCTGCAGAATGCTCTCACATTTCAAAACCTAGGGAGTTTATATGTAAATCTAGATTTCTCAAACAACTATCACAAAACAGTACTGTCCAATGGGCCCCAACAGCCACATTTAGTCAGAGCAAAGCAGCAGATGCCTGCCACAGCCAGGACATGTGACATCCAATCTGCCAGCTCCCACCAGGCCAGCCTACTTAATTTACAAGAACCTGTACACTCATTAGGCATAAACATCAGGTCTCTGGCAATATCCTATTTGGAATCTTTAATACATTAGTGACTATGAAACTTCAAGTCGAGTGCTGTTAATTTGGTCTCAATGAGCCATCGGAATATGTGGCATAGAGATTGAGTTTTGCAGTGGAAAACATGGCTGAAGGTCAGCATATTTCAGGCCTGCACCTCAGTGTTTTAAAGAAAACATTTGTTTCTCTAAGCCTCACCTCCTCTCTCTGAAATATGGATCTGAAGTGTGTGTGCCCTGGGGTCCTGTGCCACTTTAAAGGGCTATTACTCCAAAGTGACTTTCACGTGGCACTGGGCTAGGTAAGATTTATAAATATGACTCCTTGGCAAAGGATTTCTAGCTGAATTGCTCCATCAATCTGAAGGGAATATGAATGGTGGAGTCAGGACACCAGGCAGAATGACTTCCTTTTGTGGAACACGAGAATTAACTTCACTTCCTGCTCATCATAGTAAGCAGTGAATGGATTGTGCTGTCTGATGCAATATTCCCTATGTACGCATGGTTTTTAAATGAAATTTAAAAATTATTTTAAATTACAATCCATTTCCTTTATCATAGTACTCCCCTGCCCCCGCCCCACTCGAGTGCTTTGTAGCAACCTCTGGACTCATGTTCTTAGGGAACATTCCCATGATGGTGGAAAATTTCAATAGTCATTGATGGGTGGAAAATGGATTTGAGATGGCATTTCTGAGCCAGTGCACAGTTTCCTTGCAGTGAGGTGTTACTAAGGTCTTGCAGAAAATGAAAATATCCCTCTTTTGTTAGATTATGAGGTATAGGTATTGATAGAGGGACCAGCCTTTGTTATTTATTTCCCATGGAAGAAGATTTGGGGATAGCTCAAGACACTACTTTTGAGAGTCAAATGGGGAAACGAATCCTGAAGAAAACTGTCCTAGTCAATTTTGAGTTACCACAAGAAGGTAGTTAGGCTCAATTCTGATAGCTAGTGGCTCCAAAGAACATGGCTGTGTGCATGGGGTAGCCTTACTTTATACCAATTAGCTTATATGGTAATTAACTCAGTTCATGCAAGCTAATTGTGGCAGGTCTTTCCTTGGAAGGCTGTTTCTAACCCTTTTGGTTTGAAGTGGACTCTCTCTTTGGTGCTATTGGAACACACCATCATTCTTTTCACCTTAACACTTTCTGTGATGGGTTAATTTTGTCTAATCCCCTTTTGCTTGGCCATTAGATGATGAAGCCCTTGAATTCAAGGATGTTACCCAGTTACCATTACCTACTTCTATACACTGCTAGTATGCAGTAATTGCTCAATAGGTGTATGCCACATGGCTGAGACTCAGGAAGGTTGTACAGTAGCTTGTCTGAGGTCAAAGATTACTAGGTAGTAAAAGGCCCATCTGTCAGTGTCCAAATCCCAGGTTTGTTCTTTTTGTTACTCATTCATTAGTCTCCTTGCTTCAGCTGCCAGCTGCTTCGCTCAGCATTGATGTGACCTCCAACCTTTGGTTGGAGAAATGGGAACACTTAAGAGGACGTCTCCTCCAGGTTCTAAGTCCCAGAGTCACCCCCCTCTCCTTCTACTCCTATGTGTCTCCCTTCCCAGGTGCTCTCTGTCTTCTTGGTCCAGGAGCCTGGCTTCTCAATGAATTTACACTAATGTTTATTTCCTGTGTTCATTGAGCTATCAATATTTCCGTTACAACTGGCTCTGTACATTATTAACTGCAGAGTGCCTCTTCTGTAATACAAGAGAACTCTGTTCCCACTCTGGTCCCTCTCAGATGCTCCTTTTCTGTCTTCTCATTCTCACCAACCTCGTTCTGATTCTCTCCATTCACCTGCTCCTTAATTGATGTTCATCTGGGCTCTGACCCCATCCCTTCTCCACTTCCCATCCTTAATGTTTCAGGTGCCTTTTTATAACTCAGTGTCTTACAATACTGATTGCCCTATCTTCCTTGAAATGTTGAGCTAACTTGCCTCCCTTCCTGTAATGGTTCTCTCCCACCCTAGCTGTCCACCTCATTCCTGGAGCTGAATAGCTCCCCTTCTTTAGTCACGGTCCAGGGACTCCACATCTGCACTTCATTCACTACCGGGACACATCGCCCTCGGCCTTATCTCCTCAAACAACATCTTTCACCTGAGATACATGAGGCCAAGCATTTCTTAGATACATACTAGACCCTCCCTTGCTCCACGCCTGCCCTGCTCCTGCTGCATTCTCAGCTCCACCTTTCCCAGGCTGAAGTCTTCCTTGCTTGACACATTCTTCTCCACTCTTGGGCCACTGGCCCCTTGCTTTTTGTTCTTCAGCCACACTAAGTGTCCTGGCTGTGTTCCAATCCCCATGGTGGAGAATGTTACTTTCCATTTGACATCTTCTCAAATAATTTCCCTCTGCCGAGGCAGTGGATTGTCTCCAGTTTAAATGGCCTCCATCTTGTTATGCCATATGATTCAGTGACAGTAAAACAGTTTTATAAAGTTGAGTATCCAGTTCCTGTATTGACTGCTGTTGACCCCCAGTGGGAGAGATTTCATGCCATAGTGCCTGGTGACTAAGTGTGGATTTTGGGAGGTCCTTGTACAATTGACTAAGCTGCCATCTACAATGCTAGCACACTGCTGCCACATATGAATGTCTGTCCCCTATACTGCTCTTCCTATGGCTCAGGGCTATGCTTGGCACAGTGCTGGTACCCAGAGACTTTTATTTGAAAAGGAGGAAGTATGTGTGTTTGTTTATGTGGGGTCAGGGAAAGAGAATATATATCCAAATCCTTCATTTTGGAATTTGACAGGGCTTTAGAATTTATTATCTTCAATTTCTTCATTTTTATCCTCTGATTGAACTGAGGATCAATAGGGCTGAGGAGAGAACCCAGTCACTAAAGTACAAGCTCGAGGAGCTGACTTTATCCTTAGAACCTGCATAAAAGTTTTGAGCATCATGGAGTGGCTTTGTGATTCCAGCATCACAGCGGTATCCTTGTGGCTTACTGGGAAGCCAGCCTAGTCTAATTGGTGAATCCTATGCTAGAGAGAGACCTTGTTTTTAAAGCCATGATCAGGAAGCTTGCTGGGGTTTTCCTCTATACCTACCATGCATGTATACACACAGGCATGCACATGTATATGTGTACACATACATACACAAAAATCAAAATGTACAGTTCTAAAATACCAACCAAGAATCTTTGCAATGCCATCCACTGTCATTCTCAAAACTAAGTAAACCAAGTGATTTAGCTGAGGTTGATGAATTAGAAGATTTATAGTTGGACAGATAAATAAATCTGCTTTAGCAAGGATTGAAGGTGATACTTTGTTACTCCTTTTAAGTGTATATATTGTCTGCTAAGAAATATTTCCTGTTTCTCTTTTATTTTTGTGATGTAGTTACTTGTAAAGAATAAAGCTAAGCAAACAAAGCAGCAGCAACAACAACAGCAAAAGAAGTTATTAGTGTTTGCTCTGTAGCAGAATGGCCTAAACTGTAGCGCCTCAGATCAGCACCTTTTCATTCATGTAGGGGTCAGCATGGGTTCACAGGCTGATGTGGGTTTGGGTGGATCATTTTTGGTTTCCTCTGGCTTCTACGTATATCCTGTGGTAGATGTGTGGCTCTACCAAAGAGCCTTGTGTTGTGGCGGCCAATGCTTCAGTTAGGTGACTGATTGGTGTGTGACCCATATGGTCTCTAATCCTTCAATAGGCTAGTCTAGCACGTTTTTGTAGGTCATTGCCCTTGCAGGGAGAGAAGATGCTTCAAGGCCCTAGAAATAGAGATGTCATTCCAGCGAGTCTTTGATGGTTTTTGATGTCAAAGCAAGTCATTCATACAGGAAAGTAGTAGATGCCACGTATTTATGACAAGGCTTGCAAAGATGTGTTGTCAAGAGGCATGGATACACTGTGGGGAGTGCTTTGCGAGTAGTTACAAAGTCACATTTGGAAACATCCTTTAAAATTGTCTCCGATCAGTAGAGTATCTTTTGTATTTTAATGGGCTCTTTCAACAATGAGAGAACAGTTGCTTCCTTCCTCATCTGAATCATTGAGACAGTGTAACACCCCAACCAGGTAAATGTTTCACTTGTATACACTCCTTTAGAGTTCTTCCACTGCAGAGAGGTAGAGTCTCTGTCCATACCCAAGCCTTCTGACACTTGTCTGATGCTCTCAAAGGAACAAGAAGATCCCTCTGGGGTTGTAGAGAAATAAGCTCCATTTTTACCCAGCATCCCCCCAATGACAACTATGGAAACTAGGCAGTGTCTCAGATCTACTGATGATTAAGTTGGAGCGGGGCATGGGTAAGAAGACAGAGAAATGTTCCATCACTTATGAGACTATGTTAGTCAGCTTTCTGTCACTGTAACAAAAGCTGAGACAATCAATTTCCAGAGGGAGAAGGTCTGGGATAGCTCCAGAGAGATTGAGAAATTCAATCCAATGATCAAGCAAATGCTTTGCTGTTAGGCTTCTGGCAGAGAGCTGGGTAGTTGTGGGCATACATGGTAGGGAACACCAGTCATATAATGGATGAATAGAGAAGGGAACTAATCTTTAAAACATGAGCTTTTAGGGTTAGTTACAAACCAGACTATGCTAGAAGTATAAACTCCCAGCACTCAGGAGATGGCGGCAGGAGCTTTGTGAGTTTGAGGCTTACCTTGCTACCTTGTCAGAGCCTACTTGAAGAGTAGACAAAGCTGACTCCTGTAATTGTTAACAGTCTTGTACTTCATCATTTCACCTCCTTTGTCCTTTCCTCCAAAGATTTGGAAGTATTGTTTGTTTGTTTGTTTTTTCCCCAGTGTGCAATATTCTTCCTTTTTTAATGTCTGTTTTACCAATGTGGAAATTACCCAAAACTCTTAAAATAAGTGGGAGAAAATGGGAATTAAACATCAGGACTCTCCCCTGTCAAAAACTGATTATGGGAAAATTCCCACAGTGGAGGTAGAAATCATTCCACACCTCTGGTAGCCTGGGCCACACAAGTGTTTTTCTGAGATGGGAAACACATCCATTTGATCGAGGGTGAGAGCAGTAGGTTTTGTCAGTGAAGCGTGCAAAAGGATCAGTCCTTGCTCTGAGCTCATCTTTTTTTGAGCTGAGTATGCTCTGTGAAGATGCAGGCATCAGCGCATTTATATCTAACTGAGCCAACAGGGCATGCAGTGAGAGGGAAGGAAGGCCCTTATCTAGGGGATGTACATTGGGTAGGGAGCTACTGAGCATGAAAAGTTCAGTTAATCTCTATCACTTTATGCTGTACAGGATTGGATCATGGCATCTGCCTCCATAACTGTTCTTTTGTACAGTGTCCCATGTGAAATCATGGACTGGACACCCTGGTTCAAACCCTGGCTTGAACACCGTATGTGTCTCTGCAGAAGACTCTTAACCAATCTGTGCTTTGGTTTCCGGTGCTGTATGGGAAAAGCACTTGCCTTCCTAGGAGTCGTGTGAAATGCCTGGCCCACATGTGGTAAGAGCTCCATTAGCTAGCTGCTAGTGTCTGTCAGTAGGAATTTTATTAATGTGAAATCGAATTCTAAGAGGTGACCAGATATTTTTGGCCCATAGCCTACATACTTTTGTACCTAATCTGATTGAAACATTGGCACTTTGAAGGAAATCACAGTTAGACTGTGGGTATATTAACAGCTCTGTTAATTTCATGATAGGTCCTTCCCAGGTCCACTCAGATTCTAGGAACTTCAGAATACTCATTGTGGAACCCAAAGTGAGAGAGAACTCAGTACACAGGACTGAATGAAAATACTATTTGGTCTTAAGCCACTGAGGCTCAGGGATGGAAGTCTGAGGAGGGGAATGTAGTTTGATCTAAACGGAGTTTCTAGGCACAATGGCCCTAATAGACTGAAATTATCTACCTCTTAAAAACAGGCATCAAGTCTCATCTTTCTTTGGATATCAGACACCAAATACAAATATAATTTCATATTATACAAATATAATTTCATATTATATTTGTATTTCATATTGAAAGAATGCCATTCTGGTATTAATTAAGATAGCTTGAGGCAATTAATTTGTGGAACTGACCTTGTCCCTCTGCAGGTCAATTTCAATGTTCCAGCTGTGGGTGTCTATGCACACATCCTGCAGAGTAGTGAAGGACACTGATTTGTTCCTCTCCGGGCCAGTGTGACCATTCCACTTGGGTTCTAGGGATCATCTGCACTGATTTAGCAAGTGGGAATTAACTTTTCTATTATTAATGGCTTCTCAATGTACTCTAAAACTCAGGTGGAATTTTGAGAAGCACTGACTTATCCCTCTAGTGGGCTGGTCTGTGTTGCCCCTGGGTTCTGGGGGGCATCCATGCGCTGATCCCGGTTTGGTTTTAAAGTGCCTGTCTGGTGCTTCTCACTGCTGTTCATAAGATATACAGATAGAGATCCCGGCTCTGATTTAGTCAGGAGCTTCAGGTGCTGTCAGGACACAGAGTGTTGCTGGTTGTATGTTTTCCCTAGAAGATTGCAAGTCTATGGTAGTTGTATTTGGATCCTATAAAACACATGTAATGAAATTTAAAAGCAGGTGCGCACAGGGAAAAAATTGAATGAGTGATTTGGTATAAGTCACTTTTTTTTTTCAAGGTCTAGGTGGTTACATTGGGATAGGAAACTCATGTAATGATTTACTTTAAATCAAATTTAAAGTTTTAGGTTTACATGGTCAGACTGAGGGAAAACAATATCATTTCTTACAACTTTCAAGACCAGAAAATTAAAAGTCCAAAGGCAATAGGCTGCAGAGTAGCTTTTATTTATTTATTTATTTATTTTAATTTGGAATAGAATATCACATTAAAAAAAAACACAGTGTGTACAGAAATTCCAGGTGACCTTTAATTTCTAGCTTTACATAAACATAAAAACTCTGAATCAAAAATACTGGTTATATAGGAAGTTAATAGAGACGTCCCGAGTTTGTTAGGTTGAGACAATATGGAATTGCCATCTTTACAGGTCAGAAATGATCAAATACAGGCTATTTTGTGAAGCCCAAAATATTACTCTTCTGAAAGAGCAGTATCGTTACTTTCTCTAGGTTGATCATTCCATGTTGACCACTGAGGAAGAGCTGGCCCACCCAGGTGTTGCAAACAGGAGTGCACAGCCTGTTATTTATGTCAGTGGCTGCACTCTGAAACATCTGTGTTTACTGTGAAAGTAATAGACAACAGAGGGCATGGGGTTTCCAAGAGTCTCTCTTAGCTTAACTCTCCTCTCTCCTCTGTGAGGGCAACAAGGACTGTCGCTTATGGTCAGCTTTAGGCCAAAGGTTTGAGATAAGACAGTTGACATTATCTTCCTGCACTTTAATTATCTTATTCATGAGTTTCATGCATTTTGTCACTTTGGAGAGAAACTGATTTAGGTGTGTGGTTGTTTTTGTAGCAGTACATAGCTGAAGGTAAAGTTTCTAAGGCCTATGTCTAAAACCCTGGCTCTGTCACTTCTGAGCTGTGTCATTTGCAGCATTTGGCTCAACCTCTCTTTGCCTCATATGTCACGTATTAGAAAAAATAAAGGATGGTTGAGAGAAAATGAATTGTACAGTATATGTGCTCAGTGTTTATCATTTTGGATGCACTGTGTGTTCCTTTCAATTTGTTTTTCATTATAATTCATGCAGTTTTGAAACCTGAACATACAGGCCATCTAAAGAACACCTCTTTTTCTTTCAAAGGGAGAGGGACTGTTGAATACTCTTTACTAAAAGATGTTTATCTGAGGAGATATTCCATTGCCAGTAGAAAGCTGTAGTGAACCGCAAAGTGGACATTTCTTCATCCCAATATATTTTGCAAACACTGCATAAAGATGTCAAGTCGCCCTTGAACCTTTACCTGGCTGGGAACTACCCCACCTGCTACTGCCTTTTTAACAGTCTAGGGCGGTTTCTCTGCAGGTGTGTTTTTCCCTCAAGGAGCAGTTTGGTGTACCTATTCTACCCATGCTAATCCAGGCTGTCTAGAGATGGGATGTGCATGCTGTAGGTCACTCACAGCTTCTGAACATCTACTGAATGGCAGTGCTCGCTCTTGTGTCTCAGCCATCACAAGGCAAACACAATGAGGGAGGCAGCCTGCTATGAAGTGCCATGAGTGTTTGAGACGAACTAGAAAGGGAGCTAGAAGGGCTGTTTTATGCATGGACAGGGAAGACATTTGTGATGAGCTGACCTCTGAGCAGAGATTCAGAGGCCGTGGGTGATGGTGCTTATGGCTATCTAGAGAAAGCAGGCTCCAAACAGAGAATTAGCAAGTGTGAAACTGGGGTCCTTCTGAGTTTTTTGTTTGTTTGGTTGGTTTTGTTTTCTCAGTTCCAGGGATGGAACTCAGTCCCACATGTGTCCTGGCATGGACTGTACCACTGTCATACCCTAACTCCAACAGCTGAGAGGGTTTGAAGAACAGTAGAGCCCAGTTGTCTGGACCAAAGCAAACAGGGACTGGAAGCCATTGCAGGAGGTAAGCTTAGGGAGCACATGGGAAGGCAAGAGCAAACGACAATGGATATGTTAAGTTTAGCCAGATGAAGGGTAAGGGCTGGTCTTTCACTGAATCAAATTTGGAGAATTATAAAGTTTTAGACAAAGGTGTACCAGAATGGATTTGGATTTTACAAATAGGATCATTCAACAGGATGGTGTTCTCTCTATTCTGTGCTGAGTTTAGTGACCAGACTAGAAAGGACGAAGTACCTGTGCATCCTGGGCATGGACTCTGAAGACTCCATAATTCTCTCTTATGTTTGGTTCCTAACTTTATGAGTGCATGTATGTGTGTGTATGTGTTTACTTGTGTGTGTGTGTAAATGGTATAGATGTGGGTAAAGCTTATACGTGCTAGAAAGGAGAATAAGGGGGTATAAAAGGAGATGTTGAGAAGAGGATGTAGGGAGAAGAATGTAGGAGACATGCAAGTAAACTAGACTAGGATGGAAGGAGACCAGGTAATAGAGGAGGGTAAAGATGAGGTAGGGAGGAAGAAAATGCACTGAAATAAATCTTATTGAAAATGGCATAATGATTTCTGTCTTTATTTGGTAATAAAAATAAAAAACTATTTTAAAAATGACATAAAAATTTAAAAAAAAATGAAAAGAAAGTTGGTAGGGTTTCCTGGATGTTGGCAAGAAGAGGCACATTGGTTTGTAGCATTCAGAGATAGAGGAACAATCTGGAGTCATCTAGTGTGTCCCCAGTGAGAAGCATACCCAGAAATCCCCAATATTCCATACCCCTCCCTAGCTGCAGCAGGAGGCACAGAGAACCTCTTTGCTCCTTTGAATCTTGGAATTAGCCCTCTGGGGTCATCATGATGGACCAGCACCACCTGCAGGGCTCTCTGAGGAGCTCATTTGACAGTCCTGTGGCTATCCAAAGAGGCACAATGCACAGAGTGAGGAGATGATAACTGGATGTCACATCCCAAATGAAGCCTACCATAAGAAGCACCCCATCATGGGAGTTCCCCAGTCTTTCAGGCCCAACCTCCCTGACAGTTTCCTGGAGAAAGAGAGTCTGTGTCTAGGAACTAGGCTCTCAAACTAAGTAGAAACATTCTACTTCAACAAACAACAACCCAGTAACTTAAAGTAATGAACTATAGTTATGTGCACATATACAACATGCAGAGCTACTCAGCATGTGCAGAAAAAACAAAACAAAAACAAAACTCCATGCCCAAAGGTTACACTCTTTCTAATTCCATTTATGTAAGAGTTTTAACATAAAGGAACTCTTTATGCATGGGCAACCTGTGTGTGGCTGTCAGGCATCAAGCCCAGGTGAAGGTAAGGAGCAGTAGGGAAGCAATGATAAAGCAGCCAGATGAGGGACCATGTGCTGAGATGGTGGTCCATGCCTTGAGTAGGTGAATACTGAGACCTGCACAGGATAAATCACAACAGAAGCTCAAAGGTGCCCTGGGCATTACTGCCTTCTCAGTATCAGTAGTATTATATTTATCAGAAACCGCCTCATGCCATAGTAATAAATGTGAGTTGTAATAAAATAATTTTACACAGATGTGAAGATGACAGCCTTAACTTCTCGAGGGACATGAACATGAACCTGGACATGTACCTGCAAGCACGTGTATAAATGAATATATACTGCATATGCACATGTTCAATTTACAAGATATGGGATGGAGTGAAATCATTGTTGGTCTAAGTTTATAGGACTTGAATCTCCTGTTATGGATGAGTACTTATCACTTTAGCAGTGTGCACAAGGCTGTACCAATTAGCTCCTGGGCTTTGACCTCGCTGGGCATTGCTCTTACAGACACATAGACAGTTACTATGTGTTACTAGTTACTAGTCACAAAATTGTTTGAATGAAATGAACAATTCGCAAATGTATTTCTTAGCTGTTAAGTACAATTTTGGTTAATGTCAAACCTTCCACTTTTCAGTAAAACTCTATGTGTAAGTTTTTTGTTTTTTTTTTTTTAATTCACTTAATCTTTCTGTTACTAGCAAGTACAGCGAATACCTGGAGCATTTTAATGTTCTACTATTCAGGATGTTAAACTAACTGAAGCATGGTTTGGAACTCCTGGCAGGTTTATAGAAAATTAAAATTAACTAGCTTTTTTGGCAATATATATATATATATATATATATATATATCCTATATATATTGTTCACATGTATATATATATACCTGTGAATAGGTTTTAAATGGAGTTATGTAATGGGAGTGGAGAGCAATGACTCACCTAGACTCCAACGCTCTCAAATACAGAGCCTAGTGACAGCCATGGGTTATTTTTCTTGGAACAGGAGCTGGGTGGCACAGGATGACTTGTGCTACTCTGTATGGTCTACCCTCTTCTACTTGGCAAGCCTGAGTTTGTTCTCTAGAAAGAAATAGGGCTCTATGGAATTAAACAGAGCATAGAAGAGTGCATGAAGTCTTGGTTTGGATACGATACCTCGTTGCCTCCCTCAAACAGCTGACAGAGGCAGTAGTCAGTGGGTTTCTGGCCAGTAGTTTTCTTTAGAACCCCAAAGATGACAGGCTTACATGACATGATCTAACATAACAAACATGGTCTTAGTTTCCCTCAAGACCTTGCTAGCAGTACCCTACCCGATTGCTGAAGACATCACACACTTCATTCATAGGACGTCAACAAATCGAGCTGGTGCTGACTAAGAAGTCTCCTCCCTCCTGGCCGGTCTTCATAGTGCCGGAAGATCCTGTGCTCACTATTGGTGAAGAAAAATAACTATCGTCCTTACACAGCTGTCATCCCTATGTGGCAAATAACACTTGGCCTGGCCAGATAATCACAGTAGTCCAATAGTGGTACAGATATTATAGGACTGACCAAGAGCAGCTACTTTTCAATTGTCTTTAAAGCCTGTTCCATAAGATAAAACTCATGCTTGTTACTGTTAATAGGACCAAGAACTTGAGTCTAGGAAAGTCATAGGTCCTGGAGGAGTACCTGCTACTACTGTTTTGCTAAATGGACACAGTGGTAAAGTGACTCCTAATAGTTTCTCATTATACCCATAGATTTGTGCACCTTTCAGCCCTCAGCAGTTTGTTTTTGTGCTAGTTTCCAGTTAATACAAAGAGCCACAAATTGTCAACATGTGAGACTTCAGAAGCCTGGCCCTACATGGGGCATCTATGGAATACTTCTCCTCTGAAGGCTCAGGGATCACTATAGAAAAGGTGTATAAAGATTGTAAGAGCAAGAAGTATCAGATGACTACAAAAACAGTTTTCTGGGCACAACAGGACATTTGCACATATGAACTTAACATCACTTGTGGCAGCCTGAGCAAGAGTTGTACATGCTCAAATCCCAGCATAGAGTGGGTGAAGAGCCATGGAGTCCCAAGCCTATCCAAGGAACTGTTGGTGATTGGTGGCTGCTGGGAGAGGGGAATTCTGCTTTCTTCGAGGATTGTGACCCCTGAGAAACTACTCATGCTCCAGCAGATGGCCCTACACCCTTGTAATACTGTCAGTGCTAAGTGAACTTGGTGGGTTTAAAAAAACACATGAAATTAAGAGGGGGCAGTAAAAGAGTAGAGGGAATAGAGATTAAACTTCATAAAAATATTGAATATACATGAAATTCTCAACAAATAGGAAGGATTTAAAAATCTAAAGTAGAGACAATTTGCAATGAGCTAGTTTCAGTTTATGAGTTCCAGAATGCCATTTATAAATGTTAAGTCTTTTTAGGCTTATCCGAGTGTAAGCCAGGTGTGCTCCAGAAGTAAAACTTGCCAGCTGGAAAAGGACGTAAGCAAAAAGGTAATGGGTTGTGTGTCATCGCTGCTCACTGGTCCGTGTCTTTATGTGTCAGTGTGCAGGTACCTGCATGGTTCTGAAACAGAAGTTTCTTGGGCTAAGTTTTACTTGCATTCGGGATCACCATGTCAGCAGCTATGAAGATGAAAGTTTATTTCTGATACCGAGATTTTTTTATTGTTAGTGTACCTGAAATACGACTTTTACCTGTTGCTATTTTGAAAAAACAATGGTTCTCTTGGTGTGGTTGTGACTTCCATTCCTTAAGCAGGGCGGTGGTGGCGCATGCCTTTAATTCCAGCACTTGGGAGGCAGAGGCAGGTGGATTTCTGAGTTCCAGACCAGCCTGGTCTACAGAGTGAGTTCCAGGACAGCCAGGGCTACACAGAGAAACCCTGTCTCCAACAAACAAACAAACAAACAAACAAACAAAAAACCAACAAAAAAAGATCATTTAGAAACACAAATGTTTCTGCTTTAAAATGATGGCTACTTTTGTAGCAATGATGGGGAATCCTAAATTTTTAACAAAGAAAGTACAAGTGATTAAAATATACTTCAGACATTTTTACCCAGGAGAACATACTGGAAGTTGTACAGATTATGATTTCAGAACTCACCTCTGTTCTATGCATGCAAGAAGAGTGGAAGGAGGAATGCTGTCAGAGTGGCGAGAATGTGTGCCACGAAGTCACCTGGCCAACACTGTGAGAGTTAACTTACTTTGGAGTGTGCATAAAATCATTTGCTTTTAACCTAGGTTGGTGGATTCCAGGTAGCGCTGTTACAGTTGGTAATTTCCAAAAGCTCCCTCTAGTACAGTGGTTCTGATCCTTTCTTTTTTTTTTAATTTTTAATATTTTTATTACATATTTTCCTCAATTACATTTCCAATGCTATCCCAAAAGTCCCCCATAGTGCCCCCCACTTCCCTACCCACCCATTCCCATTCTTTTGGCCCTGGCATTCCCCTATATTGGGGCATATAAAGTATGCAAGTCCAATGGGCCTCTCTTTCCAGTGATGGCCGACTAGGCCATCTTTCGATACATATGCAGCTAGAGACAAGAGCTCCGGGGTTCTGGTTAGTACATCATGTTGTTCCAACAATAGGGTTGCAGATCCCTTTAGCTCCTTGGGTACTTTCTCTAGCTTCTCCATTGGGAGCCCTGTGATACATCCAATAGCTGACTGTGAACATCCACTCCTGTGTTTGCTAGGCCCCGGCATCTTCTCACAAGAGACAGCTATATTTGGGTCCTTTCAGCAAAGTCTTGCTAGTGTATGCAATGGTGTCAGCGTTTAGAAGCTGCTTATGGGATGGATCCCTGGATACGGCAGTCTCTAAATGGTCCATCCTTTCATCACAGCTATGAACTTTGTCTCTGTAACTCCTTCCCTGGGTGTTTTGTTCCCAATTCTAAGAAGGTGCACAGTGTCCACACTTTGGTCTTCATTCTTCTTGAGTTTCATGCGTTTAGCAAATTGTATCTTATATCTTGGGTATCCTAAGTTGTGGGCTAATATCCACTTATCAGTGAATACATATTGTGTGAGTTCTTTTGTGATTGTGTTACTTCACTCAAGATGATGCCCTCCAGGTCCATCCATTTGGCTAGGAATTTCATAAATTCATTCTTTTTAATAGCTGAGTAGTACTCCATTGTGTAAATGTACCATAATTTCTGTATCCATTCCTCTGTTGAGGGACATCTGGGTTCTTTCCAGCTTCTGGCTATTATAAATAGGGCTGCTATGAACATAGTGTTGCATGTGTCCTTTTTACCGGTTGGGACATCTTCTGGATATATGCCCAGGAGAGGTATTGCTGGATCCTCCGGTAGTACTATGTCCAATTTTCTGAGGAACCGCCAGACTGATTTCCAGAGTGGTTGTACAAGCTTGCAATCCCACCAACAATGGAGGAGTGTTCCTCTTTCTCCACATCCTCGCCAGCATCTGCTGTCACCTGAATTTTTGATCTTAGCCATTCTGACTGGTGTGAGGTGGAATCTCAGGGTTGTTTTGATTTGCATTTCCCTGATGATTAAGGATGTTGAACATTTTTTCAGGTGCTTCTCTGCCATTCGGTATTCCTCAGGTGAGAATTCTTTGTTCAGTTCTGAGCCCCATTTTTTAATGGGGTTATTTGACTTTCTGGAGTCCACCTTCTTGAGTTCTTTATATATATTGGATATTAGTCCCTTATCTGATTTAGGATAGGTGAAGATCCTTTCCCAATCTGTTGGTGGTTTTTTTGTCTTATTGATGGTGTCTTTAGCCTTGCAGAAGCTTTGTAGTTCTCTGGTGGAATTTTTAGGGTCACTTATATATACTATCATATCATCTGCAAAAAGTGATATTTTGACTTCATCTTTTCCGATTTGTATCCCTTTGATCTCCTTTTGTTGTCAAATTGCTCTGGCTAGGACTTCAAGTACAATGTTGAATAGGTATGGAGAAAGTGGACAGCCTTGTCTAGTCCCTGATTTTAGAGGGATTGCTTCAAGCTTCTCACCATTTACTTTGATGTTGGCTACTGGTTTGCTGTAGATTGCTTTTATCATGTTTAGGTATGGGCCTTGAATTCCTGATCTTTCCAAGACTTTTATCATGAATGGGTGTTGGATCTTGTCAAATGCTTTTTCCGCATCTAAGGAGATGACCATGTGGTTTTTGTCTTTGAGTTTGTTTATATACTGGATTACGTTGATGGATTTCCGTATATTGAACCATCCCTGCATCCCTGGGATGAAACCTACTTGGTCAGGATGGATGATTGTTTTGATGTGTTCTTGGATTCGGTTAGCAAGAACTTTATTGAGGATTTTTGCATCAATATTCATAAGGGATATTGGTCTGAAGTTTTCTATCTTTGTTGGGTCTTTTTGTGGTTTAGGTATCAGAGTAATTGTGGCTTCATAGAATGAGTTGGGTAGAGTACCTTTTGATTCTATTTTGTGGAATAGTTTGTGAAGAACTGGGATTAGATCTTCTTTGAAGGTCTGATAGAACTCTGCACTAAACCCATCTGGTCCTGGGCTTTTTTTAGTTGGGAGACTATTAATGACTGCTTCTATTTCTTTGGGGGATATAGGGCTGTTTAGATCATTAACCTGATCTTGATTCAACTTTGGTACCTGGTATATGTCTAGGAACTTCTCCATTTCATCCAGGTTCTCCAGTTTTGTTGAGTATAGCCTTTGGTAGAAGGATCTGATGGTGTTTTGGATGTCTTCAGGATCTGTTGTTATGTCTCCTTTTTCATTTCTGATTTTGTTAATTAGGATGCTTTCCCTGTGCCCTCTAGTGAGTCTGGCTAAGGGTTTATCTATCTTGTTGATTTTCTCAAAGAACCAGCTCCTTGATTGGTTGATTCTTTGAATAGTTCTTCTTGTTTTCACTTGGTTGATTTCGCCCCTGAGTTTGATTATTTCCTGCCGTCTACTCCTCTTGGGTGAATTTGCTTCCTTTTGTTCTAGTGCTTTTAGGTATGTTGTCAAGCTGCTAATGTGTGCTCTCTCTAGTTTCCTTTTGGAGGCACTCAGAGCTATGAGTTTTCCTCTTAGAAATGCTTTCATTGCGTCCCATAAGTTTGGGTATGTTGTGGCTTCATTTTCATTGAACTCTAAAAAGTCCTTAATTTCTTTCTTTATTCCTTCCTTGACCAAGGTATCATTGAGAAGAGTGTTGTTCAGTTTCCACGTGAAGGTTGGCTTTCTATTATTTATTTTGTTATTGAAGATCAGCCTTAGTCCATGGTGATCTGATAGGATGCATGGGACAATTTCAATATTTTTGTATCTGTTGAGGCCTGTTTTGTGACCAATTATGTGTTCAATTTTGGAGAAGGTACCATGAGGTGCTGAAAAGAAGGTATATCCTTTTGTTTTAGGATAGAATGTTCTGTAGATATCTGCCAGATCCATTTGATTCATAATTTCTGTTAGTTTCACTGTGTCCCTGTTTTGTTTCTGTTTCCATGATCTGTCCATTGGTGAAAGTGGTGTGTTGAAGTCTCCCACTATTATTGTATGAGGTGCAATGTGTGCTTTGAGATTTACTAAAGTTTCTTTAATGAATGTGGCTGCCTTTGTATTTGGAGCATAGATATTCAGGATTGATAGTTCCTCTTGGAGGAGTTTACCTTTGATGAGTATGAAGTGTTCCTTTCTGTCTTTTTTAATGACTTTGGGTTGGAAGTCAATCTTATCAGATATTAGAATGGCTACTCCAGCTTGTTTCTTCATACTATTTGCTTGGAAAATTGTTTTCCAGCCTTTCATTCTGAGGTAGTGTCTTTCTTTTTCTCTGAGATGAGTTTCCTGTAAGCAGCAAAATGTTGGGTCTTGTTTGTGTAGCCAGTTTGTTAGTCTATGTCTTTTTATCAGGGAGTTGAGTCCATTGATATTAAGAGATATTAAGGAAAAGTAATTGTTGTTTCCTGTTATTTTTGTTGTTAAAGTTGGCGTTCTGTTCTTGTGGCTGTCTTCTTTTAGGTTTGTTGAGGGATTACCTTCTTGTTGTTTCTAGGGCATGGTTCCTGTCCTTGTATTGGTTTTTTTCTGTTATTATCCTTTGAAGGGCTGGATTCGTGGAGAGATAATGTGTGAATTTGGTTTTGTTGTGGAATACTTTGGTTTCTCCATCTATGTTAATTGAGAGTTTGGCTGGGTATAGTAGCCTGGGCTGGAGTTTGTGTTCGTTTAGTGTCTGTATAACATCCGTCCAGGATCTTCTGGCTTTCATAGTCTCTGGTGAGAAATCTGGTGTAATTCTGATAGGCTTGCCTTTATATGTTACTTGGCCTTTTTCTCTTACTGCTTTTAGTATTCTGTCTTTATTTAGAGCATTTGTTGTTCTGATTATTATGTGTCGGGAGGTATTTCTTTCTGGTCCTTTCTATTTGGAGTTCTGTAGGCTTCTTGTATATTCATGGGCATCTTTTTCTTTAGATTTGGGAAGTTTTCTTCTATAATTTTGTTGAAGATGTTTGCTGGTCCTTTGAGTTGAAAATCTTCATTCTCATCCACTCCTATTATCCGTAGGTTTGGTCTTCTCATTGTGTCCTGTATTTCCTGGATGTTTTGAGTTAGGATCTTTTTGCATTTTCCATTTTCCTTGATTGTTGTGCCGATGTTCTCTATGGAATCTTCTGCACCTGAAATTCTCTCTTCCATCTCTTGTATTCTGTTGCTGATGCTCGCATCTATGGTCCCAGATTTCTTTCCTAGGGTTTCTATCTCCAGTGTTGCCTCATTTTGGGTTTTCTTTATTGTGTCTACTTCCCTTTTTAGGTCTAGTATGGTTTTGTTCATTTCCATCATCTGTTTGGATGTGTTTTGCTGTTTTTCTGTAAGGACTTCTACCCGTTTGATTATGTTATCCTGTTTTTCTTTAAGGATTTGTAACTCTTTAGCAGTGTTCTCCTGCAATTCTTTAAGGGATTTTTGTGCTTCCTCTTTACTGTCTTCTACCTGTTTATCAGTGTTCCTTTGTATTTCTTTAAGTGTGTTATTAAAGTCTTTCTTGAAGTCCTCTACCATCATCATGAGATATGCTTTTATATCCGTGTCTAGCTTTTCCGGTGTGTTGGGGTGCCCTGGACTGGGCGAAGTGGGAGTGCTGGGTTCTGATGATGGTGAGTGGTCTTGGTTTTTGTTAGTAAGATTATTACGTTTACCTTTCGCCATCTGGTAATCTCTGGGGTTAGTTGTTGTCGTTGTCACTGTTTAAAGATTGGAGCAGAAGCTGTGTTCCACTCACCAGCAGTCTCAAAATCCTGTGGCGGGGGTTGTGGGTAGCTGGTGGATGTCAGCAGACCCTGTGCTTTAGCTACCCTGGTGCTGGTCCGGCCAGAAGAGGCCTGTGGTCCTACTCAGGCTGGTTTTCTGCTTCCCTAACTAATGCAGTCTCAGGTCCCGCGCGCAATTGGATTGGAGCAGAAGCTGTGTTCCACTCACCAGAAGTCTTAAGATCCTGTGGCGGGTGTTGTGGGTAGCTGGCGAGTGTCAGCCAACCCTGTGCCCTAGCTACCCCGGTGCTTTTCTGGCCGGAGAGGCTTGTGGCCCTACTGAGGCCGGATTTCTGCCTCCCCAACCAAAGCAGTCTCAGGTCCCGCGTGATTGGACTGGAGCAGAAGCTGTGTTCCACTCACCAGCAGTCTCAAAATCCTGTGGCGGGGGTCGTGGGTATCTGGCGGGTGTCAGCCGACCCTGCGCTCTAGCTACCCCGGTGCTGGTCCTGGCGGAAGAGCGTTCTGATCCTTTCTAATGCTGCAACTGTTTAATACAGTTCCCCATATTGTGCGACCCCAACCATAATATTATTTCACTGTTACTTCATAACTGTAATTTTACTACTATTATGAAACATAATGTAAGTATCTTATATGCATGATATCTGATAGGCCACCCTTCTGAAAGGGTCCTTCGTACCCAAAATGCAAGTGGCAGTTTGAGAACTGTGACTATAGAGATAGTGAGAATGAGTCTGAAGAAACTGGATTTTTTTCAGTAGCTTGTGTCCATATCTAATTTGTTCTATGAAAGATCTAGAAAGTGCATTGGAAAGTGTTCTTTCTTACTCTCATCTGCCCCTCTTTAGCTAAAGGTATTAGCTTTAATAGTTTTACATTTGTAAAGCATCTACCACGCCATGGTGCTCCCTGTAATAATTCTTGAAGTGGATTAAAATTAATTGTCAGAATTCCAGCAATCCAATTAAAGTGGAAACTGCAGAAAGCTCTTAGATATGAAAAAAAATAAAAGAAACACAAATCCATTGCTATCAGTTGAGTACAAATTGTCACTACACTGTTCTTCCATTTCTAACATATCAGTATCAACCATTCAATAGTTTGATCATGCCTCCTAATGATAAGGCTGAATAAACAGACCTTATCATGCATACATTTTGGGGAAAGTGCAATGATCCCTCTATTATTATTTGGTAATATCTACCAAAGCTATAAATATGTATAGGTTTACTCAGCAGCTTTTCTTTGGGCTGTTATCTCCTGTGTGTTTGTACATGTACAAAATGATGTATATATTAGCTGAGTCTCAGGGCTGCTGTAATATCCTATCTCAAAAATGATGTAAGTGCCCATCAGTGGGTACCCAGTTGAATAAGTTGTGAGCTGTTCATACAAGGAAAGATTTTGAAGATTGCTCAGAGCTGAATGAAGAGGCTATAAGTTCTCTCTCTGTAGTGATGAACAAAGACCTGTACAGTCTATCAGTCACTGTTGTCCAGAAACTGGGTAATGAGAGGAATGAATAAGAATAGAATCATGTTCGCATAAACAGCAAATACCTCTTTCAGGCCATTTACCTTGTGTGGGTAAGAACAGTAAAGGAAGATAACGTGGCCACTGTACCTCTAAACTCTTTCCATTCATTTACCAGTGACCATTTCTCACAAGAGAAGGAGAGCTAAAACGTCTAAGTATTTCATTCTACAGTTTCCACTCATGACTATTTATGCTTGATTCACTTTTAGTTGCTGGATTTTGTCATCTAGTTCTTTTGAAGGATTTATGAATATTCTGTTTGTTAAACTTCTGGATGAGGGACAATATCACAATTCTGTATATGTTTCTCACTTGAAAATCTTTAAAATGTTGTAATGTTACTTGTTTCTACCTTTTGTCTGGGGATTTAGTGGAAGAGTTCACTAAACACAGCTCATACCATGAATCCTTACTCCACAAGTTGGCCTGATTTTTTAAGGTACCTTTTAACTTGACAGTATTTTCCTGTTGCTTGCTTTAGCTCCAGCTTTGTACTATGGAGTATGTCTAGAGACATAGTTTTGACTCCTGATTGATTTGATTTAAAACTTTACTTCATTCACAAGATTACTGAAAATGGATGTGATTACCTTGCATGAGTAAATGAAGTAAATATCTAAATGATAAGAAATTTTATGGTTCTTTTAGTTACATATACTACACATGAGCTTGGTGTCAATTTTCTTAGCTCTTTGCCATATTCTTTTTGCTGTTTGAATTCTTCTTCTTCTTCTTCTTCTTCTTCTTCTTCTTCTTCTTCTTCTTCTTCTTCTTCTTCTTCTTCTTCTTCTTCTTCTTCTTCTTCTTCTCCTCCTCCTCCTCCTCCTCCTCCTCCTCCTCCTTCTCCTCCTCCTCCTCCTCCTCCCCCTCCTCTCCCTCCTCCCCCTCCTCTTCTTCTATAAAGAGGTCAGCTATTTAATATCTTTGTTTTACATTGACTGTGATATAAACTTCATGTATAACATTTTCTTTGTGCCAGAGGTATACACATTTTGCATATCTGTGATTTTGCTATCAATCACAATGCTGAAAAGATCTGATGATTGAGAATCAGTGGGGGAATGTCATCAGTTTCTCTGTGTGCCTCTGATTGTCCAAAGCCTCTGAGAAGTGGAAGCTCTGATGTAATTAAATATGCAAAGATTTTATTATTGGAAATACTTGTGTGATGAAGAAAATAATTATGAAGTAGGCAGAAGGAGACTTGGAGGTCTCTCAATTTGAGATATAATTTTGAGGGAGAACTGATAGGTTGACTAGAGAAATCTGAAGATTTTGTTTTGTTTTTAGTCAAATCAGCTGTCAGAGTATCTTATTTCCTAGGCAGAGACCAGTATGTACTTTTCTGCTGGGATCTATCACTGACTCTGAGCACCATTGTAAGTCTTGACCTCAGCATGAATGTGATGGTATTCTGACCTCAATAGCCTGAGCTTTTGTTGAGACTCGTTCTCTGCATAGCCCTGTAATAATGCCCCCTTGCACAGTGGATGCTAGATCTTGTCACTTTGTATTTGTTCTCACATGACTTCACCCACCCCTGTGATATGCAGTCACTCACTTTTAGTATGCAGTTCTGATATCTCATCTACCACGCTAGCCTTATGTTCCTGTTACTTGTGAAGCCCTTTGCCTTGTAACCTTATAGAGATTCCAACTCTGTACCTCACCATGAGCATATCATTCTTCTCCCACCCCTGATCCTACAATTCATCTTTGTCTTACCTCCCCATGTCATCTTCCTTGACATCCCCATATTAAACCTTTGGAATTATCTTCTTCCTCTCAAGATACCTTAACAGGTACCACATCCTTTGGGTATATCTGTAACTATGCCCTCTTTCTATTTCATCAGTGACTGTTCTAATTAGGTTCACAGTTTTCTCTTTAATCACATATTTTATAGTGGCACAAGACGTTCTCAGTCCATTCTTTTTGGTGATGGAAGTGACAGGCCAGACACCGTTTACTTCATAGAGTTCTTATAACTGATTTTTCTCCATAGTCCTTGGCATTGATGCCTGTTAAAATAAATACCAGTGTCTGCAATGGAGAATGAGTGTGGTGGTGGCAGTATTCCCACCCCTGGCTTTCACAGAGTTTGAATATATATTTCAAGTTTCAGACTCCAGCAGTGACTACTGTATGTATAGTGATAGAGAAAGAGTTAACGTAGATAGCTAAACTATAAACAAATATGGCTACTGTCTAGTGTGTGCTGGGTTGATGATGGCGGTGGTTTGCTTATGCCTTAAAGGCACATTGGAATGAAACATGATAAAGAATTTCATAAAGAAGAAATGATTATTGAACCCAGTAGTTTAAGATTCAACAATGATCAGATGGATTAATTTTTTATTAATTTTTTGCTTAATGAGTAAATTATATCTCCTCTTGTAGGGGAAATAAGTACTTTGAAATGAGGGACATGCTGGTTTAGTATTTTAGTAATGATTTTACTATAAAGGTATGGGTGAACATCATGTTTATGTGAATATGTACTTAAATTCATACATTTTATTAAAATATGTATTATGTTTATTTTATTCCTATTAGGAGATATTCCATTTGCAAATGTAAAAAACAGACATTTTGGAAGCAGAGATGCTGCTCAAGGGAAATGAATCCCTTTCTACTTTGCAACAAAGGTTCTGGCAGACAGTCTGATGTTCTCATAGGAAGCCCAGTGACCTTGTGGATGAATGGATTTTTCAATCACATTGTAAAGTTTGCCATAATTTGTCATCCATATATTCTTAAGAAGCAGGGTTATGACAATATATTGATTCTCCATCCCCCACATCGTATATTACTTCCAGTAAGATTTATCTAAGAGCTAGATCTGTTTCAGCTTGGGCGAACTTGAGTGCCGACAACGTCCCTCTTCCTTGCTATCTGTTACATGCAGAGCCAGTGAGGAACTCAAGCACTTTGGGGATGCTTTGCTCAGAAAACAAGTTGCATAAGTGTCCAGGAGAAGAATAGTAGGAAGGGTAGTTTTAACAGAATATTTGTTAATGTTCTATTAGGCCACAAGGCTGTGACTTGAGAGCAGCTGGCTTGTTGCTAGGGTATCCCGAATTGGTAGTGAACAGGCACTCTGCTTGCTCCCTTTTCTTACCGACGGACACATTAAGACACAGAAACAAAGACCTATAGATTCTGTATACACTTCTAGAGTCAGAGTTCTTCAGATCAGATGGCAGGTGACTCCATTCCCCTGTGTTTTTGAAGCAGCAGACCCCTCCCCCCCTTTTTACTAGTTGTACATACCCCCATGCCTTTTCCGGGAAGCCTTGTTAATTATTAATCAGGTCAGTGTATGAACCACATGAAATTCTCCGATAAGGACTTTCTTGATATCTCTTTTTACACTCACTGTTAAAAGTATACAGATTAGTGTTATTTTTGCTTGATTAGGTGAAACTGTTCAGTTCTACACTTGAGAAAAATCCTAACTATTCCCAAATACCAATTCTCCCGTTTTGAAACTTGAAATTCTTTCCCCTTGCCATCAGAAATAAGTTATGTGCTTTGGTTAGTGAGCTTGATGCCCACATGTAATCTTGTGTTTATGATGGCAGAATGAGGTGGAGAGTCAGTTTTTTTTTGTTTTTTGTTTTTTTTTAATCCTGGGTCTTCAGGTCGGTTGGCTACTGAGTTTAGAGGCTGAGGCATCTACAGGCAACCTGTAGGTGCATAATGGTCCTGATTGTGTTTTATTCACAGCACCCAGATTATTTACCAGCTTAAAGCTGGCTATTTAGGGGTGAGCATTAACTCTTTAGCAGCACTGGGAGCCCTTTAATAAGTAACTAAAGACCTGGAGGTGATCTCTATTTTTCTAAATGCACTGGCTTTTATTACAGGTGCAGTTCACTGAAGGTCATTTGGTGGTTTCAAATATTTAATGTCCTTTTCTAAGAGAGTGGCCCCAGGCCAGTGAGGAAGCTGGATAGAATGTTATTTGTCAGTGCCCTGTGCCTAGTACACTAAGCCAGGTCATAGTAGTTGTGTTCTGGCAAGGAAAGCAAATTGACAGATGTGACTGGAGATAGTAGGAGGGCCTTGGATGAAACACGTTAGTGAGGTAAGAGTATATGCATCAGGGCTTCCAGCTGAATATATTTGTGGCTTTTGGGGAAGTAATGTTTTATTTTGATGTAATTTCAGAGTTAAAAGAAAAATTAATAAGACCAAAACAAGGAACTGTACACTGCTATATGGGGGAGTTGAAATGACTAAAGACAACATTAAGGGCACATGACCAGTAACATCACCTCCTGGGAAGATTGAGGGCTACGAAAAGAGCTGTCTGTCATCCAGGCCTCCTAAGTGTTTTGACATAAAGGCTTCCATGAGGAAAAATGCAGCATTGCCTGTATCCTTAGATCAGAGACAGAGGTTGGGTGTGCATCCCTCCTAATCTACCTGTGGAGATAGTAGTGCACTTCTGTCAGCTACAAGGAGCAAGCAGCACCTGAATGACAGCAGTGTGTAGCTACCTGAGGATTCAGCAGGTAGGGATAGGTAGAAACGACTCAGATGTAGAAGAGGCAGAGAGAATGTTCAGAGAAACTGTAGAAGAGAAAGGGCATATGTTCAGGGCAGAAGGCAGCTCAACAATATAATGGGAGTCAGATGGTGAAGGTATGTGTAAAAGACTATGATTTTGTTGCAAGATCTTATGAAAATGGGGCTTGTTTATAAGAAATGGTCTAATATCCACATAGTTTCAGCTGACCTTAATGGAAAAATACTTTCTACTGACTATCCAGTATATCTCCAGCATTGCTAAGACATTTACTGTGCATGGTTTTTGATGTTCAAGACCAGCCCAGGATTTCTGCCTTTGTATGTAATACTTAGGCTATTTTTATATAATTAGTGGCTAAAAGACAACATTCAAAGTACAGATAACTGGTATTCTGATCCTTATATGTTAGACAAGACTGTGGGAAACAGATACATACACGTGATGCTGATGGGAGTTTAAATCATTATCACATACATGAACGAAACATTGGTGATGCCTATCAAAAGTATAAGTATGCCCTTTGTGCTCAAAGTGCAGCTTCTGCAGGTTGCTGCTACAGCAAACTTACCTATGTGCACTTAGGTTAAATAGAAGACTGGAACCCAAACAAAATATTTGACAGGGGTGCGAATTAGATAAGCCCCGATGGCCACAGCCATGGAGTACTATGCAGCTATAAAAGGAAATTCAAAGGAAGTAGCAGTGCAGAAGAATGATGCCTCTGGGTACTGATGTGGAAATAGCTCCTGGGGGAGGGGGAAGAGGTAAGAATAATCTTCTATTGCACATTTTTGCCTTAAAGAAGCTGGGAGATATAAAAAAAATGAATAAAAATGTTGTGTGGTGGGTGGAAACTGGCAGATGGAGATGGGTGGGTGTGAAAAATCTTCACTGGCTAAATAAACCTCCTTTATACTTTTTAAAGTGTGTTCATGTACAAGTTGATGAAAAATGTAGAAAAGACGATTCTTATGTTCTCATAGGAACCTCAAGGACAGCTATTTTTCCACCCCCAAATATATTATCTTCACTTCTTTCTTATTTAAATGGGAGCATTTTTTTTTTGAACATGAAAATGACATTCTCCAGCTTCCCTTGCAGCCTTGTGCAGCTCCTGGACCAATGACACATAAGTGGCATTTGGTATCCCTTGATATTTTGTCACAGATTTGATCAACCACAGAGTCTTTTTGCTTTACTTTCTTCTTCCCAAGTATGGATGTCTGGAGCCTCAGCAGATGCTATGGACCAGGAGAGAGCATTGGGCTAAGAGGACAGAGCAGAAAGATGGAAACATGAATTCTAGTGCTACCGTGTTGCTACCACATATCTGATTTCTGATTTCTCTGACATGAAATGGAAACAGTTCTATTGTTGAGGTAGCACACTTGCTTTGATGTAATTCATAGTATTTATTTATTAGATATTGAGTTCTGCTCCTCTAGTATTGTCCCTTAATTTGAATTTTGTGTCCTTTTGTGATCTTTTCTCTTTTGTGGACTTTGCTGGGACTTAGATTTTTCTATTACTTCTTCAGATCTTTAGGTTGAAGCAGTTAAAGCCTGAGATAAGTATTGCTGCAGAATCGTGAGCTATGACTATTTCAGCATTCAAAGTGCCAAAGTTGCAAACATTCTCCTTAGTGTAGCATGCCATTTTTCATTGATAGGTAAATATTTACAAATAAACAGCTAAATATTTAACCCCTTAGCACTTGACAGAAACCATATACATATGTCAGAATAAGTGTTCATAAATTTAAAGACATAGAATTACATGGATTTCAGAATGGGCAAATGTCAACAGTACTACCACACTTACAATTTAGGCAAAAGCAAGCCTGGTGAGGACTGGGGAAAAAAATGGCAACAGTGATGGAGTTTATGTCTTAGATTGATAGGAGGTCTTCTGTGGTCCTGTTGGAGAGGGCTAATGTATTTTCAGCTAGGACATCTATTAATTTGTTTAAAATGGATTATAGTAAATAAATGTTAACATTTTATCCCAAAAGACTTAGTAATAAATAAATTCATTTTCTCTTGCTGAAAGATTTGCACTTTCAGTACTAGAAGCAAAAGGGCATTCTACCATTCTCTCTGTGACCACGACAGTGTCTCTCTTACTGTCCACATCTCACTAGACTAGTCTTGCTCAGGGAGCAACAATGCAGGAGCAACAAGGAGACAAAGTTGAGGCATGTTTCATAACATCTAAATTCTTTGCAACCTGCAATGACTTCTTTCAGCCCCCTTATACTAACTCAATTTGCATATCCAATTTAGCACCTTTTCTCTGATTTAAGTAGAAATAATACTCGACTGGAAAAAAATTGCATAATTATTCAACATTATGAAGACGGGCTTTTCCCAGATGCTATTAGTAGAAAACCTTTTCAGAAAATAAAGAAGAAAGCATTCCAATGGAGAAAAAAAAATAAAAGAGGCTTAAAAGATAAAGCAATAATTTGTCATTGTGTTGCTGAGAGTGAAGGTCTGCCTCTGCTGAAAGTTGCTGTATCCTCCAGATTCTTTGAAACTGATACCCACTGTTGTGGCATGTGGACTTGGGGCCTTTAGAAGGTGACAAGGAGTGTTCTGGGTGTGCCCTTGAAAAGGAAATTAGCACCTTTAGGAAAGAATCCACAGCATCCTCCTTGCCCCCTCTGCCACACAATAAACAGTAAAAGATAGCCTTCTGGGAGGAAGAGTGTGATCTCCAACTGGCATGGAATCTGCCAGGTAACTTGATTTATATGTAACCATCCTCAGAACTGAGAGAAATAAAGGTATGATTTGTTTTTATGAGCCATTCTGACTACTCTATTTTTGCTTTGAAAGCACAAATGCAGTGAAACAGATTTCTCCCGGCAATATAGTAATGTCAGCACATTTGACACAGAACAGATCTGCCTTTTCTATTTCATATGTTTTAATCCATTTGTTTATTTATACAAACGTTCTTGGGTAATTGTTCACTGAGCATCTACTTTGTGCTAGACCCATGCAACTGGAGATAGAGTCCCCAGTAGCATAGTACTGAGAGTCTTCTGTGGAGTGGAGGAGAAAGTAGACTACTCTGAAAGATAGTATTTCAAAAGAAATCTGTTGAGGCTGTGGGTCCAGAGAACCTGGAGTCAGTAGGATCTGAGCTTTCAGACAGTTTGAGTGCAAATGGGAAGTACGTTGAGTCTTGAGTCTGTGAATCACTTGAGCTTGGCAATGTGATAGAGCTTCCCCTGAGAACACTTAGAGGGCAAAGGCAGTGAAACCAGAGCCTAGGGCATGGGACAGTAAGGTTGTAACAGTGATGCAGGAGAGAAAGGTCGGCAGTGCAGGAACATATGTGACCAGTATAAAGTGTTCTTCCTTATCTTTTTTGATAATTTTTGGTTGAAAGCTGATTTTATTCAATATTAGAATGGCTACTCCAGCTTGTTTCTTGGGACCATTTGCTTTGAAAATTGTTTTCCAACCTTTTACTCTGAGGTAGTGTCTGTCTTTGACACTGAGTTGCGTTTCCTGTATACAGCAAAATACTGGGTCCCATTCACATATTCAGTGTTCGTCTATGTCTTTTTGAGTCCATAGAAGTTAAGAGATATTAAGGAAAATTTCTTAAGATATTAAGGAACTTTTCTTCTATAATTTTGTGGAAGATATTTATTTGCCCTTTTAGTTGGGAATCTTCAACCTCTTTTATACCTATTATCCTTAGTTTTCATCTTCTCGTTGTGCCCTGGATGCTTTGGGTTATGAGCTTTTTGCATTTTTCATTTTCTTTGATTGTTGTGTCAATGTTTTTTATGGTATCATCTGCACCTGAGATTCTCTCTTCTATCTCTTGAATTCTGTTGGTGATGCTTTCATCTGTGATCTTTTACCTAGGTTTTCTAACTCCAGGGTTATCACCCTTTGTATTTCTTTATTGTTTCTATTTCCATTTTTAGATCTTGGATGGTTTTGTTCATTTCTTTCATCTGTTTGATTGTGTTTTCCTGTCATTCTTTAAGAGATTTTTGTGTTTCTTTTTTGAGGGCTTCTAGCTGTTTACCTGTGTTCTCCTGTATTTCTTTAAGTGAGTTATGTATGTTCTTTATGGCATCATGAGATTTTATTTTAAATCCAAATCTTGCTTTTCCAGTGTGATCTTGTATCCAGGACTTGGTATGGTGGAAGGATTGGGTTCTGATGATGCCAAGTAACCTTGGTTTCTCTTGCTTATGATCTTATGCTTGCCTCCTGCCATCTGGTTATCTCTAGTGCTACTTACCCTTGGTATATCTGACTGGAGCCTGTCCTTCCTGTGTTCCTAGTTGTATCACAACTCCTCAGAATCCAGCTGTCTCTGTGATCCTGTGAGTCTGAAATCCTGTGATTCTGAGATCTTGGATGTGTCAGAGCTCCTGGGTTTCAAGCTGCCTCTGGGACCCTGTGATCCTGGTGTGGCCAAGCTCCTGGGATCCAGGGGTCCCAGGCATGTTGGAGCCCTTGGAAGTGGAGCTTCCTCTGGGTGTTGTGGGACTGGCTCTGATTCTGTGATCCTGGGTGTGTTAAAGTACCTGGGAACGGAGCTTCTTCTGGGTGTTTTGGGACTGGCTTTGGAGTTTGCCTCAAGGTCTGCTTAGGGCACAGGCCCAGAACGGAAATTGTGCCACTGGTCGGGTAGAGTTCCTGGGTTCCTGGATCCCGTTGGTCCCAGTTACTCCCTAGTGTTGGGGCATATGTTGTGTCCTCCTCATCTCTGATCCTATCACAGATGGGTATTTAGAAGTTAATTGCGATACTTAATAAGTAGGATCAGACACTGGGTATTTAGTCATATTGAGGATTTAAAGTGAGATATCTAGGTATTTTGGTTATGTTATGAAGATGTCACCTTCAGAGACCTACTCTAAATCGTTGACATATATTTGCAGGGAATCTGGGAGTTATTTAAACTGCAAGGGAGGATTAGAATTGTATAGGATTTCATGGGGCAGGGGTGGGTGGATCAATATAACCTTGACACTTGCAGTTCTATTCTGTTCTATTCTGTTCATTTCTGGGCATATGGTAAAACAGGAAAGTTAAAATCTGTATATTAAAGATTGCATCTGTGTAAGGACAGAGCCTGGCTGGGTTCTCTACTAACAGTTTTTGTTAGAGAGGAAATCTTTTTTTGCACCTGAATATTTTCCACAAATAATGTTAAATAAGTTAATAAAAATTAAAATCATTTTACAACAAACTCCATTGCAAATACAATTTAAGATTTTGCTCCAAGAAGTACACACCTATGTGGCTTCTTTTTCCTAGCTAGGACTTATATCTGTGTGCACACATGCTTCTGGTGGTTTTATTTTCTTAGGTGAGGAATCTTCATCGTTCACTTATCCACGAAGCTTGTTTTAATTGCAGTTGTCAGAGTACATGAATCATATTTTGATAAGGTGTCTGTACTGTGCCACTGTGCCTGGTACCCTTAGTAATGTGCTTAGCATCAGAGCTGCAGGGCGAGACATCGACAGCTAAACAGCAGTTGTTGTAGCATTTTTATCACAACACCTCTGAAGGAAGTGTCCTCAAGATGAAGGAAAAATCATCACAGTTCTGGATAGAATGAAACTAAGTTTCAAGAGCTGTATTTAGAAAATAAGTGATGGCCGTGTTTTAGGATAAAAACAGACATAGATGATTTAAGAAAAAAAAAAAAGACAAGAAAATCTTGATGTCTCGACAGCATTAAATGTTTCAGTGTCACGGGCATAAAATTGGACAGTAAGGCAGTATGTAAATATTTATGTATTAAATTATGGGAAATAAAAAGAAGGCACACCCACCATGATCATAAACATGCAAAGTGTAATTGCTTGTTTATATAGAACTGGAAGGGATATTCAGACATGAAGCCAGCTGTTTCGTTAGAGTTGGTTTTAAGTTCCCTTCTGCTGCTATAGTGATATTTTTGCAACATCTTCAAAAACACAGAGAAGACAAAATTGATTCTTTTATGGAAAATGTTAATTATATTGAAACTGTGGTTATAAATGGAAGACTGGTGTTACATTAACTAATAATTACAGTGGGTATGTCGCAACAGTCTGTCTAGCTTCTGTCATGAGCAATGCTGAAATTCTCTGTCGTGAAAGATGCTACAGTTCTCTCTTGTGGGCCTGTCCTCCTTAACCTCAAAAGGTGTGTGGTGCGGTCAACCCTGTCCCTCTCTGTAGCATCATTGGGAAGATAGGCTTCATCCCTTGTGCGACACAATGCCAGTTTCAGGTCTGCACTTACAAAAGTATAGAGAAAGTCTAAGAGAATCTGTGAGTCATCCCTTTACTATATATTTACTCTTGGTCCAAAAACGTACTTTATGTCACAGTGACACATTTTATTTCATTATAATATCAAATTCTCCATATATATATATATATATATATATATATATATATATATATATATATAAAATCTCTCGTGACTGTCACCATTCTTCACCTGTGTTACAACTTTTAAACTGAAATGATTCCAAGCAGGACTTGGAGTCTTGTCTCTCCTTACAGACTCATGGGGGTTTTAATGGTGACAGGAGGAGGTCAGTCCCAAAGCAGCAACAGTACTTGGAATGAATCATAAGCAACTAGAAATTTCTTTGTTTTGCTTTTCCCACCTGCTCTTTTTATCAGAGTCACGAGATCCTACTCTAGAACTCTTAGGATACAGACCTAAAGAAATATCTTTTTGGAACATGGAGCTGGAAGCATGTAACGAGAGAATTTGTTTATCAGTTTTTTTTGTTGTTGTTGTTTTGCATAGTCCAGGCTCTACGTCCATAATCTCAATCCTCCTGCCTCAGTCTCCCAAGTGCTAGGATTATATGTATGTGTTAGCATACTTGGATAGCAGGTAGAATGTTTCCTTTGATGTGTTATTTTTCTAGTGGGGTATTTCTTTATTAATTTTCTTTATAACTAAACTAGATTAGATCTCATAAAAAGCTTTGAAAGAAGGAGATCATCGATGCAAGCATTGACAAGCAGGGAGGGAACAGTCATTTTTCTTATAGCAATAATGCAGAGAACATATGACTTCATTCCGTCACTAGGATGTTGCCCTTAGAGAGGAAATTCTTTGTTTATGTAATGTACTTTCCCAAGTTAATTAAAGGGTTTAACAGGCATCATCCCACTAAACAAACAGAAGCCTAATAAAAAAATGTAAGCTGTTTAATATCATTGCATCTGGATCATAGGTGACATATGGCTAGCTCCTGACTGTGACAGTAGGCTTTCAGCCCAAGGAGCTTATGTGTACTTTTTGATCTGCACCTCCATATAGAGAATAAGAAATTTGGGAATCAAATTATTAAGTCCAGACCAAATTAATATTTCACTTACTGTATGATGATAATTAAAAATCATTTAATAGAGATGTTTCAACTCTTTACGATTATACATGTGGGATACAGAATATACATTTTACTAGTGAACTTAATGTTCATAACCCAAACACTAGGCTAGTTAGGCAAATGCAGTAGAGAATGGAGGGTAATTGTGTTGAGTGATACTAAAGCATTGCTCAGCCTTTGTCTGGGTCTTCACGGTGGGAGCTTTAGACTAGACAGTCGAGGTGATATTAATGTGTTTTGTTCTAAAAAATGCTTTGCTGGCAGTTTTCTGTGGAGAGGATGATTAATCATGTCAGAGATAACACTAAAGAATAGCTGTGAGCTGTAAGGGGCACCTACTGGGACCACAGGATCTCAGGCTGCTCCTCTGATTAAAACTTGGAGGGAAAGAGAAAGGATACTCTCTCACCCCTTTCAAGTAAGAATTGAGGTTACCCAATGTGTTTAACCTTGGGAATTGTCAACAGTTGGGAAGAAACTAGTGTACATTTTTCAGTTCAGTACCCAAGTTACTTTTCCATTAGAAGTGAAAGTGGAAACAGCTTCTCTTGGCAAATGTAGCATTTGTTCTCCAAGGAGTTAGCTATTGTCTTCAAACAATGGGCACATGTACAGTGCAATTAAGGAACAGCCAAGGAGGCTGTAATCTTATGATAATTTTACTGTGGTATATTACATTGTTTTAAAAGGTTATTTTATTCTACTACACGTACATTTTTTTCTCTGTGTTCTTAAATTACAAAAGTGGATCTTGCTCGATGAATGCATTGAGGTTTTCCAATTTCAATGCTGTCTTCTCTGTTGGAAAAAAAAGAACCAAAGAATCCAAAAATGGACAAAATGAAAGACAAGGTCTCCTTTCCCTGACTCACCTACAGGTCTTCACTGTGACCAGATCTGATATGATTTTGTCATAAGTTGATGTCTGCCCAAACTCTGCTGCTATAATTTTAAGTCATTTAATTTATGGGAAATGTTCTTGGTATAATCTAATTGCCAAAACCAAAGCCTTGTCCTCACTGTCAGAAACAGTCCAATCTCATTTTTACATTAGACAGATGTTAGCATGATGCAGTTGGGTCAAGAGGCATTGTGTTTCCCTGCAAAGATGAGGCTGGCACCCATGAAATGTAACACAGATAGCTATCAAAGAATTACCTTTCCTAGTCATCAGATAGGAGAGCTGTACCTATGTTCCCTTAAACTCTCCATTTGGTTGCCTCTCTTGGGAAATGTCAGTGTGCTTTGAGCACTGCTCTAGATGATTTAAGCAGAAGGAGAAATGCCAGTGATAAACTTCTCCACATTTGTGAATTTGACTCTTCAGGCCCCTTATGCCTAATCATTCAAAAAGTGAGGACACACCTTGACGTGCAATTGGGTGACATCTTGATAATCCCTTTGTAAACTGAGAACCTCACAAGTTGGTAATGTGTTAAATAAACTCACCATACTGCAAGCCAGCTTGGCTTGGCAACACAGCACACTGTGCACTGGGGGCCCTCTTCTCTCCCCAGAATTGAGAAAGATGATTGGAGGTCCAGGGAGGGATAAAGTCTGAAACACTGTTTTACTGAACATATAGCGCTTTCTTACTGTTACAGAAATGACATAATTCTAAGTAGAACCTTATAGGGCTGTCCGTGTTCAAGTAAAAACTGTAGCAGGTGTGGCTCAATCTCTAAATGTCTTCACAACGTGTAAGATTGATAACTATGGGTTCCATCTCTCACATTACCTCAATGATAGAGTGACATTGGATAGAGTGACATATATATTTTTTAATTTTTGGAAGTTCTTAGATCCTTTGAATCTTAGCTTTGTGTTTTACAGTGGAAGCTGTATTCATTCAGTTTCCTAAGGAAATCTAAACTGAGTCTTTACTAAATTAGGATTAGTACAGATCCCTAAACTTCTTGAGTTATCAATTTTCCTAAAATATACCATTCAAAGCAGTTCATTACTTATCACGCCATCCTTGATAAAAATAAAAAGCTGCTTTCTAGGTCAATCTTCATTAAGCTATTAATATCCTGTTCACACTGTAGGGGGTTTTCTTTCTCTTATCAGCATTGGCATTGCTGAAGTATGTGAATTTCCTTTGTTGAACCATTGATGCTTGACCTCCAATACTAGCAGACTTCATGCCAGCACATGGAATTCTAGACTTAGGTACTGAAGGATAGTTAGACATTTACTTTGAGTGATAGACTTAGCTGTTTTCTATGATTGTTTTTCAATTGTAGTAACACTGAAGACCTTGCTCGAATAGAACAGTTAGAAAAGTCTGGGATTATTATTATTATTATTAATTATTATAAAGCAGATACTTCTTTAGCATGGATAGGCATGTATATTCACACACACATATTTCCCAAATAACATTCAAACATTTTTTACTCAGTGGTAAAATGAGAAAAATGAGTTGTGAAAACTTCAGGTAAATGAATGGACTTGTAAAGAGTTATATTGGGAAGGTGACCCAGTCTCAGAAAGACAAAAATTAGATATTTTCTTTCATGTAGGACCCTGACTTTTCATGTTTATATGGTTGTAAATAAGGGGGTCATGAGAGAGTGTCTGACTCTGAAATGAGATCAGAGACCAAGTGAAGGGAACAAAGGGTATTGAGAAGAGGGGTGCTCATGGTGAAGTATGTCTTGGAAGTAGAGAGGAGGCTACTGGGGTGGGGGGAATATGATGGGAAAGAACAGAAGAAGAGAGAAAAACAAAGAACAAAGTTTGTTTGGAAAATGCTGTAATAAACCCAATTCTTTGAAAGCTAATTAAAGCTTAATAAATAAATAAATGAATATTTACATAAAATATAAACACATCCACTTTATCAGCATGCAGACATGCTTGTTTTTAATCAATACAATCATGTATATGCTAAAATAAAGTTAATGATTTATAAACAAATAATGTATAATGATTCCGTATCCTTTTTGTTTGTTTGTTTTTGGTTTTGTTTTTGTTTTTTTCCTAAATGAAACTCATACCCACAAACTCAAATGTGGTCCCACAGTCCTGTTCACTGGGCCAACAGATCCAGCCATGCAGTGCTATACTTTATCTGTGTATCCTTTGAAAGACACTTGTTATACTTGGAAGTTTTGGTTGCTTCTGCATGTAGAGGCTACCAAAGGCCATCTGTGTATTCACTTGAGAACTCACAGCTGGAAGTGTTTCATCAGAGTGTAAGAGCTTTAACCTAGTTTACCTTTGATATAATACAATGGAGACACTTTCATCTTTGTACATTTAGTGCTGAAAAACAACATTTTATTATTCTTGGGTCCCTTATTCCACCCATGTTGTGAATTATCACTTCACTAAAGCCCCCTTGGATACCCTTGAAATTGCATATCCTGTTTCCTGCTGGAATTCCTGGATTCATTGTCTTAGAAGTACATTTATATATTACTAATTCATGTAAGATTTGTTCTGTAGGCTGGTATAATACTGAGCCTGAGGCTACAGTGGTGCACAGAAGTAACATCTCATGTAGCTTAAGGTTTAGTTGGTCAGAGACTAAATGCTCATTAGACAATGGCCAGAAAGCGTGATGTTCTCGAGCTGAGCCCAGGAGACTGCAGCCTGTGTACAGAGGAGGAAACAAGGTCCCCCGAGGTTTCTGTGACAGCAGCTTTCTGCAAGGGCCACCCAATATGTGATCATTTGTGACATTTCAACCTTTGTATTCAGAGGAATCTGAAGACAATGAGTCCCTAAGGCAGGAGGCAGCAAAACAAACGAGAAAAGCCAGGAGGCCATCTATAGTACAGAATGAAGGCTGGACAAAGCTTACACCAGCCTGCCTTGTTGCACAGATTTAATGATTTCTGAGATGCTGTGGAACCCGGAGGAGAGTCTAAGCAAAGGTAACAATAGGGAAAGTGGTGGATGTGTATCTGTCCCATCAAGACTGGATTTTCTTTAATACAAATTAAGAAAAATATGAAAAATATCTTTGCCTTTAGAGAGCTCTCATCTCCCTTCTCTAACACCTGTTATGCATGGAGACAGATCATTGTTCGTAATTCTTTTGGAGGAAATTTTCTTCAATAATGAAGGCATCTTCCAGCACTGAACAAGAAAACACTAATAAAGACATTTTCCTACCAGGCAGAGAGTCCCCAGCCAATTTACTATCCACATCTAAAAGTTTCCATGTAATGTATTCTGAACTGCTTGAACAACACAGGGGCAATAGTAAAAGTGATTTTAAAATCCTGTGATAAAGGGGCTGAGAAAGCCAAAGGTCAACACTGAGGGTGGGTGTCAAAGAGCAGTTTTAGCATGTGAATGAAGAATAATAAGTTCATCTTAGCTTCATTATTTGATGTTGCTGGCTGTGTCTTCATTCATCCTAAGGCTGCTGCAATGTATTTATATCACATCTCCCCCTTGCTTTCTTCCCATATAGTAATGCTGTCTTTTATGTCAGGGTCTCATGCTAGCTCATTCATTTTTGGTGCAATAAAGCCCTCTGATGTGACCTTTGGGTTGCCCTTTAAACAGTTGTGTGATTTGGGCTGGTGTGCTATTTAACTTTTTTTTTTCATTCTCTAGTAGAGAAAGGATGCAGGTCTCCTGGATCATTACTTGGGTGATTGTAATTTTCTGCTCAAGGAAGGCTGTCTGGAGGGTACCCAATATTACCAATAAGTCCGAGCTACCCTGAAAATGGTGCAGATATGAAGGATGCTGCGTACCATCCTGTTTCTTTGAATGCTTCTGGCTTAAAGACATTTTGCCTTCTCGGCCGCACAGGAACTTCTCGAGGCTGTTTTCCGTGCTGGGCAGTGTCAGACTGCTGTGTTTACTCTCTGAATTGGAGGCCACTTGGAAAATTACCTTTTTTGTCTCCTGGTCTTCTGGAGGATGCCATCATCTATTCCTCTCCCTTCTACACTGTAACCAGGAGGCAGGTCATAGGTTCCCACTATAACTTCTTATTTCTTCTGAGTCGGTTTGTGAAGTTTGAAAGTCCAGGGGGAAAAAATGGAGACAAACTCTGAATGCCTTGTAGGGGAAGATGCTTAAGGACCACCTTTGTTTCCTGTTGTACTGAGATGCCAGCTGGTAGCCAACCAGGAGGCAGGATAAGCTTGGGTGAGGTGACAAGGGACAGGAATTTTCCCTTGACAAAGCTTAGAGTTCACTATCCCTGTCCCTCTTGGAATAAGAAAGCCAGATGTGATGCAATAAATGTGGAATTCTCCATCAACAGTCCTAGTTTGAGGGAAAGGTAGGTGTGCACATTTGGGTCTGCCTGGAAGCCTTGAACTCAATAGAGGTTCAGGACTCTCTGAATTTTTGTTTTGTTTTGTTGTTTTGTTTTTTTTTGTTTTTTTGTCTTTAGGGAACAGGAGCTGAGCTTTGACTCAAAACCTGCATGAGTAGATCATTCTCATAAAAGTGGCTCAAAAACTTTGGAAAATGTTCAGATAGGGGCAATATCAGGCAATTCATTAATTATATTTGAATGTTATTGTGTGCATCTGTATTTAAGGGCTTTTTAAATTCACAGGACAAACTTTACTCAGAGTTCATTTGGAAACACCCTACTTCTTTATATTTCTTTCACTTAAAAAGGCTATTTATGTGATTTTTGAGGAGTTTGTTAGAATTAGATATTTTAAGATCCTTTTGACATTTAACATGGTGATAGGACACGGGGACATAAGTTCAGGAAAACTGGAAGGCTCTCACAGTTGCAGAAATGCCATATTTGGGAGTCCTTGGCAAAGTTTGATGTAAGCTTTGTTTTGTATTTCGGAAATCTTTATAACAGAATTATGAACACCCACCATACCATAGATTTGTATTCACAGGATGAATTAAGCAAAGACTTTCAACAATATGGAGTTCCAGGTTGAAGAAAAAAGTGAGAGCTAAAATTGGATCAAAGTTCACTGTAGGTCTCAGACTGAATCCCAGGCTCTGGCGTCTACTCCTGAAGCTCAAAAGAATCTAATAATGATCTAAATGGTCTTGTTTGTTCCATACTATTTTGATGCTCACTGAGAGGGTCTTCCAAAAATACACAAGGGATCAGTATTGAAATTATCTTTAAACATAATTCCAAGTTAAGCTAGAAAGTGGGTGATATTTGTGTGGCTCTAGAAAGCTGATCATAATTCATAGCATCACTCAGAAAGGTCATTTCCGGGTGAGCAAAAGATCCCCATTCTCCAGGAGGTCAGAATAAGGGTCTCGTGACTGTTTAAAGATAAACTACAGAGCCACAGAGACCATGATGAATAGCAAAAGCCAAAAATCCAGAGTCCTTGCCTCACTGCACATGACCATAAGGAGAGTTTGCTGCCTTCTGAGGCTGTGTCAAACCTTAGTACCCAAACTGTAGTTGTGGCACAGGGTCAGAGCACTTGTCTAGTATGTGCAAGGCCCTGGGCTTAATCCTCTGAACTGATAAAAAGGAAAACAAAGAGCCTTCAAGTACTGTGTGCACTCCTCGTTGAAGGTGCCATCATTGGGTGTCATTCATAGAAAGCATTCTATTGTCTATCTGTGTTTGTATGTGTTCATGTGTGTGCACACATCTGGGGGTGATTGAGAACATTTGTTATCATGAAGCCCAAGATTGATACCAGTTATCTTTCCTCTGTTACTGTCCACTATTTTTTTTTTAAAACACAGGATTTCTCATTAAAGCTGCAGCTCATCAATTTGGCAAGACTAGGTAGCCAGTGAGCTCCGAGGATCCACCCATCTCTGACCACAAAGGCCTAGAATCGCAGGCGTGTACCACATGCTTGGTTTTATACATGGGTGTTGAGGATCAAACGCAGGTTCCCATGCTTCCATCGCAAGAAGTACTGCCTGAGCCCTTTCTCTAGTTCTCATAACTTCTTAAAACAACTGGAATATTTCCACATAAGCCATAGCATGTAACAATTCTGATTGAAGAGTGTGTATGCTGGGTCTAAATGGTTTTCAGTATGCTATCTCCCAGTTAGTGTATGCAAAGTCCAGTTAGAGTTCCAGGAGATGTCAAAGTTAAAGGAAAGATGACCGGATTAATTGGCATGAATGAAAACTCAAGGGAGGATAAAGAAATTGATTCAAGAGGGAGAGATAGGCTGAGAGGAGTACCCTGCTTCTACTGTGGGTTGAAGTGAAGCACCACTGAGGACTTTCCAAGTGAAGAGAAAGAGGCTTCGTGAAGTGAGATGACAGGAAGGGTAGGGAGAAATTGCTGGGATTTGTACTCATGACCTAAAACTTCTTACCAAGGAACTGAAGAGATCTGTCAATAGCACAATTCAGAGCTGAGGATCTTGAGGGAAGTCAGAAGTGGATGCATTCACTATCAAAGTGCATTGTTAATCCATTAAATACCCCAGAGAGTGTTTATTGGTACACACAGACAGATCCACAGCTCTGCTTTCATTTGTAAGGAGCTGAGCATAAGCCCTTGCTATTCCAAGGCTGGAGCATGGGTGCACAACATCCACATCTTTTGGGAGCATGTTATGGATGGACCTGTCGGTGTGCATTAAAGGATGTATAGTTGGGTGTTGATTCTGCAACCAGACTGCATTCCCCAGTTTCTTCCATTTAGCTCTGAGGCTTTGGGACAGTTTTCTTTATGCTCTCAGTTTCCTCTTGAGTGAACTGGAAATAAAAAAGTAATGATACCTACTTCTCAGAGTTATTCTTCAAGTCAAATACTTACAGAATACCTTGGTACACAGCAAATCATATCTAAGTATTGATAATAGTAACAGTTGGCCAGCTAGAGCCAATCTAGACTGTCACAGGAAACAGGTGATGAATGGCCAGTTCCAGGCAGGGTCAGTTCCAAGCCATTGAGTATTCTAGGTTCCATGGAGCTTGAGGTTGATCCATCAGTTGGCTCCATGTGTCCATCATGTCTCAAATTTCTTAGCATGCATTCATATTGAAAAGGAAACATTTAAAATGACCCCAAGTTCATTTCACTCTTACTCTATCTTTCATATATTTAGGTGTCTCTGAGTTTTAATATGCACTAGACTTTAGGAGTCCAGTTACCTTGTTTGTAAAGGTGACCTCTGCTCAGAAAGTTACTGAAAACTATTTATTGTGCCAGAATGCCAGGGATACATCCATGAGGTTTTGAGTCACCTCTGTCAGTGAGGCGTTCTTTCTGGATATGAACATTTGACAGCTTCATTTCTTCTAGAGAAATTTAAGGCCAGACAAACATATTGAGATACATATGTTGTTGGAATAATTTACTTTCCTTTGTTTCATTTTCACAAATGCTGTTTCCCTTCTCCTTTGGGGTTGTAAGATTATATGAGTGCAAGGATAAGTTACTGTATTAACGATGCACTTTTATAGTAGGCAGTAGTTATTAGAGTTGTGGCTCACATAGAGAGGACCCATTGGCACAAGCAAAGGTCCTAGAGCAGGTATTGGATACAGGTGAGAAGCTTGGACAGTCCTGAGTGGTTCCTTGGCTGCTCTGTAGCAGGAAGGCAGTACTTAAATGGTTTATCTTAACTTACCAAACTCTGGCTTATTGAGTTATGATACTGACATATATCTTTAAATCTTTTTAAGCCAGGTAGAGGTTAATGTGTGGACAGCATTCTCTACACTTTAAACAACAATTCAAATTTCCATCTTTGCCAGTCTTTTTTTCCTTCTTAGAATGTGAAGTAAGAGGATGGCTCATTGAGTGCTTCTCACATGACAGTGTCATTATCAGAGAGATGGACAAGAGTCTGAATTACCATGTAATAAGTCTAATACACATCAAAATTATAACACAAGATACACAATGGAGCTTATGGTACTGTTACTTGAAAGTTGGTTGGAAACTACTTTAAGAGGGGTAGTTAATTTTTAATATCTTTATGCATATGCTAAATACAATAATAACTAGTACAGAATAAAACAGCACACGCTTGATGAATGCAGAGTTCTTCTGTTCAAGGGTAGTAAATACAGGTATGAACACTGAGCCAAAGTCATGTATTCTGATCTCTGATTATTCCAGATGTGGCATTGCCCTGAGATTTCAAGTTGGATAAATGGTTTTTATAAACTCTTGGTTTTATCACTGAAAATGGAAGAGAATAATTCAGGCCTAAATTATGTATAGTGTTGCTCAAATGAAGGAATCTGGATTTGAAATCCACAAGTGCTACCCAAATACAAGATAAATAGTTTTATAAAAAGTGTGAAGTCTGGTTTGGGTATAAACAAGTAAGAATTACTCATACCTTAAGGATATAATGGTTTGAACAGTGCCTTCTTCTAAATTCATACCTGCCTAGAACTCAAAATGTAACCTTATTTAGAAATACAGGTTTCATGGATGCTATTAGTTAACTGATGCAAAATTACTGGATTTGATTTTGCTTTAAATCTCATGGCTGGTGTTTTCATACGAGCAGAAGAGGACATATAGGGAGCGCAGCATATGGAATGTGAGAATGGTCTTGGAGGTTGGTGTGGTGTGGTGACTTGCCAAGGAATATGAAGAATTATGAGGAAGAGACAAAGTAGCATCTTCCCTTAGATCCTTGAAGGGGTAATGAGGCTGTTGTGTGTCTTTCAGTTGAGACTTCTATCCTCCAGAATTGTGAGTAAATGCAGTTCTCTTGAGCGTCTTGGTCAGAGTACAGGAATTTGCACCTGTCATGATGATGGTAGCCAGAGCTACTGAGTGAAGCTTTCTTGGCTTTCTGAGTCTCATAGTAGATCATCACTACCCTTTTCTCCTCTTCCTGTTCCTCCTCCCCCTTTTCTTCTTCCTCTTCCCCTCCTCTTTTTCTTCCTTCTCACCTCTTCTCTTCCTTCCACTTAACTGCCACTTGTTAGTTCTTACTAAGAACACACAAAGTGGAAAGTTGGGAAAAGTCTGCAAAATCCTTGATCCTTGGTTTATAACTCTGTATGTTTCAAAATAAAGACAAACTTGTACCTGTCTACTGTCATGGAAGGCTCAATCCTGGCTCTTTACCTGCATTTGAAATGAGGATGAGACACACTCTTATAAGGCGAGTCTGTCACTTGCCTTATGATCATGGGCTGGGATCTCTTGCTGATCATGGATCACTAAATGGTTCTCCATTGGGATTGAAATGGCAAAGATCAGCCTAAATGTACTTATGGAATTTGTATTATAAGAGAAGATTTGGGTCAGAGGTGATAGCCAGGAGTTTCAGTACTTAACAAGATCTGAAAATGTCACATCCCATACACATCTACATTGAGATGTCTCAAGTGTCTATTGGCCTACTTTCTTAGACTGAATTAAAAAATCAACATTGGGAAAATTCAGGTTCAATTTTTTATAATCTTCCTTCAGTTTATTGCCGTTTTTCAAGACAGCATTAATACTGAATCAAGTCATATCAGAATCTATTCGCCTGGTTCTTGCTAATTAAATATTAGCCCAATAAGATGCTTGTTATAATTTTGCTTTAGATAGTACTGCATATTTTTTTTAAAAAAATGGGAAAATCATGTCTTCAGAACCTGTTACTCCATACATTGACTCTTCATCTTGAATATTCATTTCATTTTTCTTCAGCCAGTATAGCTTTCTGTATCTTCTGCTGTTGCTCAGGTCTATAAAGGGAATTTTACTTTCATTACATGATTTTCTCTGTTCCTGGATTTAGAAATCTTGGATGACACATTTCCATCCTTTCAACTCTAAGGAAGTCTGTCTCCTATGTGCCTTAATTTTTAGTGAACATAATTTATTTCTTCCATCTATGTTTTCAAGACTTTCTTGGTCTTTGTTGTCCTGCACGTACACTGTGATATAAAGATTTTATTCTATTCAAACTTTCCAAGTCTCTATGTGAAAATTGTTGTCTTTCAATGATTTGACAAGATTGTAGCCATTTCATGATGTATCTTCTTGTCTTTTACCAAGATTAGAGTTATATACTTAGAAGAATTTGTACGTCTTAATTTAGATTTCTAAAGAACAATTTTTTTCAGTACATATTTGAAACACTGAAGTTAGTTACAAGTGGATTGTCCCTCTCCATGTTAGCAGTCTCTGAGAAATTTCCCATCTTTCTCTATATTTCATCCCCTAACCCCTCTGCTAATGTTTAGTTCAACTAGACAACAAGTAAAGGTGTGTAATCTTTATGATAACAGGCTGTGACTATAGCATTTGATTAGTTACATTGCCATTGTACCCATGAGTGACATATATGCCTCCATTTATATGTTGGCTATTCTAAATCAAACAACTTGCTCCAATTCCCATGATTGGTAAACACTTCACCCTTCCTGGAGCTCCTGGCAGTGCCTCTGTTAAATGGAATTCCAGTTCTGCCCTGGCATCATGCGGTTTTCTGCCTGTATTCCATGTTAGGACTTGGTCACATTTCTGTGGCAGAGATTGTAATATGGTGCTTCTGAGGTGTTTCACCCAATAAGCTCCCAACTTCTAAGCTTTCTTCAAACATTTATGTTGTCTCACAGTTCTACTAGGACAAGCTGGAAGACCTCTGCGTCCCGCCCGAGCAAGGCCAGTAAGTTGGCAAGCTCCTTGGAAGTCTGCCATCTGGAGGAACACCCATGTAAAGTCCTGCCTGAAGGCTTGGTAGAGTCCCAGCATTGACCTTTTGGTCTTTCTTTTCTCTTTTCTCCCCCTCCACTTTTTTCCTTTCAGAATTCAGAAGAATGTCTTTTTTATTGATTGCAATGTCTATAAACTTTTGAAATTTGGCAATTGAGCATTAAACTTGTTTTAATGTGCACATTTGCTTTTGTTGAATGAAGTCCAGGCCTCTTCATTTCCCAGGGCACAAAATTCTTGGTTAAATTCCATGGGAAAGGCTTGTGTTCTGAGTGTATAAACATGTAGCCAAATACTTGTAGAATTTAACAAGTGTGTGCGTTCTTAGTAGTGACTCAATTCAGATGCATGCCCATAGAACCTATTCTTCAGGAAGGTGTATTGTACAAACAGGTTTTAAATGGAGTGGATATCCATAACTTGCTGCAGTGAACTCTTCTTCAATGATTCAATATGCTTTCCCCTCTAGATGGGGAATCAGCATGACCCTTTGAAATCCTTGATTCCGGGGCAGTAGTTATATTGTAGAGAACACAAGAACGATAGATTCAGCAGATGAATTAAAGTGATAGTTATCATTTGGGAGGTCAGTGGATTTTTTTCAAAGTAGATTGTTGCTTACAGTTTCAGGTTGTTTTCATTTTGAGCTATTTTGGTTAGAAACAAACACCAAAAATGTACGCAAAACAGTTTGCTTAATGCACAATAAACATGTAACTTAATTGGCACATTTGTTCTTTGCTTGCTTTGGAAATCATTCTGGGGAAACATAAATAGCTACATAGGCTTCTGAGCCACGTGGGTGTAGATCTAATCCTTTCTGATCATCATGGTAGCATTTGGTAAGTGACATAACTCCTCTGAGCCATGGTGTCATTTTCTATGAGTTGGAAATGCTAGGAGCTATCTTCAAGGGTGAGCTATAGGGTTACCCAATGCAGTTTGCTTCCCGGTCTTCAACAAATACCTTGATCTTGAGACTAAATATGATCAAGAAAAGGAAGTGTTCTTCCAAGACATGTGTTTCATGGTGCTGTTGAGATCAAGACTCTATTTTAAAATGTTTGTGTTGTGAAACATAGAGCGTGCTCTTAGAGCTGACATCGTAAATGTGTTATTTAATGAATTCAGTAGTAACCAACACTTAGATATCTGTGACATAGTTTGGCCATTTGTTCTTACTGTACATATTTAAAAGCAAAAGATCCACTAATGTACCATTCAAAATATCTTTCAAGTTCTAAGTAAGCCTGCCACATTTTTCAGATTAAGGAATGGACCACCTTTTGTCATTGTTCAGCCTTACTAAAATAGACCACTCTTGATTTGGATGGGTTTGTTCTGCCTGGTTTGGAACTTTATACACTTGAAATTATAAATGGTATATTGTTGGGTTTTTTTTTTGAGGGGGGTGGAATCTCTGGCTTCTGCTTTATATTCTATCTCTTTTCAAAATCTAATTTGTTATAGAAACATCAATTGTATACAAAGAACAAAAACAATGAATGGTCGCTTTTCTAGCCCTGAAAAACCACCTTTATCTGAGCAGTACTTTGTTTTATTTGAACACTTGCTGGATTCCTAATCCCCAATCTCTGGGTGACTGTCTCTGAGCATACTGGTGTTACATTCACAGGAGTGTCAGTATGTGTTTCCTTATGAACAGGCTCCCTCTGTCCCACTTACAAACTTAATGACAAATGCTGGCTGTCAACATTGTCATAGGGAATGGACATGCCCTAATTTTCTTATTTGGATTTTAGTTGTTTTTCCCAACAGGGTATGAAGAGTATTCATATACTACAAACAGGGATGCTGTTTGAAGGAGGGTCATGCTATGTGACCCAGCTTGTTTATGTATCCCAGAGTGGCTATGACCTCATGATCCTTCTGGTTCAATCTCATGAGACCTGGGATCACAGACATGAAATACCATGCCTGGCTTGGATGCTTTCTTTTAAACTCTAATTTGCATAGTTGGGCACTATGCTCTACTTGCACTGAATATTTCATGGTATTTTGTTCCTTATGCCTCTCATGAAGAGAGTAGATTTATACATTTTCAAATTACAGCTGCTATTGGGTTTCATAATATCTTCAGATATTAAAAAATGTGATAGCTTTTAATTACTTCATAGCTTGTATCTTACATATATAAATTTTTTCTGTTGGTATTACAAAGCCCACACTTTGCTACTTGGCTCCTTTGATTAAAGTGTGAAGTGACAAGCACAGTGGGCTAGCTTAGCTCAGCTTGACTGAACACAGTCACCACCGAGACCTGAGAAAGTTCCTTGAAGGAAGCAGTATTGAGAAAGGCAATATTCTCATGAATCTCTGGTCTCACATCTGCCTGGGCGACTTGGAAGGAGTGTTCTGAAGGATATACCACTCCAACGGACACATTGGGCACTTGCTTAAATGAGTTTCTTTCACACTTTCCCTTACTTTCAAGCAGTTCAGTTACTAATAAAGCAGTGCCTGAGGTTCCCAATAAACCTGTCTCATAGTCTTTGCGAGCCTAATGCTTCTGTTTCTTTACCTCTCACCTGTACTAGGGTTTTCCTCTCCATGCAGCTCTTGACAAGTGATTCCTGGTGCACAGTGATTTACATTCTTGTTCTAGTACCGATCACTGGCTAATCGATGAACTTCTTTTCCACTGATACTAAAGCCACATCTTCCGAGATCCTTGAGGTATATGTTTTTGGTCATTGTGACACCTTATGGGAGATGTCACCGTAGTCTCTTGTCACAAGCTCTCTTCTTACTGTGACCCAGAACTTTGAACTGCTACTGCATAGATTCCCTTGGTTTTCATGCTTCCCTGGCATCCTGCTCTATGCTGCCTGTGGTATGCTGGATTGTTTGGCCTCAGCCTGGTCCCATTTCCCCTTGGACATTCTGTTGTGTCTGTGCATGTTGTACACAGTAGTGGGGAAGGGAGAACTTGCACTATGCACACAGGGAGAAGCAGGCACCAGTTTAAAAAAAAATCAGAATCTTTAAACAATATAGGCACTTGCTCCATATCTTCTGGGCTTTTCGGTTTGAGAATACCAGGACCCTTTGATCTTGATCCTTTTTGTGTCCTTTGTGACATAGCCTTCCTCCTTCTCCGTGGGTTATTTTAGCCTTCTAGGATATGGCTTTTTTTTATTTCTTTTTTTCATGTACATAGGGAATGTTAAATTTTCTACTAATCAAATTAAGGAAAGACAAGAGCAATTGAAACATAATTAAAGTATTTTAGTAGCCTACCACTTCTAATATATTATTTCAACATGTATAGGATATAAAGATGACTAGGTGTTTTAGATTCTGTGGTAGTTTGCTTTTCTGTTGTCGTAATAAAGCATGTTGACCAAAAGCAGTTTAGGGGAAGAAAGTGCTTGTTTCGCTTACAAGTCCAAATCGTAGTCCACTGTGGAAAGCTGCCGGAGCAAGGGCTAAGGCAAGAACTCTCGCTAAGGCAGAAACCACACCAGGGAAGTGTGCTGTCATTGACCTATAACTACAGCCCTGAAATAACTTTTTTATTTATTGTTATTTCTGGTAACAATTGTCCCATTTTATTATTACCATTATCATGGAAAGTTATAAGGTCATTTTCATGCATGTGTATAATGTATTTTTAACATATCCTACCCAAACCCCAATGTTCTCCCCATTCTTAACCTCCAAAATGACATTACTTTTTATGGCTAATGTTTTCAATGTGTGTATAAATCCTATTTTCTTTATCCATTCCTCTGTTGTTAGATATCTTGAAGAATGTATATCAAGCTGACTTTCCCTGAAATGACACCCCCCTATTAGAGTTCCACAACCTGGCTATTATTATGAATGAGGCTTCAATAGCTATCCATATGCAAGATCTTTGTAGGGCTGACTTCGAGTATTTGGAATATGTACTGAGAAGTCGTATGATCTGACACACTTTTATTTGTTTGTTGTTGTTGTTATTTTAGCAATCTCCTAACTGATTTCTATACATCCTGAGCTAGTTTATATTTACACTCGTAGCATATAAAATGTTTCCTTTTATTTGCAACCTCAGCAGCATTTGTTGATCCTTGTTTCCTGACGATTGACCTCATGACCATAAACGTTTAGCGAGGAAAGGCTTTATTTACTGACACGACACTTCCTTCCATTTCACAGTACATCAATAAAGGCAGTCAGGGCAGGAACCTGGAGGCAGGAAATGAAGCAGGGCCCCGGAGGAGTAGAGATAACTGGGTATTTTTTTTCTCAACCTGCTCACTCAACCTGCTTGCTTATAGCACCCAGAACCACTCACCTAGGGGTGGCATGCCTGGCTTGTAGCATATCAGTCATCAATCGAGATTATGTCCCCCAGGCTATCTTGCTCACTGGCTAGTCTGGTGGGGAAAATGTTCTCAGTTGGGATTCCCAAATGATTCTTGCTTGTGTCAAGTTGACACACTGCTTCTGATTTTTATTTTTATTTTTTTATTTTTATATTTTTAGGATGCTATTAGAAAACAAGTTCCTCATACTTCTTAATTTGAACCTAGGACAGTAAGATGTTTGTCCTTCATGTTTGCTGTCATTTCTGCCCAAGTGCTCTTGACATGTTTCCTCATGCCTCACTCTCCTCACCAGGATATTCCATTCTTTTGTTTTGAAATGGCTACAAGATGTTCATGCTCCCCACCCTGCATCCCATGGTTCTTTTTCAAAGCCCTGTTAGAGTCTGGTGCACTGTTGATCCCACAGCCATGATCCAGTACCATTCAAATAGCTGATGCCGACATCTATGAGTAATTATGCTGTAGTCTGGGCTGTGTATGGTCTATGTTGATGGTAGCCTTGCTTATCCTTTAGAAAAGTATCCCAAAATGCAAGTAATAAATAAACCAAAGACTACACATGATGTGTTTTACTCTTACTATACATTTTAGCAAAAGTAGAATGCAATTTTTTGCACCTTCAGAGAAACACTGTAGAATTTCTCTTTGAGTATTTAACTACCAGCTTGGGTATGCTAATACTTTTAAGCTAGTACTTAGTAAGCTGAGGGTCATTTGAACACAGCCACTGCTATACTGGAAGAATTGATCTGGCAAGACAATTCCTACCTAATGCTGAGAATAAAATATTCAGTTACGTATGATGAGCAAAAGGATAGTTATCATTTTTGACAATACCTAGTGTGAGGTTACAAGATTTCATTGCATGACTAGAATTTTAGAACTGAATTTATTGACTTCCGGTTTTTCAATTTTTGAGCCAGGGCTTCATGTAGCTGAGATTGGCTTCAGATTAATATGTAGCTGATCTTGGCCTTGAACTTCTCATTTACAAGCATCTGCCTCCAAGTGCTAGGATTGCAGATGTGTATTACTATATCCATGTCACAACTTGCTTTTTTTCTGGAATTCTCCATTTACTGTTTTTTAAAGGCAATTCACTATAGTGACTGGGATGATGGAAAAAAATCATAAATAAATGAGAATTTTGTGTATCTCATCCCAAAAAGCTTAGATTGGCATCCTTCTCTAGAAAGTCCTTGCCATGGGGATGTCAACCTTGTAGTGTGGGATGCTGCTTTCAGTTCCCTTTATAATTCAATCAACCTGTTGATCAGTTCAATGGATGGAAGAGTGACTACCAACTACCAGATCACCTGGTATGTGAGCCTTGTGGCAGGCATTGGTTCACTATCACCATGTATTTACCAGATACCACCTTAGAGATAGCCCTATGGAAACGGATATAGCACTCCATGGTCTTGAAGATGGACGGACCATTTAACGGGAGGAAGGAGAACCACCACCCTAGGGTAGTGCAGGAGGATACACAGAGTGACAGGGTGACACATTCAGGAGGCAGGAGGAGGCAGAATGGTGAGGAGAATAATAGAACAAAACTGTTGAGTCTTTGTGTCAACTGAAATGTCTTGCAATGCTTATGTGAGGGCGACATATAACCAAGATACAACCTTTCTAAACTGGTGCTTAGCTGAGCGAATTCTTTTTTCCTTTCTTTAAAAAACCTGAAGCTAGGACAGTAACTTTTTATAGAGCAAGAAAATACAGTTAGAAAGTGGACAAGTACTAATAGAAACTATTATTCTACAAGTACTGCCACGTAACCAGCACACATAGACTGAGAAATGGAACACTTCACAGCTCTCCAACCACACTGTCCTTCTTCCTAGCAGATGTCACTTCTCCTGAGGGCAGCCTCTGGATTCTAACCAGACAGATTAGTTGACAGTTGGGCAATCTATGTCAATGGAAACTCACAGCTTACTCTATTTGGTTTTGTCTGGTTTTCTATCTGTTACTCACTATGTCATTTGTAAGATTTATTCACAATGCTCCATGCTTTGTAATTCTTGTTATTATATAATGTTCTGCATTGTGCATTATACATTTATTCATCTATATCACTGTAGACACTAGGACAGCTTCTCAATCAAGGTCATTATTAACAGCATTTCCACCCATATCCCATGCTCACTTTTTGTTGTGCATCTGTAAACACATCTGCCTTGGAGTGGAACCGCTGAGAGGCAGGCGCTACACACTTGAATATAAAGTAGGAAAGGGTTATGCACAGTCAGCTTACACCACAAGGAGAGCTGGCTCAGCATACATCCGGTAAAAGAGTGTCTGTGTTCAGCTTTTAAAGATGAAGCAGTTTTTCAATGTGGTTTTATCCCAGTCTTTTTGTGAAATATGCAAGAATTATATAGGAAGTTGAAATAATAATAATGATACTACTAATAATAGCAACAATAATGATGATGATGGGAAAGTAGAAAGCAGTGTTCTCCAGATGTGCTGGGTGGTGATCAGAACTGGTTGTTATGGTGGGCATGGATTCACAAGCCTGGCATGCACTTGCCCTGCTTGTTCCTGTCTGAATTTTCCAGTCACTGATGGAATGTAACAGCCTCCCCTTTTTGAACTCTTTCTTGACACCATACCACATTAAGGGTTAGCTGCAAAATTCCACATTCTGCTAAATACCATTCTTAAGGCTGTATGGGATTGTTAAAGACATGGTCGTGGGTCCAAGTGCAGTCGCTGAAGGATCAAGTGTGCATGGGACTCTTTGTTTGAATCCAGACTTCTGTCCTCCATTGTCTTGACATTGTAGATCTGGCAGCGGCTGATAAATTGTTGTGGAGTAGAAGCTTTCTAGATTAAAAACAGCATTTTACTAAAAATAGACCTTGGGGTTGCTTATCAGTGCTGAGGAGACAATGTGAGGGAAAGTTGGCTCTGCTGTACTTTAGTTTTTTAAGCCATGAAGTTAAGCACCAGGCACAACATAGCAGACTGGCTGCACTCCTTTGTTTATGCTTTTATGCAGAGACTTTGTTTTCAAAGACTATGGGAGAAGCTTCTTGTGTGTGTGTGTGTGTGTGTGTGTGTGTGTGTGTGTGTGTGTGTGTGTTCTGAATTATGTCATAAATAAACATGTCCTTTCTGCTAACTGTATTCTGGTTAGACTAATTTGCATATTTTCTTCTTTGGGTTAGGCTGTTGTTTATATAAGACTTTTCTGTTTGTTTGGGGTTTTGTTTGCATGCTTGTTTGTTTATTTGTTTGAGACAGGGTCTCTGTGTAGCCCCGGCTGTCCCTGGAACTCACCCTATAGAGCATGCTAACCTCGAACTTACAGAGATCTGCCTGTCTTTGCCTCATAAGTGCTGGGATTAAAGGCATGTACCATCACTGCCTGGCTTATTGAAATTTTAAAAATATACTCTCTATATGGTTTTGTTAAAAAGGTCATGTCTTGAAAGCATGTGACTTTGTTCTAATCATATAGAAATAAATAAAAATATAAATGTGGCAATTGATGACAGTACAGCTCCTTTACCTAATAGGTCCTATTTCTTAACTGAGCTTCAGAATTTTTCTGCTAGGTGGTTAACACTGAAGTGGAGAACAGATAAAATCAAGTATATTAAAAATCCAACATAACAGAGACAATCCTTAAATGCATTTTAATATTAGAAAACATATCTTTACAGCTATTATCTCTGCAGGTAAAAGGAGGCAAATCACGTGATCATTTTCATAAGGTCACAAAGAATGATAGAGGTCTATTCATGATTTTTAAAAAAGATCTCATAAACTAAGGGTATTAGAAACTATCTCAAAGCAGCAGTCGGGGTCCTGAGTGCTGGTTGTGCTTTGGGTGTTCTGATAAATGGAAATGGAACCAGAGTGTTCCACAAGTCTGTGGCAGAACATTGTGGTAAGTACCGTAAACACTAGGAAAAAGAAGACCGTGTTAACATTTGCCAGGAGCAACAATCTACCTTGGGAAAACAAATGAATTAAACATTCTCATGAGGACTTTAGTAAGGAGGTGTGCGTTATGAAAAAAAAATTGGATGACTCCTGTGATTTGATCACATTGCACCCATTTCAATCCCCACACTGTACCCCAGAAACATGTATAAACAAAGCAGTAGTAATTAGAACAAGTCTGAGGAGAAAAGTTAGAAACCATTCCAACCTCCTCTACCAATATAAAAATGCACATTAAAATAAAACCCAATATATAAACTCCAAATATTCATAAAGTTCTGAAATATTTTCAAGGTGATCTAACATAGTAATAAACCACTTGAGCAGTGGATTATTCAGGAAGAGGCTGAGTGCCCAAAGGGAGAGCTGGGTACACTTGGTAGCATTACTTAAAAATGCTTCTATAGAGACTAGTTTATAATTTAAAAGGCAAAGTGGAAAGCTTTAGGCTTGATCATCTCTATCTGCCCATCTCTATCTATATTCTACCTGTCTGTCATCTATCTATCTATCTATCTATCTATCTATCTATCTATCTATCTATCTATCTGGCAAACAAAACTCAGAGACATTTCAAAGGTTTGAATCCTCATTCTGAAATTCTTTTTTTATAAGGTAAATGTATAATAAAACTAAGAAAATGGATAAAGGATTATAAGGAGCAATTAACAAAGATGAAAAGAAAGAAGTAAACCTGACTAGCTTTAAAATTAACCAAAAATATGCATATCCAAACCAAGGACATACAAAAATAATCTTCACATATAATTTTAAAAAACCCTAAGAATCAGTGATTGGTAATTATACTGTGTTTGATGCTTGGTAATCCCCTATGCAGTGGTTAGTGACAACACTCTGCAGTGCCACCCGATATCACTCTAAGTTTGTTATTATGCAGGTTGATTAGATTTGTTTTTTTTAATAGTCTTTGACAAATTTATCAAAACATAAAAGCCTTCAAGGCCTTCAGATCAACAATTTTACTATTAATATTTTATTCTAAGAAAATGATTGTGAAATTGATCAGATATTTTAATGAGGTTCTTTGTAACACAGATGAACATTATAACAAATTGGAGGCCAGTGAAATGCCTCAGAGATCAGCAGTTTCTGCAACCAAGTCTGAGAGTCTATGCTCACATCCATCGGATGCACATGATGGCCAGAGAGAACTGACACATGCAAGTTGTGCTGCCACTTTCACCTGTGGCCTGTGTTATAGACATGTGTGTGCACACACATCCAAACACACACAGTAAATAACACGTGACAAAATATTAAGGAGTACTAGTGGTATGTCTATAAATTTCTCAAAGTCAAGAAATTAGCTAAATGATGATGAAATTTTGCTGGCATTAAATAAATGTTCTCTAATTGAATAATACATAAAATGTGGACACTCCCTGTACCCTAGATTTGTGTACTGGCTAGTTTTGTGTCAACTTGAAACAGCTGGAGTTATCACAGAGAAAGGAGCTTCAGTTGAGGAAATGCCTCCATGAGATCCAACTGTAAGGCATTTTCTCAATTAGTGATCAAGAGGAAAAGGCCCCTTGTGGGTGGGACCATCTCTGGGCTGGTAGTCTTGGGTTCTATAGAGAGCAGGCTGAGCAAACCAGGGGAAGCAAGCCAGTAAAAAAAATCACTCCATGACCTCTGCATCAGCTCCTGCTTCCTGACCTGCTTGAGTTCCAGTCCTGACTTCCTTGGTGATGAACAACAGTATGGAAGTGTAAGCTGAATAAACCCTTTCCTCCCCAAGTGCTTCTTGTTCATGATGTTTGTGCAGGAAGAGAAACCTTTACTAAGACACTCCCATTGTTCAGAAAGGTATTCAGACTGGAAAGGAAGATGAGCTAGATCTTTTGTGACAGTTTGAGATGCCCAGAAACTATATTGATAGGAATCCAGCTGCTAGTGGTTTCCTCTGGGTGGGAGAGTGTGCTTGATTATAACTTACTCAGTTATTCACATTTACAATTCCTCGGATGAGAATAAATAACATTGATCACTTATCAGGATAAAGTCACATTTTTTTTTTCATTTTATATGAAGCATGCTTTGTACTCTAACAGCAGAAATGGGATGACAGGGCTATTTTCTACCTTGGAGTTTAAAGGAGGCATCTCTGGTTAGTGGCTTCTTTATTGCTAGTAAATTAGATAATCAAGTTCTGCCCTTGATCTGATGGAGACACAAATAGAATCTGTAATATAATCAGACACCAACCATGGCATTAATTAGCTAACCAATTATATAAATCTGATCTCAGTTTCAATCACCATATCTTTTAAAAAATGTTGAAAGGCCATCCAGAAACTGCCCCACCTGGGGATCCATCCCATATACAGCAACTAAACCCAGACACTATGGCAGATGCAAAGAAGTGCTTGCTGACAGAAACCTGATATAGTTTTCTCCTGAGAAACTCTGCCAGAACTTGACAAATACAGAGGCAGATGCTTGCAGCCAACCATTGAACTGAGCACAGGGTCCCCAATGGAGGAGTTAGAGAAAGTACTGAAGGAGTTGAAGAGAATTGCAACCCCATAGGAAGAACAACAGTATCAACCAACCAGATACCCCCAGAGCTCCCAGAGACTAAACTACCAATCAAGAAGTACACATGGAGGGACCCATGGTTCCAGCTGCATATGTAGCAGAGGATGGCCTTGTTGGGCATCAATTCCATCCTTGGTCCTGTGAAGGCTCAATGCCCCACTGTAGGGGAATGGTAGGGCAGGGAGGCAAGAGTGGGTGAGTGGGTGAGGAAATGGAAACACCCTCAACAGAAGCAGGGGGAGGGGGTATAAGATAGGTGGTTTCCAGGGGTGGGGAGGAACCTGAGAAAGGGGATAACATTTGAAATGTAAACAAAGAAAATATCCAATTAAAAAATCCATTAAAAATTGAAAAATCCAATAAAATAACTTTTAAAAAATCCCAAAATATAAAAGAGGCAATCCTTTTAAGGAAAGACTTAGACTGCAGAAGATAAAATAGAACTTGGAAAGACATACAGTTTGGAATTAAATTATTGACATCTTCTTTAAAGGTTTGTATTGTTTTGGGTTCGAAATGAAATGATTTGAAGACTACACAGAATTTCTCCCATGGAAGCTGTGCGGCCAGGTTCCAGGTGTGACAGGTAGTAGGCCATTAAGGGAAAGAATTTGCCCCTTGGACCAAAGTAGAAAGAAAAGTTTATTTAGTGTATTTTGTACAGATCAAAAGCTAGGGAGTAGCCGAAAGCCTGTCTAAGATATGAGCTGTGGTGTCTCCCTTGTTCAACAGACCTGATTTGGCTAGGGGGACACAACTAAGTAGCAACTCTGTATCATTCAGTTTTTGTTTGAAATATACTAAGAGTTCTGATTGATATGGGCTTGGTTTTGGGCAGCAGCCCAGCACACAGGAAGGCTACTCTATGGTACAGGGTTATGGATAATGTTGATGGTTCTGTCATTTGCAGTTTGGGGTGTTGTAGAGTTTCCTGCTAAAAAACTGTTCTCTTCCTCTTATCTCTGTCATTCCCTCTCTTCATGCATCCCATCTTCAACAACAAGCACAGTTCTGAGATGTTGACTGAAGATCTCTTTTTCCATAGCATTTGAGGCTGAGTAGGGGTGGCATATGGGCATATGGGAACTATTGTTCATTACCCTGGCAAGGGTATAATGCAGTACCACACACAAAAAGAAGGAACCGTATGTAAAGGAAGTTTTGGTAAAAGGTCATGTAGCCTGGCTCAGGACTCTTAATGGAAGTGAAGCTTCAATAGTGAGGGTTGAAAGTCTTGTTGAAACATTTTCCAAAGGAGGAACTGTTACAAACAATGTCAAAATATCCACACTTCCTTGTATAGATGTACTAATTGTGCTTTACACACACAGAGAAAATATATGTGTTTTACATTTTAACTAGCATTGTCCAGTGTACCAGTCGTCTCTCAGCCTAGAAACTTAATTAACTTTTAGGAATAAGAAGGGCAAAACCAGACATATATTTTGCTAAAAATTATAAATATTTAACAGTTCTGGCTATTGTGTATGCTTTAATAATTCAGTTATTATTCAAAGTTTATAAGAGAAAAAATGAGTACATATTGTAGGTACCACACAAATTTGCTTTATACTTTTTCCTATTTTGTAAATATTTTTATTTAATATTCATACAATCATATAGTATGTTTGAATGAAATCCATTTCCTCTTCTCTACCCTCCAGTTTGTCCCCTATCTGCTCTAGCACTTTCCCCTACCAAACATCTGTGCTTTCTCTCTCTCTCTTTAAAAATAATGCCCACAGGTTTAATTTATCGACAGTGCCTATGTGTGCAGAGGCATGAGACCATCAGCTAGAGCATGGGTAGTCTGACAGGCCTGCATTCTTGAAGAAGACTGACACTTCATCCCAATCATCAGTTTTTAATAGCTCCTTGGTTGGGATAGAACTTCATGAATCCTCCTTGATTCAGGCTGGGATTTTGGCTGGCTTGGTCTTGTGCAAGTCTTATCTATGCAGTCTATGCTTCTGGGAGTTCAGGTGTGCAGCTGTGTTGCTCTGTCTATCAAATATTGTTTCACTATCTGTTCCTTCTAGCTCCCATAATCTCTCTGCACCCCTATTGGTAATGATCTCAGAGCCATTAAGGGAAAGGCATGTGATATGTATATATATATATATATATATGTATATATGTATATATATATTATATATATACACACATTATATACATTATATATACACACACATATATGCATTATACAAACCCATATATATATATACATTATACACACACACACACACACACATATATATATATATATATATATATATATATAAATGTGATATATATATATCACATTTAGAGCTGAATACTTCTTCATAGTTTCTTATTCTCTTCATATTGGATGGTTGAGTTTCCATGTTCTCCATGTTAAGTATCATTGACCCAAAAAGGAGCATCTCTGATGAATGTTGAGAGATGCACTCATCTGTGGGTATAAAGAAAAGGATGTAGAGGTTAATTTATTATGTCCATTTAGAAGAATAATATATTCTTCCTCAGGGAGACTTAGCAGGCAATGAGTGTTTAGATCAGTTCATGGTGCCCAAGACAGATTGTATTATGCAGACTGTGCTTTAAATCCAATTTTTCAAAGGTGGTTGTTTATTCCCATATCATATATGACACAATAGTACAAGTGGGCATATCTTGCAAGGCTAGAAGTTGTTATAGCCTGAAGAGTTCACAGTTGGATAAGACTGTTGGTGACTCTCTTCCTACCCAGGTACTGTATATAATATAAACTTTCTAGAACTATGAAATCGAACCAATAGGTTGAAACTTCCGGGTGGTTATCAACCTGATGTCATTATGTGCTATAAATCAGGTATGTGGTATTTGGAGCAATGGGGTCTTACTATCAAATTTTGGAGGAACAAAGAAGAATATTTAGAGGGACTCCAAGACTAAGAACTAGATAAGAAGTAACCCATCCTGGAACCGTGAATTTTTAGGGAAGCCGGTCTAATAAAAAACAGAGAGAGAATTGCTAAAGAAAGCCCAATGCAGAAATCAAAAATAAAGTAATTAAATACAAAACTCAGTGGAAAGCCTCACTAATAGAATGGAGCATATAGAAAGTATCATCAGGGATGAAAAGATAAGATAGAGGAATTGAAGAATGCAGTAAAGGCCAATGATGAATTTAAAAAGAAGTATGAATAGAGTGGGAGGGCTCTGGGGCACCATGAAAAGACCCAAGTTTTAGATTAGGACAGAGAAGATGAACACCGTAGTGAAAGCATAGAGAATATTATAAAAAGAACAGCACAGAGAATATTATCAATAGAATTATAGGAGAAATTCCCCACCCCAGCAAAGATGCCTATCTAAGTCCAGGAGGTCTACAGAACATTTTAAACTAGTTTTAACAACCAGTTCTGTTTTGTCATTTAAACCAATGAGTTGTGAGAGCAAAACTGTCGTTATTAAACAGGGAGTTAGAGGAGACTTTTGTGAGTACAAGATTGTCTGGTTTAAGTTACTTCTCTCAGTTGTATGAGCCTGTTTTCCAACATCTGCTAATGTGTTCATTGTTGTATATTTCTTAAAGAAATTGAAGTTTTCCTGTTTGGGAAATTTCACTTTTATAAACGTATCAACATAATCATCTTTGTTTCTTCATTTGATATTGTTGCAAATATAAAAATTAAACAACCATGCACCATGGATTTATTCAAACAAGAAAAGCAATGTATTTGAAAAACTAGCCTTTGCTTCCCAGAAAAAGCAATTTTAATTACAACTTTTCCTCTCCATACGTCCCATGTCTTTGGGCAGTTTGCTTTTTAGTTGATGATATGACTTATCATATAGCTAACTGCTTTGCTAGATTGGTGCAGGGGGCTGTGAAAGCTCTTGACCTGGAAGAACACATCACTAAGACTTCCTGTTTTGAGGAGAATGAGACCCAATGACAGGTATGTTTTATTAAAACAGCAAATCTTTATTGCTACCCAGTGTCAGTTTGATGTTGAAACAAAATTCTATAGGAATAAAAAGACAAGAAGTACAATGAAATATCACCGTGCTCCTGTGAAGGCAAGGAGCTGGAACAGGAATTTTCATATATTTCTTAGAACTTCAGGACCAGTCTATGTGTATCTTTCATTTCTCTTGATTTCTGTATCAGCAAATGGAAGCAGACTGTGGTAACACATGCAATGTACACAGAGCTTCATCACTTTCTGTCTACCTTTGGTAACCCATCTCAAACCTTAGAAAAGCTATAGCAAACAGCACCTCCTGGAAGAACAGAATTTGAGTCAAGTCCTAAAAAGAAACGATTTACCATAAAGAGCAAATTGCGACTGACATTTATAGAGGGGAAGAGTCTGTGTAGAGTCATTCCAATGAAGACAGCCATGGAGGTCAAGTGTGATATAATCAGATTTACCTAGAAAGTAGCTCCATCTCTGACCATGTTGAACTGGCTTTGGATGATGTAATTGTGTCAGATAAAGGATTTTAGTAAGAAATTTAATAGAATATCAGGGAGAATAGCAGGCAGATATTGGGAACCCAAAACTCAGATAGCACCTGTGTCTCTGGAAAACTAGTAGCTCCTCTCAACTCCACTTCATCTTCCTCATCAGTATGTTTTACATCTGACAGAAGAGTCTAGTTTTTGGCTACCCCAATCAGAGCAAAGTAAGCTCAACACCAGGCTCCATGGTCATGGGTTCATCCCTGTCCTAGTTATCAATGGCAAAGAATTGGCTTCCAGAACTCCTTACTGTTGCCACAGAGCTGTTGGCTCAGACAGCTTCAAGAAAGCTTTGATTGACATTTGGGCCACGATGAACAAGTAAGGGGTTAGTGTGGTTAAGCGTTCTCATGAACTATTTTGAAGGCCTTGCTCTTGATTCTCACATTGGATGGAGAATGGTTGCAACGCAGTAGCATGAGCAAGGGCCTGAAGCATAGCCTCCAGAGTGATGGGAGAGGCTGGAGTTTGCTGAGAAGATCAGGAGTCCGTCTGAAAGAAGGAAAAGCAGAGTGTATCAGCTGAGCATAAGGAAAAGGGAGCTGACAGCTCCAGGAACAAGGCAAGCCTGTGCGTTCTTGGTAGATGGAAAAATAGGAGCTGGAGAGGCAAGAGGAGGAGGAAGATGCTCAGGACCGTGGGATGCATCTGGTTTGAATGCTGCTGACTAGGGCTCAGCTGTCATATGGAAGTGTTGGCTTAGAAGCTGTAAGTGAAATGTTAGAGTCAATTATGCAAGATATGAAGCCTGTCACCTATACATTAAGAAAACAAGGCTGCTGATACTTAGGAGGAAAATGGAATCCAGTGGCCAATAATCATATATCTGAATTTGCATTACTGTGGGAAATACTTCTTTTTCAGTGTTTGTGTAAATAAAATAAAATAAAATAAAATAAAATCACTGAACTTACAGGCGGTTAAGGCAGGTTATCATGTGATGGAAGACCTAAAAATTGATATGATCTACATAAGTTTGGGTTTTCATGAGACACAGTGATCATAGGTGAAATATTTTGGTAGAAAACTCTAGAAGCAAGCAAGACATTCCCTTTGATAAGAGAAGATTGATACTGGATATTGTTCTAAAGCCTGTGTGCAGCTGATGGCCAGAGATGCCCAAGTGTGGCTTACATGACAAATGGAAAGAGGGAAAAGTTAAAATTTCAAACGCTGGATAGAGTAATTCTCCCAGCTGCACTTATTGCCAGGGCCTCGCCATCGTCTAATGCAGGCGATGCAGATCTGAAAGAATGGTTGTGTTTTGGCCAGACCATGAGCTTCTTCTTGAGTCCCTGATGGTTCCTGGTAGAAGCCAGGAAATATATTTTTAGGTTTCTATGATTCTGGTGAAGGGAATTATGTACCTCCTAGTGGTGGTCACCCAGTGGATATAAATAGAACCTTTAAAGAGACAAGCTCTGCATTTCACGTGGCTGTTTTACTTAACTCCAGATCCTATTTACAACTGTCAGAATTTCTGAAAATGTCTCTGCTTTATTCCTTTAGGCTAAGTAGTGGTCACAGGGATGATTTGGAATTTAGCCTCTCAATAGGAACTAGTAATACTACTTCTTCAAAGCTTGTGATAGGTTTAAATGCTGAAAGCTAACAGTGATTGTTCTTTGCTCTTCTCTTAGAGTTCAAAACAAATGCTAGGCAACTCTCAGAATAAGCCATGCAATTACTAATGCATTTACACAGCAGCATTTCAGTCTGTCTGTCTATTCACTTACTTGGATTGATTGAAGACAACTAAATGTAATTTTCTACATTCAAAGAATTGAAAGAACTGGTTTTCACTAATTAAATTACTATGACTAGTTAAAAGGATTATATTTTTGTATCAGAGAATTTAATAGTAAAAGTCAGCATATTTCTAAAGATATATACTTTATGTACATATAAAAATGTACTTATTACGTGGCCTTAGAAAAAGCTCACAGTATCAAGTTTGAGGAAAAGATAACTGGAACTCCCATGGGTTGCAGGAGTTCTTTGGAAAATTGTTAAAGTTATATCTGTGTATATTGTGTCATACTGTATCATACCATATATCATCCCACACCATACCATATAACACTGTATCATATTATACCATATAATATCCTTTAAACCTAATAGAAATGTATATATTTGGCCATCAAAAGACAGTTGCAAGATTTATTATATAGCATCATAATAATAGTCCCCAACACAACTCAGTTGTCCACCAACAGTGTAGAGAAACAAACTGAAGCATATTCCCAATGCAAGTGCCACTCAGCTGTGAGGCAGAGAGAACTAGTAATTCATGTTGCCATATGGCCAAAATCCCATAACACCATATTGAATGGAAGAAATCACAGAAACTGGAAGTTTGTTTCTAATGTAAAGGTCAAAAAGGCAAAACTGATCAACCTTGCTGAACTTCAGAATAGCTCACTCTTCCAAGGATGGGTTGTGACAAAATTTATATACCATGTGTGATATTGCCTCTTACCTGGGATCTACTCTCTACTGGTCCTTTTATGTGAGTATCCGCTGGTAATAGGAGAAACAGCAGTTTTCAGGAAAATGAGTAATTATATTGTCAATCATAAGCAATAGTAAAATTTGAAAACTAAATGAGATGTGTATCAGATAACTATTTTTACATGTCTAAGAAATTATCTTAAATTACAGTAGCTTTAAATTACAGTCCTGTATTTAGGCTGTAATTCTGTGTATCAGCAGTCTATCTGCCTTCAGCTGGCGGTCGTCTGTCTGCTCACGGATCATTTTCAACTGGCTGCTGAGTCAGCAAAGCGGCTCTGATGAGCTGATTAACTCTTGTTGGCTGGGATGAGAGAGCATTGATTGCAGGTTCTAGTCTCCCTGGGTTCTTTTATACAAGAGTTTGTGGAGTGGTTTCAAGCAAAGAAGTAGAGAAACAAACAGTTGTTGAGGGCTGCCATTACAACTAGTGTGGCCTCTGGCACTTTCTCTTTACTCAGAACAAGTTATTAGGTTGGTTTGGATTTAACCACTTAAAGGAAACCACTGCCAAGTCACGACTTGAAAAGCAAAGGAGAAGGTGGCAAACACTTGCTGCCTCTGCACTCAGGATGACAAGCAGAGACAAATTAATCTCTCATGACTTTACCTGATAAGGTTTGGACAGTGATAGTACTGTGGATGAGTGTCTCCAGTGTATTTCTTGGTTAGTTTGTAAACACTAGCCCATTTCTTAGGGATGTCCTAACTGAGCTGGTATTTGACTTGCTCTTGATGTCTAAGCTCAAGCAGATTTCTCTAGAGCTATGATCATCCTCTTGAAGTCCTGCTGCTATGATTTAACCCTTTTTCTCTCAGGAAGCTAAAGGACAGTACATTATACTGTGGCTTTTCAAAGCAGCATACCCAGTGACTTACACACACAAAGTGTCTATCCAGCTTCTAACTCAGATGCTGCTGTATTGTGAACATAAAGGAATGTTGTCCCTGGTGACTAGCATGCTTCCTTCCTGAGATGGGAGACTTTCCATAGCTTCATCATTCCCTCTCTCTACTCTGACCTCCACTATGCTAACTAGAGACACATATTTTTCAGGTCACTGCACTGAGGCATTATATTTTCTAAGGAGCATCGCTGTTCTTCTAGAATCTTAAGCTGGGGTGCTGTTTTAACATGTCCATTGTGTACTGCATTTCTCTAGGAGGCTCATTCTCATAGAAACTATGGTGCAGTCATATAGTAAACCACATCAAGTCAGGAGTTTAGTGACCATTGTTTATTAGCTTTTAGTAACATAACATGCAACGCAAATGAAATGGCGTGGATTCAGGGGTTGTCAAGACAGGGATTTAAGTGTCATTCTCTGCATTTAAATAATGAATGAACTGAGGTAGTTTAATCAATTTCATCACATACAATCCCATAAATATGGCTAATATCTGAGTGATAGTAACAGATGATAAATACATGCTTATTATTTTCCTTGGAAAGAAAGGACAGTATAGGAAACGATCCTCTCCAGTCAGGTCAGAAGTGAACACTGTGTAATAAAGGGGCCCGTTAAGTATAGGAGCTTGTGTTTTTCCTCTTTAACTGCAGGGTTTCAAGTGTAAAAATGGTGGATGTATACCTATTGGGTGGGAGCCAGTGAGATAATATGTATATAGTGACCAGTGTGGGTCTGGAGAAAGTAAGTGCTCTATAAATATTAGCCCTTAATCTAGCCTGTTGTCTTACATGGTGTTCCTCAGAATCAGACATGTAGAGGAGAAGTGTGCTCAGCTGACCTAAGAGGAAAGGATCAGAAGAGATAGGAGCAAGGGAGTACGGGCACAGGCCATGGAAAGTGAAGAGAACCCCCACAAATGACAGCAAGCCAGCATGATCAGAGATAGATTGTCTCTTTCTAGTTCCTTCCAGATCCTCAAACTATTAGGATAGTTAAGTTGATCAAGGGGAGCCCCTAAAGAAGACTGAAGCTGCATACAGTTGCAAACATAGCATGTAGGACCTGGAGATGAAACAAAGAACTGTAGAAAGATGGAGAGGTCAGATCTGCTGGAAACTGTGTTCATTCCTGAACACTTTTAGAGTTTACAGGGACCAGGTATATGGATTTCATGTTCAAATGGAAGCCTTCTGATAGAAAATGGCAAGTCTACTACTCAAAACTATTCATACCCATTCTATTCATGAGCAGCCATTAAATCAATGCCAGTTTATTAAAATGTGGTTCAGGGTTGGAGACAAAATCTTAGACACTCTTCCTTAGGTTTCCTGGGTAATCTCCCAGCCAATATCTAAATCAGCCATAGACATCTGATTAGAACATTTCTGGAGAGGGATGGTGGTAGCAAGAATTGACTTTTATATTCTCCTTAAAAGAGGAAATGGTGAGCGGGCTTTGTAGGACTATTCTTCCTGCCACAAAGTATTTCAATCATCAAGATTTACTTCTGAAGCAATCTAGTCTTTGGATCTATCTAGCTTTTTTTTTTTTTTTCGAAAATACAACTTGAACGTGAATAAGGAAAGCTTAGGAAAGTTTAAAATTCAGAGGGAAAGAAACAAAATTAATAGACATTACAAATTTCCAAAGTAGTAGTAATGGTCCCCATCATATTTAAAAATGCATTTATATTTGTAAAACGATGATCTATTTTGAACTGTCATTATTTCTAATGTACCTCATTTTAGGGTCTCTTAAGAAATCAGAATTGGCTGATAAGCAAAACACATTATGATTCTGAGCTTGTTTTCATTCTTACATTATTCTCATCTGAGTTCTGGACCTGTCCATCACTGAAAGTAATTCAAAAGAAAGCTTTGCCCAAAGCTATGTGAGACTTGGAAACAGAGGCTTAAGTGGTGAATAGGAATGAGATCCCAAACTTAATTATGAAGCCTTCTGATGATGTAGTCCACTTTGACCGATAGAAGTATCATCAGTAGAGAGCTTACTTGTCTTTGCTTTGGACTTTCCTGTTATTTGGGGTCATGTTCAGTCTGAAATTTGAGGCTTTTTCAAAGTCTTATCTTCACATAGGTCAACGTAAAGCAGTAAGATGAGACAGCCTGTCTGCTTTGCCACTCTAGTGGGTTCCACAACTGGAAGGGACTGAGGATTGTTTTGTTGCTCTTGGTTAGTGCACATTGCTGCTGTCTATGCCATCTCTCTGATCAGTTGAGCACATTAACTGTGCCCTTCTTTAATTGTATGTACTTATATCTTACTCCTTTGGAATTTTGGGCCATAAACAGTGGATTAGAAGCCTGAAGATTAGGCGCTTAAGTCTGCTGCCAGAGATTTACTGACATTGTTTTAGGTGAAAAATATTAACAGGCAGGCCAACTGTTTTCAATCCCTGACTTAGTAAAGTTTGGAGAGAATTATCTGAGAGTGAGTACATTTTTCACAACAGCTGGGAAATCAAACACAAAAGGAGTAGCTGAAAAAGTGGATTTAAGCAGAAGTCTATCTTTCCCATCTGATGGGCATATCTTTATCTAGGAAAATCTGACCTGCAGGACGTAAGATGTGCATGGTGAAGTGTGATTCCAAAGTGTCTACCAAAAGCCGATTTGTGCTTGGCCTGTCTCTCATCTTGCATTTTATTTTGAATATTTTGGAGACACATTTTAAAAAAAAAACACATTATGATTTTGAGCTTATTATCATTCTTACATTATTCTCATCTCAGTTCAGGACCTGTCCATCCCTGGAAGTAGTTCAAAAGAAAGTATCAGCTAATAAAGGGAATTATAACTTAATAATAGTGTACTAACTTGTGGCTGGAAGGACCTAACTTTTGGGTTACAATATGACACTTGATTTGCTTAGTTAGTGGTCTTCTGGGTTTTGTGATCCTGTGTTTTGAAGGATTTTGCATCTGTGAAATGGCTGGTCGTTATATTTTGTCACATCTTTAAGCCATCTTTATTTGCTGTTTAAGTCTCTCTTTTATATACTCTTAAATACTTGAAATAAGAAAATACCAATAAAGCATATCTGTCACAGCTCCATTTTAAACATTCAGTCAACATTCAGTCATCATTTCTGTCAGTCAAGGAATATTTATTTGAGTCCAACAATATATCAGAGACATGTCTATCAGCTTTGTCTGAGGACATGAACCATGATACAGTCCATCTTACTTTGAAGACTGTCAGCCAGTAAGTGTTTACCGAGTCCAAACAATGCCAGGGACATTGCTAGCTGCTAGGAGTTCAGAGATGGAAGACCTAGTTTCTTTTATTCACAGAAATGTTATAAACAAAAACAATGCAGTAGATGTAAGTCTTTATCTTCAGGCTGCTTAGAACAAATATGTCCTTTGTCACTTATAAAAAACAATATCTAGACACAGTTCTGAAGGCTAGGAAATACCCCAGTGCAATGAGCATGATGGGGGCCCTTTCTTCACATATGGGCCTTTGATCTGTGTCTCCTTATGGAAGAAAGCCAAATAGGCAGACAAAATTTCTCAAGTCTCCATTGTACCATCCCAAAAGTGAAATCTTTATAAGTTGATCCCTTCTCTGAGGCTTCCCTTACTTACTTCTTGATAGTATCACATTGCACTGTGTTTGGGAAGGAAACCAATACTCAGACCACAGTACAGTGGAAAGCTAGACTAAATACAATTAGGTTCTGAAATCAAGAGCTTCTATTTATGCTCAGAGAATAAAGGGAAGCCTTGAAGCTGAGGGTTGATACATAGAACTTTGCCATAGGCAAAAACTGTCTGTAGCCCAGAGTCATAGCTAGATGAGGGTCTGTGTATGCTATTCAAAGTGATTCTTGTATATCATTATTATATTGGTTATTTAAAAAATGTCATCTTAAAGAAAAAAATCTATTGTAGTTAAGAGAACAAGAAATGGAATTTTCCAGACTATATTATTGTGATACACAAACTCGAATCTGCTTTTTCTGATTTTTAATGTTACAACTCATTGTGTGATAATAAAATTTGTGAGGATAGCTTTGATAATGGTCATCCTAGCAATGGGCATGTTGAGACAGGAGGATTATATGTTCAGGTAGAGTGTGGTCTACATAGTGACTTGTAGCCCAGGATAGTCTTCAGAAAGAGATTTTTCTCTCAAAGAAGAAAATGAGGAAGTAAGAAAATGAGGAGATAGCAAGAGCACCAAAGGGAAGGACATGATAAGAAAGGTGATATAAAAATAAAAATGTAATACATAAAATTATGTCTAACTACATAAAATAAAACCATTAAATAAAAATCATAAAAATTTAAAGAAAACTGAATTTGATGAAATTTTTAATTTTCTTAAGGTTTCTGGAAGCAACATTTGTTTGCTTTTGTGAAGACCACTAGAATTATACAGCTCAGAAAGAGAAAGTACTATTCGCGGTGGACTTAAGACTGTGGATATTATTTTCTTATTAGTGAGTTAATGTTGACAACTGCTTTTTATTTCTCTGAAAATGACTGGGATGATATGATTGCCTGTGCATTCAAGAAGATCTACAGAAGGCAAAGAAGTGAACCATAGATAGTAGGAAAAATAGGTGATGAAGGAGAGAGATTCAAGTAGTCCATCCGTGTAAAGGTGATAGGAAAGGGGCCTCAATCCTGCACAAATAACTAAAGGCAACTAACAGATGCTGAGATCAGAGGATATAGTCTTTCCAGGGAAGTATACACCAGTTGGTTATCCAATACCAAATGTTCATCCCTGAAAACATATATACAAGTAACATTATACAGACTGAGTGGTTATACTTATGAATATATATATTCATAATATATTCATTATATACATTATATATGTGTAAATATGCATGCAACAAAAATTAATATAATGTGACCATGGATTTAAAAGACAGCAGGCACTTATTTACAGGGAGTTTGGCAAAGGGAAAGAGAAGAGAGAACTATTTAGATTATCAGCACCATGCTCTAACCAACTGAGCTAACCGGCCTGTTTCTGAAAATCATTTTAATTGTATATCCATTAATTGTAGAGAAAATAAATTTTTTGTAAACCGGAAAAAAATGTTTGGATTATAAACTTAAAATTTTTTTAAAGGCTAAAAATTTAAAGAAACTTATAGGAAGTTCTTGGGAGTCTCCAAATTGCCTCAGCAGACGTGGCCACCTGTGGAAACCTTGCCTGCTGGTTTTCGTGTTCCGTAAAAGCGTGACTCTTCCATTCTGTAATGTGCTTCTACCTATGACTTTCAAATGATGGGAAGCTGTTGGTTTCTCCTGTGACAAACCTGTGATTCTAGTGGGGGTAGAATCAGCATCATAGCCACAAATAGCTACCAATACAAGATCTTGATACATTGTTTCAATGATCTACATACTGTTGGTAGACAAAATGGCTAAGTGTATCTACTGATCCAATAAAATGTTAGAATCAAGGTGAAGTTCATTTGCTAAACAGCAGTTTCACATGTAAGCAGTGCCATCACACCATTCTCCCTGTCCTGCTGATTTTCCTTCTCTCATTAGCACACCAAGGCCAACTCTTCTTTCATTTGGTTAACTCACCCATTCTTCCATTTACTCCTGTCATAGGGATCCCCGAGAAGAGATGTTTATGAAAGCAACAACTTTATGCATGATCATAGGTATAACTTGTTAGTATCAGTTTGATAGGATAGAGATAAAGTATTTCCATGGTGAAATTAGTATGCAGGGTGGTTATATAATCTCCTACAGTGAATGCTATGAGTGTTCATATCCTTTGTACCTAACCATTCTAGAATATTCTTGTTCACACTATCCTGTTTGCATTGTATGGCACTTCCTTTATGCAACAGGAGTTCTGGACCCACTCCACCTAGTAGGCTGCAATTTTTAAGTGTTATTTTTCCCAATGTATCCTTCAACCAGAAATAAATGGGTCACAATTGGTGATCAGAATTTGTTCTCTGTTGCTAGTGAACGTCCAAGTAATCAATCCCTATTCATTTAGAATGTTTGCTTTTTGTCATTACATTTCCCCATCAACTTGACAAATTTAAGTGCTTTTATATGGGTGTATCTATTTCTAGATTTCTTTGAACTATTGAACTACTCTTATACCCATATAAGCCTGAATGTAATTACCCCTGAGTGTCTTGAATTTGCCCATAAGCTAAAAATCCCCAGTTTAAATAAGTCAAAATTCAAACCATGTCCTAAATGAATAAGGAATTTACTTTCAGAAAGGAAAGTGCAAGTGTTTGCACTGCCAGTCAGTTGTGTCTCTGCACACTGCATATTAATATTCATATTAGTATATTAATAGCTTATTACATGAAGAGTGTGTTTGCTGTGAAATAGTGTGCAGCTGTGAGATCATTTAAGAGAATTTTTTGTTCTTTAGAATCTTCACCTAGCTATGCACACTGTATTTACTACCACTGTAACTTTGATGGCTGTCTAGGACTTTTTCTAGAACATTCCAGAACATTTATTTCTCTTATTTGGGATTCAACAATTTGAGAGTCTTCATGTGATATAAAAACTGGCATTTTTAAACTCAAACCACAAAATTACTCTAGTTGGGGGAGGATGTATAAGAAGAGATCTGAAATTACTTTTTTCATTTAAAAGTGACCTTTTTAAAGCCTCTGTAAATTATACTGAATGCTTTCCTAAGATTTCAGCCACCTAGGAAAAACTATATGTTAGTTAAAATTATATCTGACCTACTACTTCTCTTTAAATAAATGTTTAAATAAAATATTTCCCAAATACGATTTGCGATTGAGTGTTAATCAAGCATTAGACTGTTATTTTTTTATGTTCTTTTTTAATTGGGTATTTATTTCATTTACATTTCCAATGCTATCCCAAAAGTCCCCCACACGCTCCTTCACCCACTCCCACTTCTTGGCCCCGTCGTTCACCTGTAGTGAGGCATATAAAGTTTGCACAACAAATGGGCCTCTCTTTCCACTGATAGCCAACTAGGCCATCTTCTGATTCATATGCAGCTAGAGACATGAGCTCCCCCGGGGGGGTACTGGTTAGTTCATATTGTTGTTCCACCTATAGGATTGCAGATCCCTTTAGCTCCATGGGTACTTTCTCTAGCTCCTCCTTTGGGGGCCCTGTGATCCATCCAATAGCTGACTGTGAGCATCCACTTCTGTGTTTGCTAGGCCCCGGCATAGTCTCACAAGAGACAGCTATATCTGGGTCCTTTCAGCAAAATCTTGCTAGTGTATGCAATGGTGTCAGGGCTTGGAAGCTGATTATGGGATGGATACCCGGATATGGCAGTCTCTAGATGGTCCATCCTTTCGTCACAGCTCCAAACTTTGTCTCTGTAACTCCTTCCATGGGTGTTTTGTTCCCAATTCTAAGAAGGGGCATAGTATCCACACTTTGGTCTTTGTTCTTCTTGAGTTTCATGTGTTTAGCAAATTGTATCTTATATCTTGGGTATCCTAAGTTTCTGGCCTAATATCCACTTATTAGTGAGTACATATTGTGTGAGTTCCTTTGTGATTGGGTTACCCCACTCAGGATGATGCCCTCCAGGTCCATCCATTTGCCTAGGAATTTCATAAATTCATTCTTTTTAATAGCTGAGTAGTACTCCATTGTGTAAATGTACCACATTTTCTGTATCCATTCCTCTGTTGAGGGTCATCTGGGTTCTTTCCAGCTTCTGGCTATTATAAATAAGGCTGCTATGAACATAGTGGAGCATGTGTCCTTCTTACCGGTTGGAACATCTTCTGGATATAATGCCCAGGAAAGGTATTGTGGGATCCTCCGGTAGTACTATGTCCAATTTTCTGAGGAACTGCCAGACTGATTTCCAGAGTGGTTGTACAAGCTTGCAATCCCACCAACAATGGAGGAGTGTTCCTCTTTCTCCACATCCTCCCCAGCATCCGCTGTGACCTGAATTTTTGATCTTAGCCATTCTGACTGGTGTAAGGTAGAGTCTCAGGGTTGTTTTGATTTGCATTTCCCTGATGATTAAGGATGTTGAACATTTAGTCAGGATCTTCTCAGCCATTCGGTATTCCTCAGGTGAGAATTCTTTGTTCAGCTCTGAGCCCCATTTTTAATGGGGTTATTTGATTTTCTGGAGTCCACCTTCTTGAGTTCTTTATATATATTGGATATTAGTCCCTTATCTGATTTAGGATAGGTAAAGATCCTTTCCCAATCTGTTTGTGGTCTTTTTGTCTTATTGACGGTGTCTTTTGCCTTGCAGAAGCTCTGCAACTTTATGAGGTCCCATTTGTCGATTCTCGATCTTACATCACAAGCCATTGCTGTTCTATTCAGGAATTTTTGCCCTGTACCCATATCTTCCAGGCTTTTCCCTACTTTCTCCTCTATAAGTTTCAGTGTCTCTGGTTTTATGTGGAGTTCCTTATTTAAAACAGTTAAAACAACAACAGCAAACACTGATGGCTTTGTTATGGCTTGGTGGCAGGTCAGGCTGCTTTCCTGCAGGATGCTTGACAGGCCCAGGTTTATGCCGTTATTTTCTGACTGCTCCTCATTGCCTTTCTATCTTCTTTTACCATAGTTCAAAGTTCTTACATTATTTGAACTTTGAAACACTCAATCTAGTATGGTTGAGTTATGCTATTTGCCCAAGAGAAGGCTTTTGGCTTGGTTGAGGTGCTCCTTCCCCCAGGATATCCATCATGTCATGCATCCAAAACTAACTCAATTCCTCGGCCATGGGAAAGTGGTGTGATGTGATGCATCTCAGTGCCTGGAGGTTCATTTTAACTTCAATAATAGAATTACCAAATCACCTAGAATTGAACTTAACTGTGCAATATTATATTGCCCTTGCCAATTAATTCAGTGAAGGTTTGAGGTAATATATTTGAAAAGTACTTGTAATCTGAAAAACACTAGACAGTTGTTAATTGCTGCCATTATTATTGGAAAAGGAGAAATAAAACCTACCTGTGGCCACTCACAGTGGTGAAAATGTCTCAGCAGTGAGCAGAGAACAGCTCAGGCCTTAGGCAAGTGCTTATCATCAAAGCCTTTCTAATGACTCTGATTCATAGCAGATGAAAACTAATGCCAACATTTTTCAAACTAGAGGTCTTCAGCCATGAGCAGGTTGTGAAATAGCCTTGTTTCCTGGAGACCAGAATTCTTTTTTTTTTTTTAAAGAGGATAGCTGAATAAAATATAAAAGACTGTACTAATAGCTACCAAAAACAGAAAGGGAGACTATTTTTTGAGAGGATTTCTAGGCTTACGTGTGTGTGTGTGTGTGTGTGTGTGCTATATGGAAACATCAAATATTCTAATTTTGATTTATGGAAAAATAAGCAAATCTAGTGAAATGACTTTTCTTTTATCTGAATTTAAGTATATGATTTTTTTGTTGCTGTATGCAGACTTGATAGTTATTAGATTGAATATAAATTTTTATGCAAAGGGTTGGAGAGATGGCTCAGTGGTTAAGAGCATTGGTTGCTCTTGCAGAGGATGCCAGTTCAGTACAACTGCAGTACACACTAAATGGGTCACAACCATCTGTACATCCCAGCTTCGGAGGATCTGGTGCCCTCTGATCTGTGAAGGCTCCAGGCAGACAAATGCTCCTACTACACAGATATATGCAAAGCATACATGCATGTGAAATTAAAATAATTAAATCTAAAACATTTAGGAATATTTTATTAATAAAACATTAACTTATCATAGGCTTCTCATTCCTGATTCCAAATAAAACTTAAGGTTCAGCCATTCATATTCTTCTCATAAACAAATATCTATTTCAGCTTTGTATGTTGTTTTAGAAATGTATATATAAATGCATAACAAGTGTGAAAATTTTAATTCGTATATCATAATTTATGCTAACTAACAGATTATTATTGTTTAAAATATTAGGTTTTCTATAAGCTATATTTTATCAACCTTTATTCTTTAAAGCTTGATATATATTTTATAATATTATTTGAATTATTCTTGTACATATTTTCTTTCATAGAGACTATATCAGGTATCTATTGCTGGGAATCAAATCACCTTAAAGAAAGTAATACTCTTTCCCTATGTATTCATTGTCAATTTTTTCTGTTGTTGGCCTAAATTGGGTTTTCTTTAGTGCTTCTGTAACTGGCCAGGTAGAAATAAAGCTTCTAAAGAGACAACGTGCCCCTCAATCTGACTATCAGATTATGGAAATAACAGACCCAAGAATATCTCCCATCACAGGAATCTTGTGACAGGAGGCGGCTCCAGTCAGATGGGGAACTTTTTTTCTGAAAACACAAAAACAAAAACAAAAGCATAAGCAAAAGCAAAAAAGATTTATAACATGTCAGAACATTTCACAGAATGAGACTGAAGCCCAAACAAGGATGGGTCAGTGGTGGGCAGGACCACGTCTTAATAAGGACCCTTGGCATGTACCTAGTATTTAGTTTAATATCATTTTAGAAATCTGAAGATGGACTGGAGAGGTCACTGAGTCTCTTTGTCTCTCCCAAATGTGGCCACATTGAATAAATCTACTTTTTTGGGTTTTTTAATTATATTATTAATTTCACTGTTTGAATTGGCTTCTCAGGAATGGGTGGCCAAATGAGTTGTTGGGGTACAGACTGTGAACTCCAAGGCTAAGTTCTACGGGTCTCCTTACCTACTCTTCCTTCTTTCCTTCTTTCCTTCTTTCCTTCTTTCCTTCTTTCCTTCCTTCCTTCCTTCCTTCCTTCCTTCCTTCCTTCCTTCCTTCCTTCCTTCTTTCTCTTCTCTTCTCTTCTCTTCTCTTCTCTTCTCTTCTCTTCTCTTCTCTTCTCTTCTCCTTTCTTTCTTTCTTTCTTTCTTTCTTTCTTTCTTTCTTTCTTTCTTTCTTTCTTTTCTCCCTTTCACTGGAGAAATGCCAATGAACTCTGTAGACAAATGTCCACCCCTACCCTCTTTCTTGATTCTTGATAAATCCATATAAAAAAGAAATTAATGTCGGAGGTAATCAAACCTATGCCTTTATAAGTTTCCTTAAGGAGGGCAGTGCTGCCTCTCACTCTGGTTGTACTAAGTAGTTTGAAGCGTGTGGTTTTGCTGATGGAAGAATTGTGTTTTCTGAGGAGATTCTGACACTTTATTTAGTTGAGCACACATTTCCCCAAAAATGTGTGAACAAAGACACTGGTCAGTCAAGCCAAGTTTTGGATTATTGAACCTTCAATTTAACAACACTCCTTTGTGTCTGTTCTCTTTCTATAGATGCCTCGAAAAGTCCCAGTTCTAAGGAAGATGTCACTCAGTGCCTCCTACATCAGTGGGATATAATTGCTATGTTTAGCTCAAAACTTGGGCCAGAAATGCACACATTTTAATCTTGCTAATAAAATGAGCATATTCTGCTGAGAATAGTTTCACCCAACTTTAGAAATAACCGAATTGTAGAGTGGGTTTATAGATAGCCATTTGTCTCATACCGAGCAAACTAAAAAGCAAAGTAGAGGATATCAGAGAATCAAAGCTCTTGATATCTATTCACAGAGTGATGATTTCTATATAGATAATAGGATACTTCCTTGACCTGTGAATATCTTATCTCATTGCACTTATTGAGGTAACGTTGTTGTGAAGTAGTTGGGGGAGCTGATGCGAGGGCAGTATGTCTGAGTGTGAATGTAAGCTCTGTATTGTGTTACCTCTCGATCACATAATGGTCTTTTTATACTTACAGAGTAGAGATAATAGGAGTGGTTATACTGTAAGGTAGTTTTGAGAAATGTATAGGTCTGGATATGTAGAGTGTATCAGACAGTATCCAGTGTATCATGAAGCTACTGGAAGAGTGGGATCAGGGTAGACTTCATCTGAGACCACTTTCTGGCTCTACTCAGTTCTCTGTATCACTGCTGTCACTCCTCCCCCTTTTTCCAGCAGTCACTGGGGTTAATCATGTCCCTTCAGTCTCCTGTCTTAGCCCCTGTGGTTTGCAGCAACTCAGCTTAAAACACTTTATGGTCCTGGCTTGTTTTATTTTAGTCTATGTATTTTTGCCACTGAGAAATACTGAGAAAAAAATATATATGAGACCTGAGCCATACAAAATGAAATGATGGTCAGGGTGTGTGTGTGTGTGTGTGTGTGTGTGTGTGTGTGTGTGTGTGCATGCACATGCATGTGTGCATACACATGCATCTAATTTCAAAAGTATGCACACATATGCCTTTGATTATTCTTTGAAGAAGGGTTATCAACTTCTTTTTAGAAAAGACCTCTCACTTTGACTGATCCTGCCAGTTAACTGTTCCTGTGGATCATTCAAATTGAGTCATTGGAAAGATAGAAATAACAATGACAATTGCAAGAGATACGTAATATTGAAGTCAACGTTGATGCTGTAATTCATGCCAAATACTTTTAGAGAGGATTGTCTTAATATGTGTTGCATTTGTACATTGAACCTTTCATAATCCAGAACTTGTAGAAATGAGAAAGAAAGCCTGATGTCTTTGAAAGGGAGCCACAAGTTGTAGAACATTTTCTTTTTTATTCACCTCATTGTCTCCTCCATTGCCTTTTCACAAACTGCTCTTCTTTCTTAACTTTTCCTCCAAAGCTTGTTTTGTTGCTTACAGTTTCTATTATTGAGTAAAAAACGAAAACATAAGTTCTGCATCTCCATCAGGGCTAGGGGGTGAAGACAGACTTTTGGCTTCTACTACATCAACACAGTGAGATGCAGGGATGCGGAATACCCTGATTTCCTCACTGGATTGACAACTCATGCATATGGCAAAATCAGCTTTCAAAACAAGTCAGCTTCAAGCAGCAAACAGCATCCTAAACATTTTTCTACAATGCAAAATATTTTAGTGCAATTCTGGTGAGTTTTAACATTACTTTTTTGTCTTTTCCAATGGGCAAGTTATTGATTAAAGCTGGAGATAATACATCTTAGTTCAAAACACTGTTCACCCATAGTTTTGGTTGGTTCAGGGCTTAACTGAAAATAATGTTTAGTTGTTGTTCTTGTTTTAAACATTTTGGCTGGAATGATTACCCAATAATTTCACCCAAAATGAACAATTTTGTTTAGTGAAAAATCAAATACTTGGAACTGGAGAGATGGCTCACCACTTAAGAGCACTTGTTGCTCTTTGAGAAAACTGGAGATGAATTCTTAGCATGTATCACAATCATCTGTAACTGCATGTCTCTGTTGCCTGGTATTGACTTTCTAATGTCTACTGATGCTGATGTTTATGGTTAAAAATCTCACTTTCGGCTAGGTGTATTGGAGCACCAGGAACTCCCAGAACTAGGTAAGCGGAGGCAGGAGGATCTTGAGTTTACATTTGGGCAGCTATGCTGGCTAGTTTTATTTCAAATTATCAATTGAGAAAATGTTTCCATAAGATCCAGATGTAAGCATTTTCTTAGTGATTGATGGTGGAGGCCCATCCCATTGTGAGCAGTGCCATCCATGAGCTGATTGTCCTGGGTTCTATGAGAAAGCTGGCTCAGCAAGCTATGAGGAGCAAGTCAGCAAGCAGCACCCCTCACTGGCTTCTGTATAAACTGCTGCCTCCAGGTTCCTGCCCTACTTGAGTTTCTACCCTCATTGCTTTTGATGATGAGCTGTTATATGGAATGATGAGTGAAATAAACCTTTCTTTCCCCAAGTTGCTTTGGTCATGGTATTTCATCATAGCATAATAAACCAAACCCATGTCTTGCAGTATGTCTCAAAATGAATAGTTTGTTGTAAAGTCTGTGGTTGTAGATCAACACATGCTCAGGTCTTAGGTTTAGTCCTAGGACCATGAAGTGGGAGTTAATAAAACAGAGCAAAACCAAATGTTACTTCTGATCCTTCCCTTTTTGAAAGTGAGATCTGTTTAAGATTCTTATTTCTGTCAATAGTATATGAAATAATTGATCTAAGTTTTTATCAACTGTCTGAGTCATAGAGAGACATTAAAGTATTAGAGAGCTGCTCTTACATAACTGGCCTCAATCCCATCTTGTACCCTTTTGCTGAGAGAGCAAACAAACCTACGCAAATATGGAAGAAATTAGCCACCGCCTTTGCCAACCCCCATGCTACTCACTCAGAAGAGGGTATTGTTGTTCATGGTACAAGCTGGGAATGCTGCACATTCTTAAGCCAGGGCCTTGTGTTCCCTGCCCTGCTACTGTGTTTTGTTTTCTGTTTTAAAACTTTTCTTTACGAGAAGGTTTATGGCAAGTGGTAGGCAGGATTCTCTAGACCCTCCCAGTGAGCCTGCTGGAGGTGTGGGAAGGAACTAGATGGGACAGATTTTGTTCTAGCTTTTTCAGCTTGCTTGTGGATGCTCGCATCCTGTTGCTTTATTGACACGACGATGCTGCCACCTAAGGCTCCTTTGCCATTTCTGCCTTCATGAGGTTCAATTCACAAGCCTGTCCAGTATAATCCACTTTTCATGTTTTCATTTTTTTTTTTTACTTCTGAATGTATTAAGGATTGACATTCCAAAATGAATGAAAACTTTAAAATTAGGATCAAATATATTTATGAAAAACAATTTATATCTCTTAAGAGTGTTAGTCTTCATTCCTCATGCTATAATTTCTTTATGAGTGTCTTTTGCTTTAAGTAGAGAAATTTCTACGTAGCTCATCTGAGAAGTCTGATACATGTGTGGCTTGAAAATAAGATAGTTTGACTGTGAAATGTTTGCTTGACACAGCAAAGAGATAAAGTAAGTTAAACTTACCCATAAAAGTAAAAAGTACAAGACATAGGGGCCTAGAATCAAACAAGCAAGACACAAGATTAATATTTATGTAGGTGAAGGGATTTAAAGGCTTGTACAACCCAATTACATAACAGAGACAAAATAAGGTAACCCTGGTTCTAACATCTTATAAAGAAGCAGCCACATTATATAACTAGACTGCATTTATCAAGTAGCACATTCCACCTACACAGCTTTGGAGGAAGATGGAAGAAGTGGGGAGGAGGGGGAGATTTCTAAGGAATAAGAAGGCAGAACAATATGAAGTGTGTGGTGCTGCCGACCTGGCAAACTTCTTTAGCACTGTCCGTAACATCCTTCAAAGGCTTTGGTCGCATTAGTCTTTGGGGTAGACAAGAGAGTTCATTGGTTTGGAAGAAGAGGTTTGAAGTACTAAACAAAACACAGGAGTACAAGGAAGAAGAGGAGAGATGCTAAATAAGGATAAGTTTATGTGGAAAAATCCTGCTCATTGGGGAAGTGATGTTGGGTGTATAGAGAGGATAGTGTTTGTGTCCTGAGATGTCTGCATAGGAGGCTTGGGTTGCCATAGGTGCTGTCACTGTCACAGATAACGTCATGTGTGCTGCTAGTGTAACAGCATCATGAATCAGTACAGAGGAGAGAAAGCAAAGGCAGGATGGTAACGGCCAGCTTTGTTATGTGACCAGTGGTTATGAGAAGTGCAATAGAGCAGAGTTATCCTGGGGCAAACACCCTGGGGCTATTTCTATTCTTTTTCTTCATCATAAAACTGGGTGATTTTTTTTTTTTTTTTTTTTACTTCTTTAGTATCAAATCTTAAACAGTCGTAATTCTTGTCGAAAAGGTGTGTATTACTAACTCTACTTGAGTACGCACCACTGGGAAAATCAAACTCCCAGCCAACTTTCTTGTTTATTCCCTATAATTTTAGCCATGTTAGATTGTTAAGCTATCCAGGCAAACATCCTCTTCCCAAGTCTACCATATAGAAAGTACATAGGATCTTTGTACTGCCTCAGAGTTTGTGTGACAAGTTTTGCCGAAGGAGATTAATTTAAAGAGCTTGTTAAATTAAATGTCACCTTTGAAGCATCAGACAATGTGTGGTCGGTCACTTTGCCATCTTTGCATTTGTGCTGTTGGAGTGCCTGACAGCTGGCGAGGAACAGTGGGGTCCATGTCCCTATTCCTTATGGAGGTTTATATTCATGATACAGTCCAGCTAGATGAAAGAAAACGTGGCAAAGTACATCAGTGACAATGATCGAGGAACAACTCCTATGATACAGACTAATTCCAGTCTCCAGTTAGTGATCTATCTGGAAATGGACTCCAGAGGTTGCCAGCAACCGGGGAAAAGGTCCCCTCTAGATGTAGCCTGACATAATTGCTAGATAAATGAACATTTAACAAAAGAAGTTGGATAATAATTGAATTCATACTTAAAGACTTTGGGGATAATTTAGTCATTTCACAGTATTAATTTCTATTTTATGGCAGCCTTTATTTGACTGATATGAATAGCAGTGGCTTACTTACACATCTGCTGGGTTTGAAGAGAAACTTGGCCAGAATGAATTTTTAAAAATGCCTTTCTAATGATGAATTTTGATTGGTAACTGTACTTCACCAGTAAATGGTTATGTTGGAATCAGCGTCCAGGTCCTGGGCCATCTAGGTAGGTTCTTGATCACTGCAAGTCCTGTTTTACTGTTGCAAAGCATCCACCCCAGGAGCTTCTCTAGGAAGGAAACCCAGCTCCACTGGCTGATGGAAAGACTTGGCTCTGCTGAGCTCCTGACTGTGAAGTTTTGTCAAAGCTCTTTTAGAACATTATGTTTTAAGAGCAGTGACAATTTGCATTTAAGAAGTTGATTCCTGGTGGATTTCAAAGGCTGCATGAATTCCTGTTTTAAAAAGAAGGTGAGAAAATAAATTGTTCCAAAAAATGTGACAATACAAATGCTGTGTGTGGGCTATGGCCCAAGATATATCTGGGTTCCGAACTCATCAATTTTGTGTAAGACTTGGACAGAGATGCTGTTTGATCTGTAACACTCAGACAAGAACAGTTTGTTAAGAGGAAACAGCAGTTAGTGATCCCAAGATCGTGAAGTGTATGCCATCAGTAACACTGATGAAAGTGATCAAAGGGGAGGCAAAAGGCAGAGATCATCACAGCCAGGGGTGCGAGTGTGAGGAAATGGGAAGTTAAAAAAAAATCACCCAGCTTCATGATGAAGAAAAAGAATAGAAATAGCCCCAGGGTGTTTGCCAGGATGAGCCTGCTCTATCGCACTTACCATAACCACTGGTCACATAACAAAGCTGGCCTTTACCATTCTGCCTTTGCTTTCTCTCCTCTGTACTGATTAATGATGCTGTTACACTATCAGCACACATGATGTTATCTGCGACAGTGATGCAAATGCCCTTAATATCAGTCTTTGTCTTTGGACGTATGGCATTTTAAAATGTAGGTTTATAGACACATACACACATACATGCACACATGTGCACATACACACAGAGATCAAATAATGAATAAAAATTATAAATATCAACTAAATAATCACCTTTACCATCGGAAGTAAGTCATCTTCATTCACATTGTCTCATTATTGTGTCTTAGTTTTGTGCTATTCACAAAACTAAGATTGTTCTTTCTGTAGTCTTAAAATTCTAGTTTTATTATTGATTTCTTCCCTAAGGTACATAAGACTAATCAGTATTTTCTACTTCATCTGACTCCATGTCTTGGTATTGTGTGTCTTTTTTATTTTTATTATTTATTTACTGATTGATTGATTGATTGATTGATTTACCCTGTTTATGATTAATGGCTCCATCTTGTCCTGAAACAATGTCTCTGCTGTTCATTTTTTACCAGCACCATATCTAAATGTAATTTGTACTCTCCACCTAAGCTCACCATGGCCTTGCAGCCCTAAATCCTTTGTCTTGATTCTTCTCTACCTTGCCTTAGTTCTGCCCTCAAAGTCTCTAACAGTGAGGATGTAGCCAGTGCATCCTTGTGTTATCCTGGATGGTCTTCCGTGGTGGGTCGTGTGGTTAGGTATGCTATTCTTGGATCACTTTTATAGCCATTGATTCTTAGCCTTCTAGCTCAGGGTCATGCAGAACTTTAAGAAGGAATTGTTCTTTCCTTGTGATGAATTATTTGCTTGGATGCTTAAAAAAAAAAAATCTTCCTTATTTTCCTCTAAACTAGGATGCCTTCCATAGTTGCTTTGCCCCCCTTTCATCTTGCTCGGATGGTGCTTTTCAAACATTCTGCCTTTTCCAATAAAATATTGGTGACTCTTGGCTTCCTTCCTTTGTTTGAGACCAGAATGTTTCCATTCGCAGCCTGTGGTCTGAGAGCTGGGGCTTCTTTTTTTTTTTTTTTTTTTTTTTTTTGGTCTTCAGTGGGGAGGCTGAAGAGGCGACCAATGCTGTACAATTTTTTGGAGAAGGTCTTGTTTTGCTTTTAACATTTAGTTATATAGCATTTGTCAGATTTACATAACTGTGTGTATGTGTACACACTCATGCTCCTGCTTGTGTGTGAGTGCTGGCGTGCATGTGCATGTTTGTGTATGTGTGTGCCTGATGTATGTGTACTGTGCATGTGTACATGTACATGCTTGTGTGTGTTCCTGCATGTGTATGTTTGTGTGTGAGTGTGCATGTGTGCATGTGTGCATGCGTGTGTCGATGTGTCTATGTGTCCATGTGTCCGTGTCTGTGTGTGTGTGTGTGTGTGTGTGTGTGTGTAATGGGTAGAATCAGTGATTCCCAGCTCCTCTTTATCCAGAAAACTCTATTACTTTCTTAGCTATCTGAGCTATTCCACAGGGTTAAACTCTTTTTTTGTTCTGTCTTTGTTATAATGATTTTCCTCTTCTTTAAATGTATTCTGCAAGGCACTATTTAAATCTCCCTTTATTTTTTTTAACTTGAGATCCTCACAGTGTTTTGACCAGAGGTCAGCAGGTTGCTTCTGCTCCTTTAGAGGGTGTTTGTTATGCCTGCAGAGACATTGTGGAGAGGAGCACCCAGCTTCTCAGGAGGGTGTTTAGATGAAGTCCAACTGGCTTCAATGTTTTCATTTTGCTTCTTTAATTTTTCTTTTTTAAGCTTTCAGTTCCTGTCAGTATTGAGAGCACTCTCCTTCCTTCTCACCCCCCCAATTGATGAGCTGAATAATGAGGATTATTCACAACTTACTTTCTATTTATTGGGGAAATCTTTTTTCTCTTGACTTATTTTTTCTTGATTTTTTTTAATAAATCCAGAGAGAGACGGTGGGGGTGGGGGTGGGGGTGGGGGTGGGGATCAGGGCAGAGAACATTAAGAAAAGATGTGTTATGTAGACTGTTTAAGCAAAGCGAAGTCAAACAAAGCAAAGCAAAGCAAAAACAAACAAACAAAAACAAGCCACAGTGTCTTTGATGTTTCAAAAGCAAAACCTAACAAGAGAATAATAACTAAAGTAGACTGTCCATGGCATGTGAGGATGTTCGCCACTCCAAAAGCAGGTAGGACAAGAAGAGGGCAGTGTCCGACTGCATGTCCAAATGCCTCCCACTGATCTAGGTGATTTTTTTACCCCATAGATAAGCAGTATTCACAGGTAAGAACAGTGAAGCACAACATCCAATCTGATCGTCCTGTTGTACACCTTGCTGCTGGTAGGGAGTGTTGTATGATGCATCTGTCTCAGTGTAGCTGTGGACGTGACGTGAGCAAATGCATGGAAGGGTATGATGAGCCTCTGATGAATATTTTCTCTTCTTGCTGCTGTTATGTCATCCAGTGGAATGTTCCATGTGTGAACTTGCTTTCAATAAATGTTCTTTTTGCATTATTAATGCTTTCCAAGAAAAGTTTGCATACAAAGGGCTGTGGTTTTGCTACTTAGTGATCTGCGTAAGGCCAAGACAGCCTGACAGACTCACCTCACGTTCATCTTTCATATAGCTCTGCCAGTTGTCTGCTCAGGCTAAGTAACCAGGCTCAGGGCAGTGAGGAAACTGTGAACCACGAGGGTCTACGGGATGCACTGCTGGCGGGGTAGAGGATTTGGGTGGACAAGTACTGGTGCTAATCTTGACCATACGCTCTGTGAGTCGATGTTCATCCCATTGCACTTCTCACAGAGTTAGTTGGCTTCACTTTTGAACTCAGAAATTAACTGTGAGTCACTTCATATGAAGTGTGTGTGATGACAAGCCACACAGAGGGGAGAGGGCATTTGAAGTATGGCTTCCACACTGTAGGTTGCTCTAAACAGAACATTACTGTGCTTGGTGTTTGCTTTGAGTTTATATCATCGCACTGCTTTTCAGCATGTGTACCCCTCATTATGCTCACAACCTGTATCTCTGATCCTAAGAATCCATTAAAAATGCAAACTCTCAAACTCTCAACTCAAGCCTACCGAATCAGAACTTGCAGTTTTACAAAAAATTCACAGATATTCATGAATACAACATTTGCTGTTATTTCATGTGCTGATGTAGGTGAGGCTTTCTTTGTGGAGAAAGCTATAATCTGCAAGAGAAATGTGGATATAAATAGTCTCCAAACCCATAAATGATGCTCCCCAACTCACATTAAATTCTGCAGAGATGGGGATGTGGTAGCTCATACTCGGAATCGCCTAACTCAGGAGGGTGATGTAGGCTGGCCAGTAATTTGAGACTAGCCTAGGCTACAAAATGAATTCTAAAGCATTTTTGAGCACAGAGCAAATCATTATATTGAATGGGGGATTGTGGTGATTCAAAACCACACCCAAATGCCTGTTGGGTTTCATTTTCTTTCCCTGACAGGTTGGTGAAAATGTGAAGAGATGGTAATCTCTATGTTGGGCATGGCCAAGAAATTGATGCTGGAATTTCTAGGAATTGGGCTTTGGGTGGAGATAATCTCTGGAGATGGTTGAAATCATGGCCTCTAACAGATGCATGCATCCCATTTTCCTGGCAGGGTAATTCAAAATAGACTGAAAGTAGAAACAAGTGTTCATCCATGGATGAATCCATAGAGAAATGATAGACACATGCATGGTGATATTATTTGGCTTTACAAAGGGATTTTTTAAAATACATTTTTATTAGATATTTTCTTTATTTACATTTCAAATGCTATTCCAAAAGTCCCATATACCCTCCCCCACCCTGTTCCTTAACCCACCCACTCCAGCTTCTTGGCCCTGGCATCCCCCTGTACTGGAGCATATGATCTTCTCAACACCAAGGGTCTCTCCTCACATTGATAGCCGACTAGTCCATCCTCTGCTACATATGCAGCTAGAGACACAGTTCTGTGGGGTACTGGTTAGTTCATATTGTTGATCCTCCTATAGGGTTGCAGAACTCTTTAGCTCCTTGCTTACTTTCTCCAGCTCCTTTACAAAGGCATTTTTATGTTTAAACATGACACTCCCTAACAGACTCATGCATTGAAGGCTTGGACATGAGCTGGTAGATTCAGTTGTTGAATGCTGAATGGTTCTGTAGAGCTCTCAGTTTCACATTGGAGTGCCAAGCTGATCACTTTTTACTTTGGTGAAATTATGGGGAAGTGATGAAGACCAGGCAGTGGGACTTGGTTGGAGAAAGTAGGTCAAGGGTCATGCTCACAGTGGGTGTGTCTGATGCTCAGAGCTTTTGGCTTGCTCTTAGTCAGTCTCCTTATTGCCGTGAGTTACACACCCTCTCCATCACATCCCAGCATAATAATATTCAGGCTCATTTCAAGCCCTAAGTGCTGCCTTCAGTTGACACTCATGGCAGTGAGGAAGCCAATCGGTTAAGTCAACCAGAAACTGAAGCAGAGTATTTGCTCTTCTAGATTGTTTCATATATTTGCCACAACAATGAAAAAACTAGTACAAGAATAGAATTCTGATAGTTTCTAGTATATAGATAAATTTGAAGTCCTTAGGTTTATGGACCAAATTGTATGATTATACATACATGAAGTCCATAAAAGGAGCTAATGTGTAAAGTTGAAGTTAGCATTGACTGTTGTTGGATGACTACAGAATTGCTATTTGGGATGTCAAAATAGTGCTTTATACAAACAGTGGTCATGGTTACACCGCATTGTAAATATACTCGATGTCACTGAGTCTAATACCTTAAATGTTAAAATGGTATTTTTATGTGATTTTTTTTATACAAAACTGAAGTGTGTCTACAAAAAGCGTTGCTACACAGTGACAGCAGAAATTACACCACACACACTTATGACAGATTTGTCCAATATGATGTTGCTTGAAGAAAGTCATGTGCAAAATAGTGGACAGCATTACATGTAGGGACCTCATTTATATAAAATATAGCAAGACAAAAGCCAAACAGGTATATAAGGAGTGCAACTAAACTGATTAAAGTAATAAGTAAAAAAGAAAGCAAAGAAGCCTTATCACAAATGGTAGGTGTGTTAGTTCGTGTTCTGTTGCTGTAATAAAAGCGCTTGAGACAGTCTGATTTAGACAAACGATGCTCATTTAGTTTACAATTCTGGTAGCTGCAAAATCTTAATAGCATGCATGAGTCTGGACACTCTTTTTGTCAAACATGGCAGAAAGACGGAAAAGGAGCCAGCCACAAGTAGTAACAGCCAAGTGAGTGGGGTGAACTTACTTTGATATCTTCTATTGGGAATTAACACACTCTACAAATGTGCTAGTCTCCTCTGAGGGTACTGGTTCCAGTGATATAATTACCTTATATTTTATAAAGGTTCCACCACTCCATCCTACCACCCGGAAGAGCAAGTGTCCAGCAATCCATGTTCACTATAGCAGTGGGTTTATGCCTTTCTCTAGTAAGGATCCGGCGAGCACCAAGAGTGCATAAGAAAGTGCCTTGGAGAGGCTGACAGGCCCTGTAATGGTCTTGATGGGTTTTATGTGTGTGCATTATAACTCACAGTATGTTTTTTTTTTAGTAGAAATAAACGTATTCCACAAGGTTGGTAATAGGAGAGTGGGCAGAGCAGGGACAATTCTTTCAACCTTAAGCTGTTGTCAAGTATGATAAACCTGTAATTTCCACTGTATTTAAATTTTCAGTTAAAATTACCATACCAGAAGATCATCAAATTGTCTGTACTAGATTACTGTAGTATATTTTGATGTCATGTCTTTAGTTTATGTAGGGAGCCCAGAAAATACAAATGCTTGTTTTGATTACATGTCAAAATGATTGCGTTATAAATACCACTATCAAGTTTGCTTTGTCCTCAGAATTCCTCATTCATTATTAAGTTGCACTTTGATACTCTCTATTTTAGCTGAGAGCAAGGAGTATGATATGTTTAATTATTAGAAAGAAAAAGGAAAAGGAAAACTGAATTATTTTTCAATTTAAAATCTGTTTGGTTAAAGTGTAGATTAAAGCACAAATCATCCCTGCAGAGGGGCCTCCTAGCAGCTAGGTTAACTTTCTTTTTCAAATCATACCTTAAATTTCTAGGTAACAATTTGCTTCCGGAAACAGATAAGGCAAGAATCACCCTGTCAGTTTCCTGTAGCTACCTCTGGCCCATTGGGTGATAGGTTCTTTCCCAGAATGTCTGCCTTGTTTAGATTATCAACTTCAAGTGGACGGGAAAGCTCAAATGCTCATGTGGGAGTCATATGGAATTTCAAATAGCATAAGAATTTGAAGAGATGTTGTTACTATGTTTCTTTAAAACTTCATTTATCTCCCAGCACACTGCCATGCTGGGGAGTCTGTGCTTCTGAACATGAAGGGTTTTCTCTTGGGGACAGTTGTTTTTGGGGGAATCTCATAGCCAGTAGTTGGGGAGCTATTCTTCCTTATGATCATTAGGCCTTTGGGATGCTGTCATGCAAGCAAGCCTCAACAGCTTTTAGAACTGCTGATCCATACGTCTCTCTTCCATTTGGACTATTGTCTGAATAAGTTATTCTTAAACATTTTAAATAGGAAGGCACTTTTTAGAGTGTATAACCTGTTATCAGACTTCTTTAACATGCCTCTCAGGGTTCAGGGATCTATGCAGAACAGGAGTCAGAAAGATCATAAGAGCCAGAGGTTTTAGACGATTTTGAAGAAACAGCACTGTCTAGACACAGCAGGGCAGCTGCACATATGAACTCACAGAGACTGTGACAGTCTGGGTAAGACTTCTATAAGTTCACGGTAGGCAAAACCCCAACAGACAAGAGGGTGGATGGGTACAAAATCTCACCCCTAGCTAAGAAACTATTTGCAAATGATAGCATTTGGGAAAGGGAAAAATCTGTTTACTTCAGTGGAGTGTCACTGGATATATCAACACTTTGTGTACAGGGGAAGTTGGCCCCATATATTTTTAGTATCTTTTTTCATGTTTTTTTTTAAAGGGTGAAAAAACATGAAGGTGAATTGATAAGGAGTGGGGAGGCTCTGGAAGGAGTTGAGGGACAGAGAAAAATAAAACATACCGTATGAAATTTTCAAAAAATAAATACAGAAGAAAAATGGACATAGTGTGCTCTATTTTGTAATTAGTTCAACAGTAAATATTGTATCACTTTTTTTTCTTTTGGGGGGGGGTGTGGGGTGGAGTGGGGGTGTCAATACAGGGTTGCTCTGTGTAGCCTTGGCTGTCCTTTATCTTGCTCTGTGGACCAGGCTGGCTTTGAACGCACAGAGATCTACTGCCTCCTTCCTAAGTGATAGCATTAAAGGCATGCACCACCACTGTCTGACTAACATCTGATTTCTTCAAGTGCAAAGAAAATATCAGTTTTTGTTTCATTATCTCTTCAGATTCCCATGCTCATTTTCCTAATTGGCCTTTTTTGCACCAGAAACAAAGAAGGTGCGGACAGTTCAGCTAAAAGCTTTTGCTCTGCCTGTTCGTGATTTCTAATTACATTTTATGAATTCCACCCAAAATATTCTCCAACATGTAGGTAAAATGCATAGAAGATATTCCCTAACACTATTTCCTGAGTGTATTTTATTTGAATTATTTTCTTTTACTTCCCTACTGATTTTTCTTTAAGAAAAGCAAAAGAAAAGGAACTTCAGAAGAATACAGACAAATATTATTATCCAACTCTTCTTTGTGTTTAAAAACAATCACACAGAGGAGAAGGCCCAGATCGCCTAAAATGCCTATAGACTGTGTTTGTGGTGGTACTGGTTTAAACATTTTGGTGAATTGTTTTTACTGCAAGCCTCACAGTTGGTTTGTGTCCCAACAAGTTTCAGTGAAATCTCTTATTCTTTCCTTTAATCGTATTTTCTCCTATAAAGTTAATAAAACATCATGATAGGATTGTTGGAAAGAGGATCTGTTACGCATGACTCTAGCTCCTGCACTGTGGGTCATGTGGCATCCTAAGCTACACTGAGCTACATAGGTGAGAGCAGCTATGGCACCTGTGATATAGGGACTGGCCTCTCTGTGCTATGCTGGTGTCCTCAAACTTAGCTTCTAACCTCATGGTCCAAGATGGTTAACTCAGCTCCAGCTTCATAATCACCAGCAAGAAGCAGAGAGAGAAAGGGACTCTACATATTGCAAGAGATCAGGTGTTTCACCTCCACTGCCAATTCCATGAACCTGTGCTTAGTCACACAAAAGGGTACTGAGAAATTTCATCTCAATTTTATAGTCTTGTACCTAGCTAAAATAGGTAATTCAGTTAGTACTAGAAGAACAGAGGCTAGGTATTGGAGGCTATCTGACAGGCTGACACAATATATAAAACTCTAAAGAAAATAAATGTCATTCATAAGTCTTCCATTTTTGAGTTTAGCATACTTCCTCCCATTACTTAGTGCAGAACAGAATTATGCTGTATAGTGTTTAGTACTATCTTTCTTTAATTTAGTAAGATATCCTGAACACTTATTTCCTCTAGTATTTAAGGTCCATCAACATACTACTTTAAGAGAGGCATAGTATTATATACTGTTGTATATACAAGCACATTACATATTTCACCAAATTCATATTTTTCAGTATTTAGATTTTTGTAATTGTTTTAAACACATTGGTGTTTAAAAATGATTTTGTTGAATGTCTAAGGTGCGTAACTTGGAGCTACAATAAATATTGTAAGATTTTATTATATTTTCCAAAATGAGCCATCAGAAAAGAACATAAGAAGTTATACCCCCAAATTTATGTATAAAGATATTCACCATCTGCATTCTCCCCATGATTAGATAATATTTTGGCATGAATTATTGTTTGGAAATTATTGTTTCCCTTCTGCTTTGTTATGATCATAGTGGGACCTTTAAAGCAAGTTCTTGGTAATTTGTGTATCTAGATTAAGATTTCTCCATATGATATTAGTCTGTTTTAGTAATGAATTTCTGAAAAGCCTATGAGGAGGAGACAGTTCATCTTTGAATATATTTTCTCTACTAACTTAGAGGAGGCCTTCTGTTTCTTAAATAATCATTTGTATTCCTAGAAATTGTATCTGCTAATATATATGGAACAAATACTTTTCCCTAGTGGGGTATCGATAACTGGCTTTCGTGAGTGGATAGTTCAAAATGGAACAGACAGCTCATTACCACACATTAGGGCCCCACTGCTCACCGCTGGCCTCGGCTTCTTTGAAGCAGACTGTTCTCATTCCGGCCTTGTTTCTTGACTGACCAGTGCATGTTTTTCAGTGTTAAGTTTGAATGCAGTCATGCATGTTACACTCCCCGGCTCATGCACACAGGGAGCGTTCTGATTCTCCTATGGATTTACAATAACATGGTCCTTCCTTATTGTCATTTCCCATCAACACACTTTCTCTGTCTTCTGCATGAGATGCGTGGCATAACAACACTGGAATTTTATGTCTTCAAAAGAAATTGTGGTGTTTGTTTGTTTTTTCTATCATGCCAAGGGTTTTTACCCTTCTCTTGAAATATGAAAAAGTGTGATTCTGTATACGATGGAAAGTCATTGACAAAATATTCTGGAATTCAGGGAAGTATTTTAACCCCACAGGCTTGCCATAGTTCCTTTAATTCTGCCCACATCTCTTGTTTCTGTGGTCTCTGGTCTCTTGCTCTAGGCTTTTAGTTGGGGCTACTCGTCTCTGTTGCTTGTTCATTCTGGGTCAGGACAAAAGGCTTGCTCCTATAGCTGGTGCTTTGATTTTGCTTTTTATAGTTGACTAGTTATATGTGCACTTTCTAATATGTGCACTAGTTAATGTGTTAATTTTGCTTTATCTCCTTTGCTAGCCTAGTCTGCTCAGCCCTTGTCTTGCCTCTGTTTACATCTTACTCTCTATTTTTCTCTTCTCCTGGTCATATGTTCTCTTTGTTCACAGAGTCTCTACTTCAGGATTTATTGATTCTTTAAACCAGATGCTTTGTTTGTGTTTGCCCTGGTAAATATTCTTCCTAAAGGTATGCTCTTTGTTCTATCCTTACAAATACAGGTACACAGGTAGATCAGTATCATTAGGGATTAAACTTTTGACACTGCTTTATTTGTTATGTAATAATACATACACATCATTGGACAGTTCAAGTAGGTTTGATATTTGACCATAGATATAAAATAATAATGGCAGGAAATTTGAAACTTTTGACATCTCAATCTCCCTTCCTTCTTTTCTTCCTTCCTTCCTTTCTTTGTTTTTTCATGTAGAAGTGCCCCTTTCAGTTCTTAACCTGGAATAAGAAAGGTAAATCCATGTGTCTATATTGCTAGGTTTTATATATATATATGTGTATGTGTATGTGTGTGTGTGTATGTATGTATATATATATATATATATATATATATATATACACACACACATATATATTTATCATTTTACTTTTAATTCAAGAGAAATTTATAGTGAATTCTTATATTAGTTAACATTCAAAATAGTATAATTTCTTCAGAACTCTTTCTAATGTTATTTATCAAATATTTCTTACCTGTTCATGAATGGCTTTGTTTGGTCTATTTCTCAAAAGATGACAATTCAATGCTAAATATATATACTAAATATTTGCACACACCCATATATACATGCAGTTACATAATTCTATAATATCTCACATTGCATATGACAGTGTAATATAATACAGTTTAACATGATTTATACATTTGTAAATTTATTCGGCTCAGTATTTCATGGGTATTTAATAACATAAAATTTATGCTTGGATATAGGTGACAAAAGGCCATGAGCATGTTGATGATAACAGCAACACCAATATACCATCTTGTCCCCAGGAGGCTTGCTGAAGCATGTGGGGGAGGGACTGGGAACCAGATGGTGCCTGTGGCTGGCAGTCAATGGCTCCTGCTGCGATGGAAAGCAATTACTCAGTACCAGTCCCCTGGGAGGCTGATGACAAGGCAAGCATGTTCCCCACATTCATCTATACAAGGTGTAATAATTAAGCCAACAGAATCATAGTGTCCGCCTGAAGGGTGTACAAAGAAGCAGCAGGGACCCTCTTGGCTTGTTCATCACCTCCATGTTACCTCCACAGACTAGTAATTACTCAAGGGGTTTATGGCATTTACATGTGACAGCAGCCTTTGCTGCTGTAGTACCTTTAAGGTCCAGTGGGCAGAAGAAACCCTGTTTATAACCAGTGAAACGTAAGCACTGAGGGCTTGGATAATTTTCCTGATATCCTCCTTTGGAAAGATTCTACATGCCTTGACAGAGAGGAAGGCAAAGATGCATGCTGGAGTGAGCCACCATGGTGCTTGTCACTGGCAGTACCATTACATAGATGTTCTCTGAACAGCAGGCTTTTTTTCTGTTGGAAATGTAGCTGTCAAGTCTTCATCTCCCAGTGGTAGTGGACAAAGACTAAGCAGCCGATTGGTTCTCCTAAGTTAGCGGAGTGACCCATAGGCTGCTTGCTTCCCCAGGCTGGAGATTAGAAACACAACTGAGCGGAGAGCAGTTTTGGGTTGCTGAACAAGGAGAAGGTAATGAGCAACTCAAGTTGAGGACAGTTTTAGGGTGCTGAACTGGTAGTGAAAATTTACAAGAGCCTAGCAATTGTGCCAATAAGGCGGGTTGAAAAATAAGCTAATGTGTTTGTGTCTTTTACATGCACATCTGAGGGAACCTGGGCAGGGCTGTTAGTGAGGTCCACCCTGAACTTAAAGTGGGGTAGTAGCAACTCCATGCTACCCCTAACCAATATATTTGGAGTTCTTGGCAAATCCCGAAATCTGTGTTTCAGTGCTGTCTGTTCTATTCATTCCTTCCCAAATCCACACCATACCAGTGAGTTACATCCTAGAGCCAGCTTCCTCTTCTTGGCGAAGGCTTCAAGTAAATAAGAAATGACTGTTCATCTTACAATCTAAGACTTTCCCTCAGATACTGGTAGAAAAAAATTTCAGAAAAAGAAGGGGAAAAAAAAGAGCTGTTATATCTTATGTTGGTTTTCTCTAGAAGCAGAGTGTCGGACCGGAATCCACATGTAAGGGAGCCACTGAAGACATGTTCTCAGGAAAGAGTCTGAGAAAGGCAAAATATGCTAGTGAAGAACTAGCTAATCATAGGCTGGAGGTCAAATAGTTATATGAATGGAGAAAGTTTGACAGAATCAGTGACACGAAAGAATGTGTGGTTCATAATGGAGGTACTTAGCTGATTGTTGAAGATGGGCTTCAGTACTAGTACATTAGTTGAGATAATAATACCACAACTTGATGGGGATGCTAAGACTGTCCAGCTCTTCTCAAATACTTGGCGTGTGCTTTAACAGAGCTTCTGAGGCTAGTGTGTACCAACTTCCCCCAAACTTTGATGAAATGTAGTCTTGTTTCAGAAAGTTTGACGGCAGCATTTCTACTCAGATACCCTGGAAAGGTGATGTGCTTCTCCTCTGGCTACTGCATGTATTATTTCCATTTTGCAGATGAGGAACATGAGGCAGAGGAAAGCCAAGCCACCTGGTTTAAATTATAGAAGTAGGAACCCACTGGGGTATGGGTCTGCCAAGCCTGGCTCCTCTGAGCTATTCTGAAATGCTCTAGTAGAAGGTCTCCACAGAAAGGTGAAACTGGAAATAAATTGGCACAACCGACAAAGGAAAGACAAATGTCCCTGTGTTGAATCCCAAGGTGAGTGAGGCCAAGCCACTGGCCAAGACACTCACGGACAGCCATGACTAAGTATGACTCAGAGAGCTTGGTCTGCTCCTCTCCCAGTTTCCCTTCCAACTTCCTGGGACTCCAAACCATTTGGCTGCAGCTTGTCAGTGTTTCTGAGTGGCTCAGAAGGAACTAATCAGTGACTGTCAGAGCCTCTGAGAGATGAATGGCAGCAGGTATAATTTCTCAAAGATCATTCCGTTTGTCTTTTTCCGGATTCCAACATGTAACGTAAAACAGCAGGCAACTGGAGATTTATGGCTTGATTCGTTCTAATTGATTTCTTGGCTTCCTTGGGTCTAATTAATTTTTTGCTGTGTCCCCTAAAATGGTACAGCAGGCTTCCTAAAAGCTACGAGCACACAGCTGCTTCTGAACATCTAAAACTTGGTAGGTAAATAGAAATCAATTTTGTTTTTGAAGTCCAGACAGAAAAGAGGGAAATAGGCTGCAGAATGCATCAGAAGACCATGAATGACTGTTTTTATTTCAGTTCCCTAAGCCTCCTTTGAGGCAAGAATTGAGTACAGTTACTTTTGGGGAGACAATGCCAGGAAACCCTTTTGTGCCTTGGAGGAGTGAGAGAGGGAGCAGAAATCACAAACTGTGTGCATTTCAAGGCAATTGCTCCTGCCCTGGTGAGCCAGACGGTCTTGGGAATTTTCTAGGAGATAGTCTGTGTCTTGTGCTTCAAGCCAAGGAAGGAGTCAACTGTGGGGCTTATCCTCCAGTTCCGTCAGTCATGGTTCAATGGCTTGGGGGGTCTGACATTAACACCCAGTCTTGAGCAGTAAGCCTGATGTACCTGGCAGACAAAGCTATGAGTGCTTACGTTTGGCACTGAGGAGGTGAGTCCGTGCAGCAATGGTAATTGAGCAAGGTCCATAGACAGCACAGTTCAGTGACCTTTATACTGTCTGAAGGTAAGCTGTGCTGCTTTGACCTTTTTGTGCATCAGTAATCTGCCCTACCTCCCCATGCTGCCCCAGCCTCCTGCTTGTTACCACCATCTGTGGAACTGCAAAATCTAGAAGACCTTTACATTGACTTGGAGAAACTAAGGCAGGTGTGCACTTTAACCCCATTTATGAGGGTTTGAAATACTGGTATGTATCATAGATATGAATTGTATGCATTATAATTATAAATTATAGCTGCTGGCAAGGTTAGGCAGACTAGAATGTGTTCAAGGCTTTCATTCATTCAGTTATTCTGAGTCCTTCACAATTACCAGTCAGTAGCATTTTAGTGGGGAGGCGGGGTATGAGAATAAACGAATGCCCAGCCAAACTGAAAATTGAATAGAAGCTTATTTTGGGCAGTAATTTTTAATGGGCTTAAAATGTAATCTGCAGAGTGCCACATTTGTGTTTCTCCTTGTTAGGACTGAAGGAGGAATAAAAGAGTGTGTTCTGGGCCAACACTGAGTTGGCTCCATCCAGACCAGTGTCTACAGGGTCCTACTGCTTACTTTCTTGAATGGAGCCCCTCATGCATTTCTGTGAGCTTCCTGGCCCAGCTGCTATTGCTTCCCTTGTCCTGCTCATGGGGAGAAAAGCAGAAGGACACCACTGCGGTCACCAAGCCTAGGGTCAAGGTTCAAGAAAGGCTGGGGGTCTCCTGGGGTCCTCATTTCATGTTCTCATGCAGACTTGGCTACTTAGTAGTCTGTTGCCTTAACATTTTCCTTAGAAGGCACATGCATTGGTAGACTTGCCAGATCAGGACAGTTTCAGGATCTGTCTCCTGCTTACTCTGGTATTTTCAGTGTGTTTGTGTGAGATTGCTGTTGCTGCCTATGAAGGCAGAAGGCAGCTGGGTATCTTCTCCAAGGTGGCAGGTCCACAGTGACCCAGCTTCCTCCTTCAGGTCTCACCCAATAAAGTTTATCTCCTGCTCTTGCCCTTGACACTTTGTCCTGTGATGACTCATGGGTCCTTGGAGGAAAACTCAAGATCTGAATTGCATCCTTGTCCCTCTGTCACTATCCCTGTGAACCTCTGTCCTCCTTCTCCCTGCATCTCACTATGGCTTTTCCTTTAGATTACAAATCATGGTGTTCACATGTGTCCTACAGTATCTTAAGCAACTGGTAAACCAGTCTTTTCTAGCTGTCATAATTTCGCTATGAATGGGTCTTCTTTTTACCTCCATTTTACAGATATGGAAACAAGTTAACACAGTGATGATTATGAAAATAATATTCAGCTGGAGGAAATATAAAAATTAGATAATTTTGACTTTTTGGGTTCTCCTTTGTCCCTTTGTGTATCTATTTCAAGGGCTTTAGGGATGTCTTAAAATACACAGTAAAGGGTTGATTTGCATGCTCAGAGGATTAAGTGACTCCAAAAGGGAGGAAATGCTACTGGGCAAAAATAGCATTGGCGATGCGTTCAGACACCTCCTAAGCTCTGCTCTGTGTTTTCATGTGTATAATCTTCTATGGTGAGTCAAATGATACAAATGTTCTAGAACAGATTGACTGAAGAAAGGAACTTTCTAATCAGCTGGCTTGCAGGATAAGCAGGAATCTGTAGGGCTCCGTGAGGAGCTGTGAATGAATTGAAGAGGTTTGACTTGCTTGCTTTGTCAATCCTCAGCATTTCACATAAGACTTCTTAATCTTAATGCCTGGGAAGAGGTTTATTTATTGCCTTGAGGGTGTGTAAAAGGAGCATGCCATGAAATGTTCCTATAGCCTAATGGTTATATGTATAGCCTAATGATTATATGTATAGCCTAATGGTTATATGTATAGCCTAATGATTATATGTATAGCCTAATGGTTATATGTATAGCCTAATGATTATATGTATAGCCTAATGGTTATATGTATAGCCTAATGGTTAAGAAAGGGGGCAGAGTCTGTGTTTGATTCTGAGTCTCTACTTGAGTATTGAATGATGATCAGTCACATAAAGTATCCGGCCTTGGATTTATATCTATAAAATGAACACAATAGAAAGATGGCAATACAAAGATGCCAGTATGTCCTAAGGATGCTCTGAATGCCAGATGCTCATGTTATTGTAAAGCCTTGCCCAGTCTGAAGCACTCTTCTGGGGCATTATAAGGCCTGATTCTGTGACTTTGCTGAAATCCTCTAACTACACTCTGCACCATTTTTCCAGAAAAATGAAGTTTATAATGCTTTTTCTCATGACATTAAATTACTATCTATATGTAAAACTCCTGGGGGAGCACCTAAAATCTTTGCCTGTTATCATATGTCTATCCAAGAACTTAGTACATAGTAGACACCCAATAAATATTTGTTAAGTCTGTAAAAAAAACAAAAAAACAAAAACAAAACCAGTATTATTAGCTGCGACAGCAGAGAACTTTTCACAGTAAAGTGTTATTATCTGACTGATATCTGATGCTGCTTGACATGTTGAGGTGTGGATGGTTGTCTTCAGGATGGGGGAAATGGTGGTTTGCAAGGGAGGGTGGGGCAAAGAAAGAGAGCTGTGGACAGCTGCCTCAGTCTCAAACCAGGGCTGCTTTTCTTGCCTGACTTCTGCTGGGTGTTTAATCAAGTGGTCTGAGATTGTGTCTAGCCATGTATATGTGGGTCTCTTCTGCTTTCCATCTGTGTCTGTCTGTGTCTGCCTGTCTGTCTGTGTCAGCCTGTCTCTAGCTTTGTCTTTCTCTGTGTGTATCTGTCTGTCTGTGTCTCTGTCTCTCTGTCCTTCTACCACCCGCACAGTAAGGACTGAGATCGTATGCTGGAGGAGTTTCTGATACTGAATAGAGGAAGAGAGCACCTTTAGAGAAAGCTTTGGAAAATGCATTAGCCTTTGCCCATGCTGTTGTTTTGTTTACAATTTTACACAAGATGAGGTGATCACATGTTTTTGTTTCTGCTGATGTGCAAGATGAGGGAGCTAAAAAAGTAATTTCCATTACAAAATAATTTCTACTCAGCCGTCTATGCTTTATTATTGCAAGTTCTTTTTTATTACTTGGAAAGAACTTGGATAAGATTGAGTGTATAGACCTATGTCTCTCTGTATATCTCTGTGTAATTATTTACAGATGCATGTATACATGTATGTAACATTATGCAAGATATACAAACATAGATTTATATGCATATATGAGTTGCTGTGTATCTATGTACAGATATGTAGAAATGAAGGTGAAAGTCTCCAGTGTATGAGTGTACTGATGAACATATATTCTAAAGTGTGCTTTGCCATATTCATAGTAATTCATAGTTCAATTGCCAGAGAATAGCTGTACATTGATGTTAAAAATACAAAAATTGTATGGGGGAAAGCCACTGAAAGCCGTGGTCTCTTAATTGTTTATTGACAAAATTCTTGAAAGAGAACTTGAGAAAATGGGGGAAGGCAATTGAATGCCAAGTAATAATAATCATATCCACTGAAGGACGGCTGAGAGTGAGAGCATTGATTCGGAAAAGAAAGCTTTCTTGGGACTCTGTGGATGTTGGAATCGCTCATGCCCAGCAGCTATGAGAGATTTTAAAGATGAAGAGTGGACATTCTCTCAGGAATTAAAACCAGGAATTTTACCAGAAGGTTTCAGAGGGACAGGTTATCATAACATGGTAATGTCTGTGCATCTTGCAGTAGGTTCTGTGCCTCATTGGTCCTAACCTGAATGCTGACATGTCTGACTTGCATTTATTTTGCTGTTCAGAGTTCCTATTGACTTTGTAGGATGTACTGATGCTGGTCTTGCATGTTGCATCATGGTCCCACAAAACGCCTGTTCTGATAAGATGAAGCAAGAACTTGAATCAGATGCAGAGTTTAGGCACACATCCTTTCAAGGCTCACTGTGAGTACAGGAGCTAAGAGCAAGAAATGACATATTTTGCATTCTTGTTATTCAAGCTATATCTTCTTTTAAGAAAATATCACCTTGGTCATATTTCTAATATTTATTTTTAAGGGAATGTATTTAATCTCAATGTACTAAGGAAGACTTATTGAAGGCATGAACATACTGTTCCATTTGGGAGTCTAGAGCCCAGGATTTTGTTTTCTCTACTTTCAACATAGAATGAGACAGTGTGACATAAAAAATCCTTGGGGAATCAAACCTTATTTTACAATTTTTTACATGTGTGTGGTGTGTGTGTGTGTGTTTCCTCAGATTATAAAAAAGAGTTGCATGTAAACATTATTTATTTTTAATTTTTAGATGTATGCATTGAGCATTTCTTTCATCCAAGCCCTTATGATGTTATAGGGCAGAGGACCTTCAATGGAATCGAGCATGTTAAAATACATGTGTGGGCATGTTTTACATGGGCAATTCTACCTATAGTACTATTTATCAGGAATATAGAGTCAATAGATTGTGGTGGTTTGGTAGAAATGGCCCCCATAGCCTGATGTGTTTGCATGTTTGTCCCATAGAGAGTGGCACTATTAGGAGTTGTGGCTTTGTTGGCATAGCTGTTGGAGGGAGTATGGGTAAGATTTAAGGTTTCATATGCTCAAGTTACTCCCAGTGTGGACACAGTCTCTTGGTGCCAGCTCTCACGTGTAGAACTCTCAGCTTTCTCCAGCATCATGTCTGCCTGCATGCTGCCATGTTCTCCTCCATCATGATAATGAACTAAACCTCTGAAACTGTAAGCCAGCCCTAATGAAATGTTTTCCTTTATAAAAGTTGCCATGATAATGATGTCTCTTCACAGCAATTTAAAGCCCTAACTAGGACATACATAGATGCTTGTTAGATAGTAGATAGTTTATGAATGGAAAAATAAATGGTAGACACCATAGATGCTCGAGAATAGAGCCAAAAGGAGGCAACAGAAGTGCCCCAAGTACTCTGGCACCTTCACTCACCCCATTATAACAGCCATCACTCACAATTTCTGTCCTGGAGCCTCTATTCTGTATTTCCTTTCTTCCAGGTATATCTCATTTTTCAGAGGGAAGTTCACTTAGACTCTTAAGCAGTTTTTTCTGCCTAGTACAGTGAGCAACACAGAGATTTACAAGCTAAGCACCTAGTAGTTATACCGTAAAATACTATCTTGGGTTTGTTTTTAATGATGTTACCTGCTTTATCATGTGCCTTACATGCACATATAAACATGCACAGGCTACTTTTAGGACCAGACCCCCTTCTATTTTCAACATTCGCCTCACTGAAAGGCATGCCATTCAGGGATTGGGTAGAGATGTATCTACTTTCTACTCCCAAACTCATACCACCAACCCTTTCTATGCCTCCTTTGTAGCTATCTATTGACATCTCCACTTACATATTGCTCTCTTACCCTCATTTTAATCCCACATTTTCTTTTACTAGTAAATTTTGTAGCAAATCTATTATTTCTCCCACCAGGATGTATAAGAGTTACACACTACTGTTTCTTAGACTGATGCTTCCTGTCTGATCCATCATCACCTCTAGTTACTTTTATACCGTAATGATACCTAGAATTCTTCAATTTCTCTTTGTTTCTATAGAATTTTAAAGTCAAAGAATTCCCCCCTAACTCACTTCTGGTTTCTCAGTGTGCCACTTGGATGCCATCTTATGTATCATCCGGCTCTCCCCACAGTAATGCTGACCTCCATGGCAAAAGTAGGCACCTGCTGCCCACAGATGTAGAGAGGTTGGATTTGCTTTGGTTGTTCTCCAATAAGCTTAGTTACATGCCTGGGAATCCATAGCGAGGGCTTGGTCTGAAATGACTTCAGCTAGGAAGAGCAGGGAGGCTCAGCTCCCTCCTATCTGTCTCATCCCACAGAACACTTGCTGCATAATATATTCCAGAGAGGCAGAGAGCATAGGTAGAGACTCCAAGTGCTACTGAGTTCTCTCTCATACCGCTTCTAATGTCCCATTGGCTGAAACATATCATGTTCCTTAGCTGGGTCTCAGAGAGCAGGGAATATGCTGATTTCATGGAGAGAGACTTGGATATAGGGAAGATAATGAACTGGGACTATTAAAGCCTTACACACTAGGTCAAAAAGACCCCTCCCCCAACCACAGTCTTAACCTTTTCACTTTCACTGCTCCATGGCCCTCCCTTCTCTACAATTGCACAGCTATTTAATTGGGAGGCATTATTTTTAGGCACTTGGGAAAGGAGCTCCCATTGTTTCATAACTGCAATGTGTAGTACAGTGCTTGGCTCATTGTAAGTATTCACTAAAAATGGACTGAATATGAGAAAGAACCGACAGGGATGGCTTCAAGACATAAGTGATGTGTCTTTACTGTAGCCTTAGGAAACTATTTACTATTGTAAAGATAAGACTTTGGTAAATAACACCAGCATCTACTTCATTTGAAAGATACCTTGTCTTCTTAGGCAGTGCTTGTGGTATACATATGTACATACACACACACACACACACACACACACACACACACACCTACATCTACACACAAATACACATATATGTATATATTACACTTACAGAGAGAGAGAGAGAGAGAGAGAGAGAGAGAGAGAGCCTGTGCCAGAGTTGGGGGCAGAAGTCTGTATGAGACTATATACTTAGAGAATTTTTTTTCTGCCTGTTCCTGTGAGTTAGACTTTTGGAAGTACAGGACCCAGTCATAGGAGCTGAACGAACCCTACTCCCTTTTTGTAAATTCAACATTTAGGAATGTAACTTCAGTAAATCTATACCCAGCTATTGTGTAGTGTCGAATTCTTTAGTATCCTTTCCCCTACAAAGGACGGCAATACTATTTGGGAAACTTTCTTACAGCTCAAATAAAACAGGCCCTTTGCAGAGAAGTAAGTTTGACACCCCAAATTCAATAGTCACATCACTTTTTCTCTATTGTAAAACGTTTGAGAGGGGGTTTTTGCTATGATTTATTAAGAAACAGGAAGCTCTGATGATTCCATAGTGCTTCCTTTTGTTTCTAAATAGCAAATATCACATTCATCTTTGCAAGTATATGTGTTGCCTGAATTCAAGGAAAACGTGGATTCTCTGAGGTAAATGGAGCATCAGGGATCAGAGACCTCTCTCTCATGCACCATTCTGTTTCCCACTCAGTAGACAAATGAAACTCCTGCTGCTGCTGCTGGAGCACTGCCCCCAGCGCCCTTCTGCTCATGCTGAGTCCACCATCTGTAATCCTCTCACCTGCCCTTCCTGATAGACCAGGTCTGCTTCCCATCCAGGCACGGGGTATAAATTTAAAATGTTCATTCACTTGGCCTCAGTAAATCCTTGTTGAAGGATTTGTCCTAAGGAAATAAATGGAATTGATGCTTGAGGTTGCCCAGCCAGAAGGTTGGCAGAACTTACATCATAGCCAGGAGTTGGGATTTGATATGAATATGGCTTTGGTGCAAGACTACCTAGATTCCAATAATGGCTCTATCATTTCCTGATGGCTTGAGCTTGGCACATCACTTTTCCTTTTGCCTTGATGGCTTCATACCAAAATAGAGATAATAATAGCAACTGCCTCCTACAGTTATCAGCAAGATTAAAAATGTCAGGAAAGGTGATGCACTTTGCACAGTGCCTGATGCCTGAGAGGAACTCAGTGTTCGTGTAAGCACTTGCTCAGCCTTCACAAATGATTGCATTATTTAAAACGTCTCATTTTCTTTTTCTTGCTTCCATTGCTACTAGTAGGCTGGGTAGACCCCCTTCTTATGTTCCCCCAAACCTCTCACTTTGTATTTTTAACCAGGTTTAATACAAAATGGACAATTGGTGACTTGCCAAGAAAAAATAATGGAGATTCTTAAACTAATTTCTTTTATAAAGAAACACATGCCAGTTCTCTAATTTGGGAAACTATTCCATTTGTATGATAGCATCTGCTGATCTCATGACAATTATTCAACACTCTGGCACTCAATAATGAGGGCCAAAGATGTGGCCAATTGAAGTCAACTTCAATTCAATTTTAAATAGACTACTTGATTTGGTCAAAAATTAGCCTTTTAATTTTACTTTATCTGATGTCAATGTTGTATTTTGGCTACTTAAATCTTTGGCTTTCAGTTAGAAATGTAACAGAGAGGTTCCAATGTCTTGTCATCCTGTGTTAGACTATACATGTCTAGTTTTTCCTCTAATTACAAACTGTTCAGAGCGCTGGAGTTTGGATCGATTATAGGGCACATGCTGTGGTGCACTTTGCAGTTTTAATAATTTTAATTTATTAACATGCCTTTTATTTAATCACGTACAAGTTTTAAGTAAAAGCTTGGGCCCTTCTTATCTTCTAAGAAATAATTTCATTTATCAAGTATTATGCCATAATTAATGTATTATCTGGGCATTGCAGTAGAGCTTTCTGGATCCTGGGAGCCAGTCTTGGGATAAGGAGATCCAAGATAATGTAGAAAAAATAAAAATAAAACCACAGCAGCCTATATCAGCTGCACTCACTGCCCTGCTGTGAAATAGGGATCAACTCCAAATTGTTGCCCTCGCAGAGGATGGTGGTCTCTAGCGGGAAGATGGTGCCAGCAAGGAGTTTAATCCATCTGATATCCTATGTGTGTCCCTGAAATAGATGGTCTGCTCTCCGGAGCAGCTCTTGAATACATAAGAAAAAAAATCTGGGGCAAAAGAAAGCCTCCTGTTCCCTCTTTGTCATGTTATCCTTTATAGAGACCTGGGGTTTCAAAGCAAAGGTCGTGATTTTCTTCCCCTATTTGCCTTCCTGGCAAGGGTTGCTTCAAACTCTTGACATTCTCAAAAGTGTCTGTACTTACCTTTCTGAGCAGATGGAGGCTACAAGAAGGCCACAGAGACACATAGAGGCTTTCAAAGGCATATGTGCGAGAAATCAGAGAAATCCATGGGTGAGATGCCCTCTGCTAAACACAAAGCTTATTAGGTGGAATAATGCCCTCAACTTAAGTGACTTGTTAGAAATCTTCATATTCACGATGAACTATTTCTTTCAGGAAATGACTACCATGGCAAATGAATATCATGACAAAAGTGATGGTAAAACATTTAGTCATTGAAAATATTAGTTTTTGCCTGTTCAGATTGGCCAATTCTGTCTCATCTAGGTATACATTTCTTTTTCCCTTTTGGCAAAATCAGCAGGAACTTCCAGGTGGCTGAAATCCATCCCGAGTATTGTTGCTGGGAACATTTATAGTCTATTGTTCAGAACAGAATAGCCGGGAGCAACAGGGGGCTCTTCAATTTTGCCTCATTGAGCCCCAAATTGGAGATGTGTTTTTTGTCGCTTCAGAATTTCAGGTGTTAGAGTCTGAGATTCAAAGCAAATACCAGCTCCTGCTGAACACAAGCCTTAATTAATTTTCAGCAGGAGATGAGTGATTGCCAATAAGCCATGAATTAAAATGGAACGGTCACCAAAGGCCAGGTTCTCCTCTCAAACGAATAACATTTCTTACTGATTCCTTGAAAGATCATCTCAGACTGAGAGGTGAGCAAGTGCTTGTCCCAGCTCTCTGGAAGGAGGGAGGTGTGTGGGCAAATGAGAGCACAAAGTCCTAGCCTAGTAGAAACCAAGGACCCAGACCAACCCAATGGACTTGAAGGCACTTGGACAATGTCCTCATCATGTGGCCGTAGTTCTAGAGCATTTGCCTGCTTCTCTGGCTTAATTATGTCAGTCTCCAGAAGATCTTAAAGGTCAGCTGTGCCCCCTATACTCAGTGTCTATGGTGCATTGGGGCCCCCTCTGTAAATTAGAAATTGGTACTGCCTCAATTCCTCTAGTCACCCCCATATTCCTTTTTTTCAGAAACAGTCTGTGTTGTCTCTGTCCTATTGGCTAGTGTTCTTTTCTTTTTTAAAAAGACTAAATAAAGAGAGTGTCCCATGTTGTTTTAATCCTTTGAGACTGATTTATCCCCAAAGGTGGAACACAATGAATCAAAAGTCTCCTTGTGTGAGAAAGCTCTTTAATAAGTGAGAATGCTGGTCTCAAGCTTCTTCTGTGGGGTCTATTTTATGGGCAAAACAACCCAGAGCCTTTCAAAATTCTTTACTTGGCACTGTGTGTGTGTGTGTGTGTGTGTGTGTGTGTGTGTGTTTCTACTCGTCCTTGTATACACAATTATTGTTGTCATCATTGTTGTTATTTAATAACAAATAGCCAGTCATTGTGGAGTGTTATATCATGGTATAAAATGTTGCTAGTGTTTATACAATCCTCACCAACAATCTTATAAATTGAGTAGTTGGCACGTCCTACCCTATCAATGAGGCATTTTATTAAAAAGGAAACAGGGATTGGTCCTTTGCCCATTAGACTCAGAATTGAGAATCCTCACTCTTTTGTGATGGTTCAACACTTCCCTCACCCTTTCAGAAAGCATCAGCCCATTGACAATTTTTTGAGGGAAGCTGCTGTTTTCCTCACATACTCTAAATGGGAGATGCATTGGATTTCTAAAAGTGCTGTGCTGATTGACCCTCTCCACACTCAGCAAACATTAGCAACCCCATTTCCCTGCCGAGAAGCCCACTCAAGGTGGTAAAAGCATAAGCATTGCCTAGGCACCAGACCTTGGGTCCAGATGCCTCTGGGGGAAAATCATCTTCTTCCAGTTCATCTTGAGAGCTGATGCCCCAGCTTCTGGGGTACCAACTACTTATGGTGAATGAAGTCCAAGTCCAAGTCCTGTTATGTCAGTCTTATTGTCTACAGCTATCGCCCTCTAGTGGTGTGAACAAAAGGGAAAATGAGGTTGGATTTATGGTTTGACTTGCCCTAAGAGGCCAAAGATCTACATAGTGGTGTTTACATATCTTCCTCAAGGTCAGGGCCCTGGTCCTGTATCAGGTGCAGTGTCAACTCAGCTTTTAATAACTGGTGGAATTACACATGCAAATATAGATGCTCATTTCCGTGCCTGGGTAGCAGCTAGCTTTTGTTTTCATAGACAGGCATACAAGGCAACCAATGGAGATTGCAGGGTCTGTTTTTAGTCTGCCAAAGTAAATTAAGTCAATGGACATCATTTCTCTCATGATAATAAGCAACTGTGGACTGTGAGACCAGAGCTCCAGATAGTCAGTTTCAGAGGATCTGAAGGCCTGCATAGATAGGGATGTTGTTGTAGATTTAGATGTGGTTCTTCCACTTATATTTCCAGTGATTTATCCTAAGTCCTCTAAGTAGCAGAGGCAGTCGGCTTGTGCCTCCGTACCCTGCCTTAGGCCTGTTCTTTGGGAGCCAACTCTGATGAAACTTTAATGTGCTGCATTGAAGGCCTTCTTTTTTTTTTTTCTTTTTCCAAATTTTTATTAGGTATTTTCTTCATTTACATTTCAAATGCTATCCCGAAAGTCCCCTATAACCTCCCCACCCCTGCTACCCTCCCCACCCACTCCCACTTCTTGGCTCTGGTGTTTCCTCTGTAATGGGGCATATAAAGTTTGCAAGACCAAGGGGCCTCTCTTCCCAATGATGGTCAGCTAGACCATCTTCTGCTCCATATGCAGCTAGAGAAACGAGCTCTGGGGGTACTGGTTAGTTCATATTGTTGTTCCACCTATAGGATTGCAGATCCCTTTAGCAACTTGGGAACTTTCTCTAGCTCCTCCATTGGGGGCCCTGTGTTCCATCCAATAGCTGACTGTGGGCATCCACTTCTGTGTTTGCCAGGCACTGCCATAACCTCATAACCTCACAAGAGACAGCTATATCAGGGTCCTTTCAGCAAAATCTTGCTGGCATATGCAATAGTGTCTGGGTTTGGTGGCTGATTATGGGATGGACCCCCAGGTGCGGCAGTCTCTGGATGGTCCATCTTTTCATCTCAGCTCCAAACTTTGTCTCTGTAACTCCTTCCATGGGTGTTTTGTTCTCAATTCTAAGAAGGGGTGAAGTGTCCACACTTTGGTCTTCGTTCTTCTTGAGTTTCATGTGTTTTGCAAATTTTATCTTGGGTATTCTAAGTTTCTGGGCTAATATCCACTTATCAGTGAGTCCATATCATGTGAGTTCTTTTGTGATTGGGTTACCTCACTCAGGATGGTACCCTCCAGATCCATCCATTTGCCTAGGAATTTCATAAATCCATTGTTTTTAATAGCTGAGTAGAACTCCATTGTGTAAATGTACTACATTTTCTGTATCCATTCCTCTGTTGAGGGGCATCTGGGTTCTTTCCAGCTTCTGGCTATTATAAATAAGGCTACTATGAACATAGTGGAGCATTGTTGACAGTTTAGGAGCTGCCAGAGGATTCTAAACCCATGAACCATTCCTATTACAGAATATACTCTCTATTGGTTATCACCCCACTGAGATTAGATGTAGGGAATACTGTTCTGTTAGAGAAGGAAAACAGAAGAGAGCAAAGTATGGACAGGCTCAGTGTTTCTACAAATCTTCAGCCTTTTCCTCTCTGTTTTCAATGGATTTATTATGGCTAAAGGTGCCAGTTCCACCAGTGAAGCCATGTAGGACAAGTACCCCAGAAATTCCACATTCAGGGCACTGGGCATGTCAGGCTGTGAAGTCTCCTGCACATATCCTGTCTTATATACTTGGTGGTTTTGTTAAATTCTTTCAAGTTTCAAATGAATTATAGACCTGTTATTCACTCTGTCCAAGCCCCATAATGTGTGTAATCCTTAGTCTTACCATCTGTAAAGTGGGATTAATAATAGTTTTTATGGGTTATCTTGATGTCTCTATCATGATCAGCCAAAAGCTAGCCACAGTAAATGTTCTATGAAATAAGACAATGCTGAACTTACTGCTGTTTGCCTAGCAAGTTAGAGGTTATTTGGAAAGTACACAAAGACCTTTTTTTTGGCATAATTTCCCCTGCAATTCTCTAAGTGGAGAGTTTAAGACATATTTTAACAGAGCTAAACAAATTCTTGATCTGGAAGCACAGATAGAGCCATAAAATGTTACAATCATGAAAGAACCCTGTTGCAATTTGCAAAGCATTAACCAAATCCCCAAGAATGAACCTAGAACCATGCACATTTCTAACAAGGTAGCTTGGAGTGTTCAGACACATCTTTATTTCTTCAGCTCATTTACAAATACTTATCTGTGATTTAAATCACTCCAATGGAAGCAGAGACTCAATGGAAGCAGAGCAGAACTAAGTGTTTCCAACTGTCAGTCTGGTGAGGGATGAGGTAAAGTGGGACATTTAGCTGGCATCCTGCATGCTCACTAAATAGAATTAGCAAAAGCTTCCACATTTCAACGTCTAAAAATAGTGTTGATTTTAAAGGAAATATGCCCAAGACCTGAGGGTGGGTCTGGGAGTTAGGTGTACATGGTGGGTACAGAAGGGGACATCTGCGGGTCAATTAAATGTCTCGGGAGCTCTAGATTCAATGCTAATTGGCTCCATCAAAACTAATCAGAAATATCCTTCTCTTTCTGCAGTCAGCATCATATGAATCCTCGTAGGGTTGGACTCAGCAGAGGGATGCATGTCTGATGAATGGAGCAGTTGGTTGATTCTCTCAAGTTGGTAACTGGAATCACCTGTAAACACCCGGCTGCTTCTTTTCACAGTGGAAACAATATTTCAGTGCTAATGAGGGGGTTGATTTGTTTTTAGACCAGTGGTTTCCCATTGTTAATCATTAATTGTGCTGTGACTTAAGACCAGGTCTGCTTAATGCTTGATGGTCTCTTCTCCAGGGCTCCTTTGAGCTTTCGTTAGAGGAGAATTTAAAGGTCAGAATGGTTAATCCAGAAATGTTGTACTCCTGTCAAACAAGCAAAATCTACTGCTGGTTCATACAAAGGAACTTATTTCAGAGGAGAGACAATGATTTGATAACTGTCAAATTCTTTTTTGAGAAAAACATTGACTGGTCATTTATCACTGAAGAAACAGGTCTAGAAGGCTTAGCCAGAGGATTTATGTTGTTTGTAAAAGATTAACTAACTTAGTCCTCATAGTGACCATGAGGGAAGCATTGTGAATAGACCCATTTTACAGATAAAAAATAATTAAAATAAGGAGGTTCTGTAGTTCCCCAAATATCATATAATTAAATGTGGAAGGGGTAGAATTTTGAACCACATGGGCCCATGAACTTCTTTTTTTTTTTTTTACTTTTTTTTAAATTAGGTATTTTCTTCATTTACATTTCCAGTGTTATCCCAAAAGTCCTCCATACCCTCCCACCCTACTCCCCTACCCACCCACTCCCATGTCTTGGCCCTCGAGTTCCCCTATACTAAGGCATATAAAGTCTGCACGACCAATGGGCCTCTCTTGACACCATTGCATACACTAGCAAGATTTTGCTGAAAGGACCCTGATATAGCTGTCTTTTGTGAGACTATGCTGGGGCCTAGCAAGCACAGAAGTGGATACTCACAGTTAGCTATTGGATGGATCACAGGGCCCCCAATGGAGGAGCTAGAGAAAGTACCCAAGGAGCTAAAGGGATCTGCAACCCTATAGGTGGAACAACAATATGAACTAACCAGTACCCCCCGGAGCTCGTGTCTCTAGCTACATATGTATCAGAAGATGGCCTAGTTAGCCATCAGTGGAAAGAGAGGCCCATGAACTTCTAATGAGCTTTGCCAAGAATTGTTAACCTATATTTGTTGAGTAATTATGAATAATGATAATAATATTAAAATCTGCCAACATTATCTTCATTCTCCCCTTATATCTAATCGATATGAGCTAATGGATTCCTCCTTTGTAATGGTGAAAGATATCAAATATATTTATTAATCTTTTCAATTAGTATGGGAAATAATGGGTTTTACTATGATATTGTCATTCCTGTGTTTTTGTCCTCCACTGCTATCTTTTGTTACTCCTCCATTTCCCACTTGTCCACTTTAAAAATTAAAGCCCAGTAGAATTAAATATACATATATATCATAGTTGAGTCAGAAACCAAGTATTATTGAGACCAATCATTATAAGTAGTTTCCGTTTAATCGCTGACTATTGTGGTGAGGAAACAGTATTTATTTTAACTCCTTTATCTACTATGGAGGTGAAGGCTCTGAGGTGGATCAGGAGATGTGTCTGCACCAGGGTCACAGGTCCCTTTGGTGACCGTGCTCATGAGCACAAGGCTCCCTGTCTTAAATTCATCTATTTCCTGAAACAGCTTTAGAAGTCACCAGCTAGAAGATAGGCCAAGCATGTCAAGTAAGCCTAAGGATGTCCCACTGGGAGGAGTAGGAGTTGGTAGAGTGAGTATTGACTTCTTTGGAAGGAAGCCATTTGTGTTCTTAAATGGCAAATGCTTGATAGGTATCACCCAGGTATGTATTGTGCAAGTAATGATTACTTAGTTAAAAGGAACAATAATGAGTTTCCTTATCTATAAGTAATTGAGTTGGGTTATCTTCTAGGATAAACCTGTCAGGTACCCAAGCTTAAAAACAAAAATCAAATGACAAAAGAATCCTTAACAGTTCATACTAAAAAAAGGCTGGGATGGAACACAGTGAAGTCTCCTTTCCAGTCCTTTTCAGAGAGAGGATGAGGGGAAAGGGCTTAAGGTACGTTCAGGGGCTTCACTGCCAATCTGGCTCAGTATTCAATGACACCTTGCCTTGGTTGGTCCAAGGCTCTCCTCTCCAGACATCTGTGGCTTTGCAAAGAGTCCAAGTGCTCCCCAGCTGTCTTGCAAATGTCATTGGTAGCACAGGAAGTTTGACATGTATATGTATATTGAGTTATTGTGAAGTGTCCACATAGACTGGACAAATATGGAAGATCTTTAGAGTAGAATAACTGGATGAAGGGGCACTCACTAACCAGGGTCCCTTAGACTTTCTTGGTCTCACTGGAGCTCTTAGCTGCTCTCAGTGAATCAGGGTTCTTTGAGCACTAGGAGTCTCTGGATTTAGTAGGACCTATGGAACTCTATATTAATAATGTATTGTTTCTGTTGTGTTATAGTAGTAAATTTGATTATGGTAAAATGAATGACTTTTTTGTCTAGTTCAGTGTTGATATGTGTAATAGTGACATCATCCTTCCCACCAAAAGAAGAACATATTAATCACCCTAGAAGTCTATGCACACTTTTGCAGGGAGAGCCACTGTGCCCTAGATTATGACATCCATTTTTATCATCAGATGTAGTGTTGAACGTCATAATGACATTCAGAGGTGATTATGATCACACAAAGAGAACTGGGGATAAAAAGTATTCCTACAGTCATGTACCTGACACAGAAACACATTTATTTTGTTATTTGGGTAGATATGTATACACTTTTAAGACTTCTAAAATTATGTTTATTATAACTGTAAGATCGCTGAATGATACACTTGGATATCTGTGTTGTAAATAAGCAAGAGTTTGCTAGTTGGGGGTCACAAATGAAACTTAGAAGCCCCAGGATGATCTAGTAGTCCACAGAAGTGTCAAGCTGCAGGCTCTTAGTTGAGAATTAAAAGAGGCCACAGAGTGAGTAGCAGGCTGGGTCCATAATCCTGTTGACAACACTTTTCTTCAGCTTTTGATTTATAGTGCATCTGTTCCCCACCAGTTGCCCTGAGCCCAGCAGTGCTGCCCTGGTTTCCATGGTGCTGATTTGCATACGAAACTGGGACTTGGATTTTTGTGTTTGCCTCACACATTTCCAGTGCTAAGTGTTCTTCTAAGAAAGGGATTAGCACGCTAGCCAGTTAAGGGAGTTTGCCAGAAATAAAGCACGCAGGGAATTATTCTTCAGGTTGTATGGTGGCTGCTGTGTCTAAGAGATCAAGGCAGGTTGTTGGGCTTCTCTGAGGCCAGCAATAGGCCCTAAAGATAAAATGTTTATTGTAGGTCTGTAGCATATTTTCTTCCTTCCTTTCTTCCTTCCTTCCTTCTTTTAAACTATATTTGAAATTTAAAATAATGTTGTTTTGAAAGAAACGATGCACATTATCTATATTAGCATTTTAATCAGCTTCAAGTAGCAGAACCAAAGCTTAAAATGTGTGATTCTACATCTGCCCCAAGGAATCCTAGGTAGCAACATAAAAGAGTGAAGTCTGATATTTTCAGCCTTGGGTGTCCTTCTAAAACATGATGCTGAGGAGGTAAGCTTATACATCTTATATTTGCATGAATTTGGAAACAAACAAAATTAATCTGTAGTGTCTAAAGAAATCCTGGTTGCTTCAGACCCGAGATTGACTAAGAACATGGAGGCCCTCCAGGTCATGCAGATAACCCACATTTTAGTAGGGTGTACGTAATGTGAGTGCTTCTATCAAAATTCACAAATGTATACTAAAATATCTGTATTATTACCACATCTATACTTGTAAAAGTAAAATTAGTTATGAAATCGATTATTTAAAAAAAAAACAAAAACCCAAAACCCTGAAAACAGAGAAAAGTGAATTGGCCTTTATTGGTCTTACAGCAGTTTCATCCACAATGTTAGATATTTGAGTGGGTGTATCTATTCTGTTACAGTGCATATTTGTGAGCCTCAGGATCCCTCTGAGACTATGTCTTGTCTAGAAAGCATTGCATTCATTTATAGTTTTCTACAATCAGTGGGAGCTTGATTGAGTTGGGAAGTGTACCATTTGAATTTCCCTGTGATCTATCTTCCTTTTTAGAAATGAGAGGAGAGCCATACTTAACTGTGTTTGATTGAGTGACATTTGATAGATCTTGTTTCTCAGTGTGAGGCTAGGTTTAATCTCTATTAAATGCACATGTCACTTCTCAGATGCTGGCTGGCTTGATGATTTGAAAGGACCTCGGGTAACAAGCAAATATTTCTATGACTCTAGAGTCACTGTTTGCTCTTAGCAGGACCTAGGTTTTCCTTAGTTGCCACTTATACTTGGTTAGGGAGCTGAAGACAGTCAAATCCTAAGTCCACTAGCTGATGATCTAGTGGAGGCCCTAAGTCTGTGATTAATCCATATTGCATACTTGGCAGAAACACATAATTACAAATGAGGGATTTGATTGTGCCCTCAGGAGGAACATGAGTCCCTGATCTACACCCACAGTGCCAGTTTGCTACTTAGTTGGTGCCTTCTGTGGGCAAGTTACAATGAGTTGGAGGTGACCCTTGCTCTTTGTAGAAGAATTTTGGAGTGTTTGAGAGGGTGCTTAACCTCTACTTCAGTATGACTTTTCTTTAAAGCAGAATGCAACACATTTTTTTGGATCAGAAAATGCAACAGCAGAGAGCAGTGTCATTTATGTCTTTGAAAAATGTGCTATATAGCAGCCGTCCCAAGCTGTACCAACTAGCTCAGGGATGGATGGCTCACAGCGTGTGCTGGGCTCCAGGATGCTCTTCCGGATGACCAGTGTAGCTGTTGCTTCACTGCTTCCAATGTTCCTGCAGGTCTCTTGTGTCCCATCATAATGAGAAACTCTCAGAACTTGTTTAGCCTAAGTACTAAAGAGTCACCGTACCTTACTGATCATGACATTCAACTGGAGAAAATTATCCTGGAAACCAGAAGGTCTATCAGGCAAACTCGGGTTATTGACAGACTAAGAACATTTGTCAGGGCACTGGATTTCTTCGTCAAAGAGAAAGAAATATCTCCCTCTTCCCAGAGTCATTAGGTATAAGCTCCCCCTTTCCATTTCAGACTGGAGTCTCTCATATAAGAAAAAGGGGTGTGTGGAATCCTTCTTATCCGTGAAGGTCATGTTCAGCTCTTATTTTGTCCTCTTCCACTCCCATTAAATTTCTTGTCTCCAAGTCTTGCTTACCCAGTTTCCTCTGATTCTGGACCAAGGCAGCCAGCAAAGCCTGCAAGAACATCAGGCAGGTAAACAGAGTCTGAATGTTTGCCTAAACTCTCTGAGCTGTTAAAGTGAAACACTGAGGGCAAAGGCTAACTGCAAGTGATGGAATTAAATATTTACCATGTTAGCCGTGACCACTCAGGGGTTTCAGGAAAACTAACCATATTGCATGGAGTTTTTCCTCCTGCTTTCCAGATGATATCCAGTCTTGAGTAAATTTGCCAGCTCTTGGGGAACGCTATTCAGCAACATTAATTTCTTTGCCTACTTACAGTTTCAAACAATTATAATCTTGGCAGTTTCACCTGCCTTGAGTAAGAACTTGTGCACTTTGTTGATATCTGGCAGAATTAACACTCTCCTGCAAAGACTTACGTTTCAATACTGCTAATTCTACAAGGCACTTGAGCTGTGGATTAGCGTTTTATGGACATTTGGGCCAAAGTTTTATTACTCAATTGTCTCAAATGGAAAAATATATTAAAAAAAAAACAAAACAAGAAATTTGGGGTTTGTTTTCTTTTTTCAATGCTTTTATTAAGTTAGTTGGTTTTGTAAGGTTCTAGGTATTGGAACACTAACTCATATTGGATACTCTGCTGTAGAAATTGACATAATGAGTATTGACTAGGGGCTCAACCTTATTCAGGAAGAACCATGTCAGCTCAGAGCTCCTAAGAGGGTGGCAGGTACATTTTCAGTGACTGTATTATAATCTCATTTCTTTTTCTTGCTTTTTCACTTCCCCTCCCCCTCTCCTCTTTAGCCTCCCTCCCCCTTTTCTTCTCCCCTTTTCTACCCTCCCCTTCCTAGCCCTCCTCTTTTTCTCTATTTCCCTCACATTCCTTTTCTTTTTTTATTTCTCCATTGCCTTTATTTTCCTTCCATTCCTTTCTAACTGATCTCACATTTATCCCCTAACAAATGCCTTTGTACAGATCTTTGCCTCACAGTGTATCTCCCCAAGGTTCTTAAAAACCATAGCTGAGATTACATGAAGATAACAAAGTTTGAGGGAAAGAAAGAGATTGGAAGCTACTGATGAACTCTTAGGACCAGGGAGATGGAGTTTCTGTTTTCCTCCCCACATTGGTCTTGTTGGGAGGATGAAGGCAGCTCATTGTCCCCAGGCCCTGCTGGGGACATAAGCACTCTCTTTTCCCTCCCCTTTTCTATGTCTTATGTGATTTGCTAGCATGTTGTATGTCACAATGCCCTGTTTACTCTCTGTCTACATCCACTGCTTCTCCCATACACACACACACACACACACACACACACACACACACACACAGAGAACATAAACCCAGGAAGAAAAAGGTCCTTGTTTACTTTCAGTGATGTGTTTAGCACATAGTAGGTCTTAGTAAGTATTAAATAAATGAAGGAGAGAAGTCCAAGGGCAAGCAGACAGTGGGTAACTGTGACATGCAAGTCCTTTTAACAACTGGAGAGTTTTAAAGTGGGAGAAATGTTGAGTAGATGGAGATTTAAGGGTTTGGAGAAAACTAATACATCGAAATGCTTTGAAAACACAATTTTCATACTCCAGGCTGCGTCAGATTCTCTTAGAGAGCTTGTTAAACAAAATCACTGGCCTCACTGTCAGAGTGTCTAATTCTGTAGGTTCTCTTGTCCATTGTTAGTTTTTGAAGCAATTTCAAGTCTCCATGGTAGGCGATGCTGGGTGGCTCTTCCCATGCATACACAGGTGATCTCCTAGCAAGTGCTTGTTCCAAGTTAGTACTCAGGGGGGCAAGGCATGCTGGGTAAATACCCTTACTTCCCAAACACCATTCAGCCCTGAAGCTGAGGGACTCACAGAGCTTTAGTGTTAGAAAATGAAAGCTTAACCTCCAGGGCTTCTAGTCCCTGCTAGTGCAGACTTGATACAGAGAGCTGAGCTCCACACGCAAGCCATCTTCTTCCTAAGCTTGTCAGTGTGACTGAGCCTGTGATCTCTTTTGGCATGTTCTTTTCCCAATCATAACTTGTCCATCTCGCTACAATTTCATAAGGTTTTGTGATACTTTGTTCATCATGAAAATGAGGCATAAAATGTACAGTTATTGACTAGCCTGTCCACTCGTGCTTTTAGTTTAAAACATTCCTTGTTATTGCTTACTGTGGCCTTTCAGGCATTTTCAGTGATGTTTTCTTTCCATTTAGATTCTGTTAGGGGCACTTTATTTTCTTTATGTCTTGCTTTGAAACTTATCAAGCACCCCAGTTTCCAAATGAGAAGACATAGGCCAGTAGTGAGCTTGGTATTCACAAGGAAAATGGTAATGATAGTCAAAGTTTGCTTTTCTCCAGCCTTGTCTCCAAATATATCCTAGTGTATAGGTAATTCTGTTAAAAAAGAAAAAGAAATAAACTAAGAAAGAAAGAAAATAAAATGTTTAAACCCATTGAGTCCAATGTGTATTACTTAACTACTCTTGAGAGTGGAGTCTGCCTTGGAGTATAACCAACCTATTAGAAGTCACTTTAAAAGAAACAGGCTCTACCTTTCCCAGTAGCTGTTAAGTGCCAATAGCTCCTCAGCTAGTGATGGAATTTCATGTTCACTTCCCACCTTCCCTTCTATGCTAGATTTGTGTGGTGTGAGCTTGTGCCGGTCTTGTAGCTGGCTGTCACAATCACTGTGAGTTCCTCTGGATAGCTGACCTGTATGTCTGGAAAACACAGACTTTTTTTTTTTAAGTCCTTTAACTTGTCTGGCTCTGATAATATTTCAACTCTGTCTTCCATGAAGATCTCTGAGCCTGCTGGGGAACGGTATTGTGGGTATGTTTCATTTAGGGCTGAGCACTCTACAGACTTGTATTCTCTGTATGTTGACCACCTAAGGGTGTCTGTGTTAAGCATCATCTACAGCAAGAAGCTTCTCTGGTGATAGTTGAGAGATGTCCTGATCAATGGGGTTAGCAACAAGCCATTAGAAGTCATGTTAATATTATGACTGCCTAGCAGAATAATATTATTTGTTATTCCCATAGGGCCTATTACCTATCCAGACATAGGCAATGTTAATAGTGTCAGGTATGGGTTTCCTCATTCAGGCTTTAAATCTCACCAGATTATAGGTGGTTACTTCCATGCCATCCATTTCACTATTATATCAGTGACCTTATCTGTTTAGGTCACTCAGATTGCAGGATTCAAGGCTGGATGAGATTGATAGTTATTTTTCACCTCAAAAGATGGGTCTGGGAATGCCTGCATCATGAGTCCAGCTCGTGTTGAAACCTTACCTCCATTGATGCATTAGTTCTCTATTGCCAAGGAAATGTTGCTAAAAGCATCGTTCCAGTCCCAGTGGTTTAAGACACGAAGCCCTTACTTAGTTCACATATCTGAATGTCGGAGATCTCATTGGGCTGTCTGGGCAGTTGGCTCTTCTGGTTCAGTTAACTTATATTCCAAGCAGTAAGTTGGTTGTAATGACAGAGTAACTGGTTCAGTGTCCTCTAGGCGGTCATCCCCAGCTTGTTCACACAGTGGCTGACCAGGGTAACCAGAGAGAGAGGGGAAGAAAATAAGCCTACTAGACTTTTAGGCTCATCATGACATACTGTCATTTCCGGTGCCCTTTTCTCAAAGCCAGACTTAAGAGGACAAAAGCTAGACTCCAGTTGTCTGTGCCCTTTTTGGAGACAGATTTTCACCATCTGCAGTCTAGACTTGCCTGAAATTAGCAACTTCTCCCATCTCACCTTCCGAGTGGTGGGGTTTCAGGCATGTCCTGCTACAATGAGTTATACTCTACTTTTTAAAGCGAAGCATATTGGTAGACAGAGGTGTTAGTTGCTGTTCCTGCAGTACACATGGTAGTTTTAAAGATGTCTCTGGGCAATTTTTTTCCACCCCTAAATATGGATGGAAGAGTTTACATTTTGTTTATTCTTACAGTGACTCATATAGAGCTATAATTTGTAGCTCTAAATTATTGTTCACTTCATTCAAATCAATTTGTGGGTGTAGATCAGTACACTGTCAATATTCTACAATATAGTAAAGTAAGGGCAGGTTTAAAAGTATTGGCACTTTTTTTGGTGGATCAAATATGATAGTGGTGATAATGGCAAGACTAGAGAGTAGCAGTTCAGCTTCTTTTTGTGCTCAAACCTGACATCATTTCAGTACGTGCCAAGGGATGAAGAAACATGCTTCTCCATATGTCACATTGTGTTATTATTAAATAAGTGTGTCTCTCACATTAGTAGCTTTCATAGCAATGGTGACACATGCGCACTGACTGTGACTATTGCCTGTGATACATCTGAGACCATATCTGATAACTGTTAGAACTTCTGAGTAATTTTTGCCCAGCCAACTGTTTTCTATGACACATCCGTTTTGCAAGGAGGAACTGTGCATTAAAAGAACATTGTAGATAAGCAACCATAAGTGTCATAAAAGTATGTTAGCTCACAGGGGAATCTTGAGTATCCTACTCAAAGTTAGCCATTAATATATGACAATGGTGTGGTTTGTCCTGAATTTGACAGCTCCAGGCTCAGAGCCAGAAGCCACTGGTAAGAGCAATTCTGGCTTCTTCTCTGTATGACATTTCTTGGGGAAACCAAGCCACAACCTGCATATCTCTCTAACGCTATTTTTAATCTAGCTCTAGCTTTGTCTTGACACTTGCCCAGTCAGTATCTAGAGACTCTGTCTTCGTGTCTATTCACATGTCAAGGGGTACAAAGTAATTTTTTATGAAAAGATTTGTCGAAATATTAAAACTAAATGCATTTAATATTTTGATCATATCAGTGTGTGTTATGTATATGTGTGTGTTATGTATTCATTACATACAACATTGTGTTGATCTTTATTCAAGCTTATACTTAATGTTAACAAAAAAATTAAAAAAAAACAGTGAAACAAAGAGGAAAAAAATGCCAGGAGGAAAATTAGAAGGAAACGAGAAGAAGACAGGGAGAAAAGCAAAGGAGAGAAGAGGAGATGAGGAAGGGAAAATGGCTTCTGGTATTCTCTGCTGTCTTCAAACTTTAGCTTGTCCACTTACCATGCGTCTGTGAAAATTAAGTCTAAATAAGTTGTGTAGCTACAAGCTGTTCCTATGGAGTTTGAAAACAGTAGAGGACACTGCTAACTAGTCACAGAGCTTTTCTCTGAGGAGGCTTTTATTTGGGTGAGTGTTTTGTTTTCGTGTTTTTGTTTTCTGTAGCAAAATGGAAACATGTGAGGAAAAAAAAATCTTGATTTGACACAGGTTTTAATCTGTGGGCTGCTTTGCCTGTACCATTTTGTCATTCACGAAATACCTTACTTTTATGTTCTAAGTACTTAATAAACCTATCAATGCTGGTCCCTCCTAAAAACTTTTGTTTCCTTCCTTTCTGTTTGGTATATGGTAATGAAAATTAGCTTTTGAAAAAAGTATTGCTGCTGCCCTAAAGACTAATAGGGATAATAAAGAAACTGGAGGGGTCATACAGGCCTTGTGATTGAAAAAGGCACCTCCTGATAGAGAGGGCTGAGGTTCTTTAAATATTTTATCAGGATGTTGTAGTTTTCAAGGCCACCTATGAAGAGTTCCTCGGTGTACTATTAACAACAAAGATGTGTTTCAATAACAGTTGGCCTAAAACTGTGTCCCCCAAATCTTCAGAACATTTCTCAAATCAGTGTGAAGCCCAATTAAAGACTTCCACAATATATCCTTGTCCTGGGAATGTGTGCAGGAGGCATGTGTGCCCTGCAGCAGATGTGCCTTGCCCTCTGAATCTCCCTTGACATCCAAGATGTGCCCCTAGCTTCTGGTTGCTGTGTTGTCTCCTCTGGAATGCTCATGGTCAGGCACTGGCTGCCTGAGCTCCTCAGGAATGAATGTCCTGGAGCAGCTCTTGACCAGTTACAGATGGGAGCTGCTAGAAAGGTTCCTTAAGTGTCTCATCTTTTGTTTGGGGGTAGATCTGAGGCATGCTTTTCTCAGTTTCCCAATGAGAATGCACTCCTATGACTGTGTATCATTATTCATTTACTGCATGTTCCATTCTGGCTTTTTTCCATTCCCACCTTTTATTTCTACATACCTTCAGTTCTTCCTGGGACTGCATCACTCAGATGAACTCCGCATTTCCAGCCCTTATTTGTGCATGCATTCTTTGGAAGATCCAATAGGAGCCATTTGCTATAACATTCTCAGTATTAAATTCCAAGGCCACCTGTATTACTGTGTTGTATTTTTCTGCAATTGTGGTCTTTGTTCTGTCAATCCTCACGTATTCCAGCCCACAGGATTACAAGGTCATGAAGCCCCCCTTTTATAAGGTCAAGTTTTTTGTATGCTAGCCCAGGAATAATGTATAAAATAAGAAAGAAATAAGTTGGTACAGTATAGCACTAGAATCATAATAGTGGTTAGAAATGAAAAACAAAGTAAGTCATTCATTGAATTCCAAGATAGAAGATAGCTATAATAACAGAAAAAACATATGAGAGATAGTCCACAGGTCTTTTTAAATCACTGCTTTACAGGCCTTAGACCAGCAGAAGGAAACTAGAAAAAATATCAAATTATCCACAAGTCTCCTTTATTTGTTAGACTGGGCAGCTGACTTGGTTGTCAGAAGGTTGAGAGTTAGCTGCTACTGACCAGATCTGTTGAATTGTGTGGGGCGAGCTGCATGTCAGGGTTTGACAGAACTGACATAAAAAAATATACCTCACAGCGTGTTCTCATTGAGAGGAGCCTCTCTATTCAGTAGAGAGGCATTGCCTTTTCAAGTGCTGTCAGATCCCCTCTGTCAGAAGGGAAGAGTTTCTAGTCAAAGCCAGTTAATTCACATAGTCTCACCTGGGATTTTTAAAAATGTATTTATCTATTCACTTTACATCCCAATAGCAGCCTGGCTCCCTCTGTTCCACTTTTACAACCCCCCCCCCATTATCCCCTTCCCTTTTCCTGAGAGAAGGGAAAGCCCCCCTTGGGTACCACCCCACCTGGGACATCCAGTCCCAGCAAGACTAAGCACCTCTTCTCCCACTGAGGCCCAACCAAGCAGTCCAGTAAGGAGAAAGGAATCCCATGGGCAGGCAACAGAGTTAGAGACAACACTCCATCCTATGTTAGGGGACCCACAGGAAGAACAAGCTATATATCTGCTACAAATGTTTAGAGTGCCTAGATCTAGCCCTTGCATGCTCTTTGGTTGGTCATTCAGTCTCTCTGAGTCTCTATGAGCCCAGGTTAGTTGACTCTGTAGATCTTCTTGTGGTGTCCTTGATCCCTCAGGTTTGTTCTGTTCTATTCCCCACTCTTCCCTACGACTCCCCAGCTCTGCCTGATGTATGGCTGTGGGTCTTTGCATCTGTTTCCATCTGCTGCTGGCTGAAGCTTCTCAAGAAACACTTAAGCTAGGTCCCTGTCTGCATGCATAGCAGAGTATCATTAATAGTGCTGGGTGGGCTCTCTCACATAGCTCTTTCAAGTTGGGCCAGTCATTAGTTGGTTGTTCCTTCAGTCTCTACTCCATCTTTATCACTGTGCAACTCGTAGGCAGGACAAATTTTGGGTTGGAGGTTGTGTTGATGGGTTGACCTCCCTCTCCCTCCACTAGAAGTCTTGCCTGGTTATAGGAGGTGCCCACTTCAGTCTCCATATTGCCCTCTGGTATGAATCTCAGCTAGGGTCATTCCCTTTCTCTACCCACCTCTGATGAATATTTTGTTTCTCCTTCTGAGTGAGACTCATACATCTTCCCTTGAGCTCTTATTATTTAGTTCCTTTGGGTCTGTGGATTGTAGTGTTATGGCTAATGTGCATTTATAAGTAAGTACATAAGTGAGTACATACCATACATGTCTTTCTGGGTCTGAGTTACCTCATTCAGGAAGATATTTTTTGGTTCCACCCATTTTCCTATAAATTTCATGTTGTCCTGGTTTTTAATAGCTAAACAGAATTCCATTGTGTTGATGTATCACATCTTCAGTTGTTTCCAGTTTCTGGCTATTACAAATTAAGCTGCTATGAACATATTTGAGCAAGTGTCTATCCGACCTGGGATTTAAACTGTGTACTTTGTTGAACACACATTTGTAAAATTTGGCTATTTTCTGTATGGTATAGTCAACAATAGCTTGAGTATATAGACTACCATTACATTTGAGAAAATTCACATGAACAGTATTTTGTTCTGAGGATGTTTTATATCATAAACATCATGAAAATGTTTATTGAATGAAAGGAACATTATAAAGTGTCACTTGGGAAATGCACCATAATCTAGCCTTCTTTGATATGGAGAATCCAAAAGTAGGGATCTATGAATGAGAAATATCTGGGTGATTTGAAGCAGAGATATTAGGATTGTGGTTGAAAGAGAATAATAATTAATTTCCTCCAAGGTATACATGCCATTCCTACACCCTTTGGGTTCTTCTCATGTGCTGCTTGTTGTAGCTGTAGTTCATAGGCATCATAACACACCATGTCAGTACTGGGAATCAGCCCAGGGTCTCTGGAAGAACACTACCCAGTGTTTAATTCAACTCTCTAGTTCCCTGATTACATTTTCAGTCTGCAGAAGCTTGAATCAGTGTAAGCTGAACCTATAGAAACACACACACACACACACACACAGATAGGTTTCCAGGTACTTTTCTTGTTGAACTTTACATTTAAACTGAAGTTTGCTCCTAAAATTCACATGGCACATACTGGTCAGATGTCTTCATTAGAATAAATATAAGGTGTCAGGGAGGCTGAAAGGCAAGATTGATGTGAAGCCAAACAGTAAAGTCCCTGAAATAAAGACTTCAAATTCCAGATCAGTCTTCTAAGTTAGCTTGTCAGGGCATATTCTGAGCAAGAGTGTGTCAGGATTCAAGACCCATGCTTTCAAAGAGGACCTTAACATTCCAACCTACATTCTAGAACCCTTTTGAGTAAATTCAAGAGATGATTGTTTGGGGTTGCAGTCATCCCAGAATGTCATCAAACTTATGTTTTCACTAGAATATTTTAAAACATTTTAGAAATAAATATTTCATTTAAAAATTCAAGTTATCTGTGAGTATAACAACTTTGCCACCAATACACCTTTAATTCATAGTGTATCCAGAAATTCTAGAGTCAAGCACTGATTTGATATTAATGTGATTATTACTGTATTCTAGTTACTAGCCTAAGAAATGTTTATGTATTAGCCCTTGCAATCCATTTGATGATTGCACATATTTTAAAGGTATGGCTTGAGAGGGTTAAGTACCATGCCTAAGGCCACACATACATGATTTGGGGTACTTTGGACTTGAACAGTCCCTATCTTTAGTGTTGATGCTTTTGAATATAATTAAGACTCCCCTCTCTAGTTGTTCTGAAGCAGTTCTGTGGAAAGCAGAGGGCAAGAAGAAGCAATGTTGAATGTGTTAAGAATTTGGTAGAGCCTGGCGTGGTGGCACACGCCTTTAATTCCAGCATTCGGGAGGCAGAGGCAGGCAGATTTCTGAGTTCGAGGCCAGCCTGGTCTACAAAGTGAGTTCCAGGACAGCCAGGGCTACACAGAGAAACTCTGTCTTGGAAAACCAAAACAAAAAACAAAAAAGAATTTGGTAGAATGTTCAGGAAGTACCAGAAAAGCTCAAAGGGTGAAAGGTTTCCTTTTGCCTGGGGGATTTGGAACTCCATAGAGGACAGCACCCTTGACCTTACTGGAGAGGCCATTGCCCACTGACAATGTTGTTTCCAGAGGAGACCATATCTTAAAATACTTTAAACATTATATGAAGCTACAAGTACTTCCACCCACTTCCCCAATCTACTTAAGAGTACTTAAAGCTTATGTTTTCAAAAGAGACTTGCCCTTCATGGTTGTCTAAGTAAATATTTTACTCTCTGTTAAGTGTTTCTCCTTGGAAGTGTAAATATCTGCTGTTATGTCCTCAGGAGTCTCTCTGAATTAAAAAAAAAATCTCTCTTTCCAATTCTTCTAGGTCTTTATACTCAGTTCAGTTCCCCAGGAAATTATGTAGTTTATACAGACTTCCATACACAATAATATAAAGTTACTTGGGCGGTTTTACTTTTGTGTTGTTGCTCATTTGCCTGGCTCATTAATGCTTGTCCATGCCACGGGGGAAAAGATCCTGGCATTTGAAAGTTTGCATTCCAGTCCAGTGCCTACTGCTCCAGGGAGTGGCACTGAAGGTCAGTGGGTCAGCCGTGCATCCCCAATGGTTCTTATGCTGTCTAGGAATGCTACATACTGCTTTCCTTTACCCCTAGTTTACATAGTCTTTAAAAATACTTACTTATTCTTACGACTTAAAAATGTTCATATTGTGTGCTATCTGCTTCTTCAGTAAGTTTTGCAGGCCACTTACCTTAATTATTAAGCTATGGAATAGGAGGTGTTCAAATGCTTATCTAACCATGTCTTTTGACTGAGTCATTCACAATGTTTTATTCCTGTTATATTTTAAAAAGGAAAAAAAAAGTAGAATGTCCTTTCTTTTAAATGAAGTCCAGATTACAGTTTCATTTATTTTAAATTTATTTTTGTGAGTTTCCAATGGTTTTGAGACATATAAAAGCCTGAGAGAAAACCGTGAAACAAATGGGAATGTTTGCAGACTAATGACAGGCTGTTACACAGGGATAAGAAAAAAATAACCCAAACAAAGCAGGAGGATTATTTCTTTTACCTTTTAAGTTCTGAACCAGTGGGCAACTTAAGAAGACCCTATACCATATAATTGTCTGCATACCCAGATTTGTTTTTCATTGTTCAACAAGATGCCAGAGAGTTCACATGGCTGCTTATGTGTTGCAACACCCACCATGCTGGATTCCTATAACAGGAAGGTAGAAACAGAGGCATTTCATTTCTTATTAAGAATCTAACACGGAATTTTGTACATTAAGGAAGCATGTGGCCTGTTGACCAGAATTAAGTTAAATGCTTGTGCTTATCTGGAAGGGCAGCTGGGAAATTCGACTTTGTCAACTTAGAATCCTACAAGCTCTGAATGGCTCTTACTGAAGAGACAAAAGAAATGTGGCTGCCAGAGAACAATGCCCCCACCTCCTGCTTGGAAGGCAGCCTGTCACAGTTAAGCACGGAGGATACCAGGATCCTTCCAGTTTTAGTGCATGGCAATTTTGTATGCCAAATTTTTAATTAACTTGTGCTTCACTTATGCCCTAAGGTATTTCTGTTGATTTTCTAGCTGGACATTCATTTCATACATTGTTGAATAATTGTATTGTCTTCTGCTATTGACCGTGATCCTGATTATCTTTAGTTTATTGCACAACCTGAAGTGCCTGTACCCAGTTCAATATGTACATATACATATGCATGTATGTAGGTATATATATGGTGATTTATATTTATACATATCTGTCCATTAATGATTATGATTATATATGTGTCTATAGAAGAGCACATACAAATACATAAAAATGTGACTGGAATAATTTTTTAGTCTCTTGTTAAGTCTCTTTTTTTTTTCTCTTATCTTGCTGCTCCTTAATCATAGCTAAAATCTGAAGTGTGCTGCTTCTATAGGGTGCTTAAAATGGAGATAAGGGGCAGATGCAGGGAATGTTTGTGTCTATGGCCAGTTTTCCCATCACTCTGTTGGATTTTCTTATAGGTACAAGCTCATGAAAAGCTATAATTCTGAGCGTTCATTATAATAATACCTGCTATTGGCAGTCTCATCCAGGGACCAGCGAGAATGCAAGGTTCACATAAGGAGGCCACTCATTACTTAAGTGTTTAGTTTTGAATGTCTAAAGTACCAAAAGCGAATTCTGTATTTCTCTATTTTTAATCTATGTTCCATAAATGAGAAACTTTCACAACTAGAGTTAATATGTGTTCTTAGCCAAAAACTCAAACCCCAGCATCTCTCAAGGGTCCCTTTCAAGTTTTCCTTGTAATCTCTGCCAGATGTACTTGGGAAGTTGTAGGAAGCCTCTCACCAAGAGATGCTCAGTCTTCGAGTGGACGGTGTTTTGTCCTTCCCACCAAACCTGAAGGCTTTGCCCAGTACATTGCTGCTGCGGTTTCTTTCTCACCTGTGCCTGGAATTGAAGTAGCTCAGTATCTCAGCTGCCTGAGGATTTCCAGGTTCGGTCTCTTGTGAAAACCATCAGTTGACGATGGCTGTGTGTGGCTTTAGGAGGTTTGCTGAGTCCATTTGTGCAGTATTTGGAGCTATGCCACTTCATGCTCTGAGGTGAAGCTTCCCATAGTTTAAGTAACTTCTTCAAGGTCTTGCGTTCTGCATCTCAATGAAATCAGATGTGCAGCAGAGATGTGTATTAAAGTAAGCACTACTTAGCTATTGGGAAAGCACTTCTTTGGCCAGCCCACCTCTTGTAAATATGGCCTTATTTTGCCACTGAAAATGAGAAAATAGGTAGGTAGCAGGCAGGTCTCACAGTATAATTATCTCTTGGGGCAAAACTCACAAAAGTAAAGATCTAATTCTTCATCTTCTATTGGGGTCAGGGAAGACAGAAACCATACTGTTTTTAAATGAAGGTAATCAGTGACTATAAGCCAATATTATCTCTTTAATTTCTTCTCATGCCCAAGGCCTTATTCTCAGTACACTAAGTCAATTGATTATTATAGAAAACAAAGGGTGAAGATTTTATATTTTAGGTGGAAAGATGAAGTGTGAAGAGGTTATTAACATGAATCAAGACTCATGGCTTTAACTAATAAAGGGGAAATTTAATGAGATGGTCTAGTTCAAGAGCCTATATCCTTCCATCTTCAAAAAGAGATGTGGTTTTATGGAATGATGCCTGTGAGTGCTCAGAGAGCTGCAACTCTTTGCCAGGGAATACACATGCTGTCCTAATGCTGAGGTCCAGTGGGCTCTCACTAAGTGCTAGAGCTCACTTCCTGCCCAAGCTCCATTGCTTAGGTTGCATGGCAGCAGCAGTATTAGCTGCTTGCTTAGATACAGCTTGCCCTCTCAGTTCTGAAGCCCTGCTGAATAGGCATGACCCTGTGGAGGTTTTCTTTGCTGAAGAAGAAGTTGTGTAGAATTCCTCCCTGCAGAGTCAAATCTGAGTTGAAGCCTGACATACTGGAGTGCTCTAGACTTGAAAGGTTGTTTCTGAATATTTTGGAAGAGTTTGTTACTTGTTGGCTAGAAGTAGTATAACTGATAACTCTGCTAGCAGCATCTTGGTTTTGTTGTGCATAAAGCTTTGGTGGAAAATAAAATGTAATGCAAAGGGGAGAGGTAGGGAGTGAGATATCATCTTTCTCAGTAGACTTTCAACCAATACCAAATATTTAATAAGTATAGATGTTTCTGATATATTGATGGATAAACCATGAAGTGCCATTTTATGGGTCAGAAAAACATGGACTAGAGAAAAATTTATGTGCACACATGCACACATATGTAGACTCATGGATGCATTTGTGTGTGAAGATATTTATGTTGCTGTCTCAGTCAAAACAAGTGGGTCTATGCTCTTCTCTTAGAGCATCTTTAAAGTGAACGGAGAGTATGAGGCACCTATGAAGACCCATCTTGAGGATTATCTCAGAAAATAATGTTCTCCAGAAAGATACCTGATTTGGAATATTATGCCTCCTGCCACGTTCTCAATTTTTATACCTTGAAGGAATGAAACTTAACGTGTGAAATTTTGTTTATGTTAAAAGGGAGAGAAAAATATTATCCAAGGCCTGACATTGCGGTATGTTTTTTATGCTCCCTTGCTGGGGCAGCAGCCTTTTCACCTGGCAGGGTGTAGCTTTTTGCAACGTTTTGTGGCTGGTTTTGCTTGTGCTACAGTGATGTGAAGTCTTTTCATATACTACTCTTTTGACAGAAGCCACTGAAGCGTGGCGTCTCGATCCACAAAGTGGCTACATTGTTAGTTGGTATGCTCTTCACCTGAAGAGTGGCTTTGGGGTCTTTCGATCTTAACTCAGAGCTTACTGTTGGAGTCAAGTGGCATCAGTTTGTTTTGTTTTTTTGTAGGGAAGATATTGGGTACTCGTAGGCAGTAGGAATTCATCTTCCATCTGGGGGAAATGATTGTAAAATTTAAAAATGTGTTTCTACATTGGAAAGCCTGGTATCTTACTAAAAGAAATCCTTTGTTGTTTGGTTTGTTTGTTTGTTGGTTGGTTGGTTGGTTTATTTTTATTTATTTATTTATTTTGTCTTATGTGCCTTGAATTTACTTTTCTCTATAGAATCATGAAATATACAGCAGCACACGTGGACTAGCACTCAGGAGACTGTTGGTGACAGCATCGATCAATCTGGGTTTGGATTCATGTCCTTCATCTGAACAGGGCTTTCCTGAGTCTGCATCTTCTCATTTATAAAATGAGGCAGTTCAGGATCATGAATGGGAAGATGAGGTTGGATACTTGGTTTCTATTCTTGGCCCTAGAGTCTCTGGCTGCAGATCTGGCAGAAGAACACACACAGCCTTTGACCTTACTTCCATCTTTCATCATGCTCTGGTGTGCCCTTGGTATTTAAGTGAACAGGATGCCACTGGCTCAATGTCAGTGGGGCTTGAGCTCTGGGCTGCCTTCCAGCCAAAGGGGTGGATTTATGCTGATTCATCGACACTTACTGTCCAGATGCTGTCTTTTCCAATGTCTACTGTAGAGTTTAGCAAGTCTGCTAAAGTTTATGACAGCTTATTTGATGTTTAACTTGTTGTTAAAGTGGGAAATCCTAAGCAGTATATCCAAAGTGACTTGCGTAGATCAGAAAAGTCTGACTGTTTATAGGTCATATGCTAGATATCTGTTACATTTTAGTATCAATAACTGAAATTTCTTATGAGTACTTATTTGAAGTGCTGCTCATGTATTGTTATCATTTAACTGTCATGTCAGCCATACAGAGTTTGGTCTATTATCACCTGCAGGTGTTTTAGTTACTTTTCTATTGCTATGATAAAACAATACAACCAAGGCAACTTGGGGTGGGGGGATAAAAAAAGAATTTATTTGGATTTATGGCTGTAGAGTCTATAGTAGAGTAAAGGCATAATGCCTAGGATTCACATCTCGAAACAGAAAGAACAAATTGACCCTAGTGACAAACTTTCTTCCATAGGCCAGACCTCCTCAATTGAGGAAAAAGCATTCAAATGTCCAAGAGTATGGGAAGCACTTCTTACTTGTATCATCACCCTAGGTGAGAGCCCCAAAGGGCTAACAGGTGGAATTACTTGCCATAAAGTCACATGTAACTACCAGGTTGGAATTGTTCAAGCTCCCCTGGCTGTGCTTCTGACTAATATGCTGACCCAGTCCTTGACTGATGGTTCTCCTTTCCTGGTTTGAACAGACTTTCTCTACCTTCTAAGGTTGGTACCTTCAATCTGGACTCAAAGCAAGAGGTTAGAGACATCGCTACTAACTTTAAGTCAGAGAAACAATTTGTATGCAAACTTTCTCATATATGAAATTGGGAAATATCCCATGTATAATTGGATTTGCCTTTGCTGAATTTATAGATTTATTCATCTGAAATACTGATTTAAAAGATGCCAATTTGGGTGCAGGTGGGCAGAAAGTCACTAAAATGCATATGCCTCCTAGTTCAGTTAGAATTATCACTAGCAGATGTCTGTGTGGTAAACCATCTCACTTCAGATCAACATAAGTAGAGCCTATCCATTGTCGATGCATACAGTTCCAGAAAGGGCATGTCTTCCTCTTTTAGCTCCTTTTCTGTTGACATAAAACAATACATGAGGCTGGAAAATTTATAATGAAATTCATCTCTAGTTGTTCTGGAGTCTAGCATATACAGATTGGAGGCCTCACATCCAGTGAGGGCCTTTCTTCTATGGCATCTAGTGGTGGAAGGCCAGAAGCATCATGTGAGTAAGAGGGTAAGAGAAGGAGAAGCACAGCTATCACTGTTACAGGGAAGCTGCCCTCTTAGTAAGGACATCCCAGTAACACCATTAATCCTCACTGCCCCTTAAAGTACTCCCAGGCTCTCAACCTTTTTGCCTGAGGTCTGAGTTTCCAACATAGAAACTTTGGAGAACACATTTAACCCACAAACCAGAGAAAATTACTGTGTACCTCCCTCCCATCTAAATTGAGGGAACTTCATACATTTGTTGAAGATGAGAACCCAAATCATGGAATCTAGTTGTGGAGTGATCACTTTCAGGGAAGCCACCTAATCAGGAACACCTACATTGGACTGTAACATGGATGGGGATAATCTTGTAGTAACTAAGGCCAGGAGAGTCTGAGGCTTATCTGGTATAGAACAGCTAAGGTTCCTTAGGCCAAGGTTTGCTAAAAGAACGGTGCAAAGCTGCTATTGGCTTTAATCTTTGTTCAAAGCAAAGACACAGGGATTCTCTTACTGCTGGGCCTTGGATTGCTGAGTAATAATTGAATTACTTTTTACTTTTTCAATTAAGAATGTTATTTTATGGCCTCAGAAATTGCTCAAAATTACTGTGAATAATTTTGTTTTTCACCCCACCCTCAGAAGATGTCTCACAATATCTAGAGACATGACAGCCATGCATAGAGGAAGTGCTGAAATCTTGGGGTAGAAGACAGGGTACTGCCAGCATCCTGTAATTGCTATGGCATACTCTTAGAGAAAAACAACAGCTGACTTAATATTTGACAGTTGTGAGGTTGAGAGGGCCAGTGTTAGAAACATGTTTGGAGCTGAAAGTATGTCCTCACGACAAGCCACTCACTTGAACTCATGGAGTTCTGTCTGGTCCCTGCTGTACTTTAGGTCCTGTTTTTAGATACATTATTCAGGACGTAGGCTATTGACAATAAGGCTCCTTTTAAATCTCAGGTGGGATGTTGCAATGGAATGAATACTATTTAGAAAAGAAAATGTTGGCTTTAAGACCTGGAGAGAAAGTTTAGTGGCTAAAGTACTCAATATGCCAGTACAAGGACCTGAGTTCAGTTCTCTATAAGTACATACAAAATGAGAGGTGGTGGGTGGGACATTTCTGTAAGTCTAGTGCCAGAGGTGGAGATGGGAGGATCCCAGGGGCTTGCTGAATAGCCAGCCAGTCTAGCCAGTCAGTACACTCAGTATATATATATGTATATATATACATATATATATATAATTTTGTCCATCATATCTAATATATGTGTGTGTGTGTGTACGTGTGTGTGTGTGTGTGTTTGTGTGTGTCTGTATGTGTACAGAGAAAGAGAGAGACTAAGCCACATGACATTGACTTTCTCTTTCTATCTCCATGGGTGTATGCAAAGGTGTGCTCGCATGCACGCATGCACACATACACACACTCACAGAGTAGAGGGGGGTACATATTTCTATTAATAGCAGTGTGATTTGTGACAAGTTAATAAACCTATAAACCTCACTTTCTTAATCTATAAATTGGAATATTATTATCATTACTTCCTAGGTTTATAGGCTCTAGATAGAATGTTATACATAAAGCATTATGATAACCATGCATATAAAAAGGTAATGATTGTGAATATTCTTCTGTCCTAAAATTGTCATAAGTGTGATAAAAATAACTCACTAAGAGATCTGAAACTGTGCAATTGAATAAATGTGAAATAATTTATGGGGTAGCATTATGTGCTGGCACATACATTTGTTTGCTGTTCATATAAATAACTAGCTTCCCCAAGGAAAAATTGATCATAATACAAAAACTAAAGCAATATTCAACTCTAACTTAACAGAGCTCAGTATTAATTCTATTCTCTCCCTTTTTATTAAATATATTGTTGGAGAATTTTATTCATGTAAGTAATCTATTTTGATCATATTTACTACTTTTCCATCTCTTATTCCCCTCCCATTCTTTGTGACCCTTCTCCTTTCTCCAAATGCTACCTCACTTTCATGTCTTTGTAGTCTCTGTTTGGGATATTTTGTTTTGTGACACACCGAATTTAACCAGGATGATTTTTGTGTGCCATCATTTTGAGCTATTCCATGAAATCTGGGGGACTTTCTCTTGGCCACTGAAGACAATTAGTCCTCTCCTAGCACCTATGATTCCATAGGGATGGCTAGGGCCCTTTGAGCTTCTCTTCATTCATGACTTACCTGTTTTCAGGCTTAGCATTATGCAGGTCCAAAGCAGACAAACATAGATGTTAAGTTTAGGATTGCAAGTCATGCTGTGTTTAGAAGTGAGCATTTCATGGCCTTCCTTCTTTTACACCCCTCGCTATTCCTTTTCCTTCTTTTCTTCAGTGCTCGCTGAGATTTGGCTAGGGTGATACAGACAGACATCCTATGCAGGGGTGAACATTTACCAGTCCCCGCATAAGAAGCTTCTCTCAGCAAAGCCTGAAGACAATACTTGTTTATGGTTATAAATCCAAACGTTTAGAAGGCAGTTTGAAACCATGTCCACTTTTTAAACCAAAATGAAATTATATGATGCCCTCTAGGGCTTATGAGTTCTCTAACCAGGGCTTTTTGACCAGGTTTATAGTTTAAGGTGTGAATGCCCTCCTATGAAGAAGGACTCAAAGCTTCACTTGCTGTCGTGTGTCTATTGCACCAGTGAGCACATTTTGTCTAACAGGTTCATATTATAGCATATAATGTCCATGACTAGGTAAGACCACTGATGACTTTCACAACTAGCTGCCTACATAATACATCCAGGCACTATGAAAGTTAGTCTTCATGGAGAAAACTTCCCATTCTGTTCCAGTTTGTTTCTTTCTATGTTCAACAGTCATTGCTTTCTTGACAAAGAGTTGGTAAGTCACTTTTCTAAGGCTTTGTTTAAATAACTGTTACTTGTTTGGTATAGATCCATGTCTTTTTATTCCTTGGACTTTCTAGTCTTCTGTGTGTTTTTTTTTCATGCCATGTTTATAACCATGGCTTCTCTATATTCTTTATATATGTCCAGTACATATTTTTCCATGTATAGATTCCTGTGTTCCTGTTCAAGGTTGCTGTGCCGCTATGAAAAAATTCTTGAATTCTTTTTACAATGGCACAAAGTTCAGACACTGATTTTTGACTCTTTACTGATTTTAGCTCTTTTTGTTCTGAGTGGTCTCTCCAGATTCCTTCAGTGCTAATGATCAGGACCAACCCATTGATACTTACACTACAACATCTTTTCCTGTTTAGAGGTAGTGTTTTCTGCATTCAAACAGAGTTCAATAAATTGACCTTACAGCTGACAGACGACAACCTTTTATATAAAACTCTGTTTTTGATAGCACGTTATATGTTTGAAATTTTAATATGCATGTTGACCCCTAGTGCTTGATGTGGCCACTCTGGGTCTTGGAAGTGATCAGGCCTCTCACTAACACTAAATGCTCACTGTCTCAACCAACATGTTCCAACTAATACATGACATACTGACTTATTGGAGAATTTTTGTTTTAATTGCCTTGGCACTAGATTAGATAGAAGGATTATGGATCCATTTTTTTATGACCCTTGACCCCTAAACCTTGTGCCTTGTCCTTTGTTTTTATTGTCTAGATTGTCATAATGACTTTACCTTGCCTTCTAGAGCTTGATCCATGTTGCATAACCATGAGCCCTCCCCTTGGCCGCACTTGAGTGTCTCTGCCGGTGCAAGAGCACATCCATTCCTTTCTTGCTTATCTCAGGAAACACTCCGTGCTCCTGCAGTTGTCGTCTCTCGAGCACATGTTGTAATTATTCTCCTCTGCAGTAGGAATGAATATTGAGTTCTGTGCAATTAATGCTATTACAGGGCAGACACAGGCTTCTTCCTGGCATCACCAGTATGTTGGGGGAAATTGCAGTAATTCATGTGACTTAGGAACCAATTCCTCCTATGACTTTTCAAATGACATTTCCAAGGGAAGAAGTTATTAGCTAAGAAGAAAGAAGTCCTGGAGAACAGCTGATTACTGTTAATAGTGCTGGCCAGGGAGAGCCGGGCACTGGCATCCTGTCTCAGTGGCCTGTTGATAACATGGGGATTGGGGCCTTGAAGGGCAAGAGAAATGTGACAAAACAGCAGGAGCCAGGGAGAACAGTTGGGTTCTTTGGCCTGGAGAAAGAAGTCCAGGGGAGGCAAGAAGCTATTTTCAGCTCTCTAAGAAGAATTAATAAGACTGATCTTGAATTCTCCAGTAAATAGAACTAGGACTAAAGGGTAGAGAGGCTACAGAAAGTTCACCCAACCCCTTTGGAGATTGATAATTAGTGTAAATGGTATTATTTTGCACTTTTTTGTGTAAACCTAAAACTATATACCCATTTCTACATACATATTTTATATTGTACACAGGCTTATGTATGTGTTTACAAAAATGAAGCCATGACTTATGATTTTATTAAAATGGCATCAAATTGATGTTTCATATGATAAACATAAAGAATTTATAATAGCCTATAATAGGAAAGACTGTGATATTCATGAGTGTGCCCCAAGTTCTCTAGAATAATATAGAATAATGGGTATCTAGACTGTTTATGCACATCTCCTATAGATCCTATGAAAAGTGGATTCTGATTCCATTCTGTATGTGGGATTTAATGCTAGGACAGAGAACTCTCAGAAGAACAGAGGTCTGACCAAATATCTCTAGATGCTTGGGAAGGTGTCTGTTGGGCTTGGGACGAAATTCCTTTAACTTTCCTGATAAAATAATGGCTTTGTCACCTCAATTGCACATTTCTATGTGGGAAATAAATTTAGATTTTGCCTTACCATTCGTCAGTGTTTCTTTCTCATTCTTGCTCTCATTTTCCTAGTACAGCTTACAATATTTTGATGATAACCTTTTATATTTTATATGCTGTTTTCCTATATCTTTGTTTAGAATGAATATACAATATATGTAGTATAATTAATTATATATTTATTATAGTAATCTGTAATAAATATTATATAAAATATTTATGTTATATAACAATATATTTATGTTGCTATGATATATATTATATATAATATGTTATGTAACATAAATAAATATGATTATTACAATATAATAATTTTAATTAAATTAATTAAATTTTGATTATATATATGTATGTGTATATATATATATATATATGTGTGTGTGTCTAAGTTCCCATAGTAACAAGGATTTATGACGTCTCTAATGATTCTAATAGGATTAACCAGAATAAAAATATTAGTTAAAAATAACAGTGAGAAATAACTAAGCACATTTTACATGCTAGACACCCCTCTAAGGGCTTGTTATTTAAAATAAACTCAGACTTAAAAAATAGGCACTGTTATTATTAAGTAACAGACCCAAAGTCACTCAGCTAGAATGTGTTAAAATTAAGATTCAAACCCAGCTTTAGTTGTGTGTTTGTTCGTGTATATGTATGTGTGTATATATACATATACATATACATATACATATACATATACATATACATATACATATACATATACATATACATATACATATACATATACATATACATATACATATACGTGTGTGTGTGTGTGTGTGTGTGTGTGTGTATGTGTGTATACACATATACAGAGGGTGCTGGATCCCCTGGAACTGCAGTTAGAGAAGATTCTGAGCTGTCCTGTTGTTCTGAGCTCTCTGGAAGAGGAATCAGTATACACACACACACACACACATGGAAGCTAGATCACTACTGCTAATGCTGTTCCTTGGGTGTTCTGCATCTTTTGAGACAGATTTGTTACTTGCTTGAAACTCTCTAAGTAGGCTAGGCCAGCCAGCCAATGAATCCCTGTCTCCTATATCCAGCACTGGAGTACAGGAGCATGCCTCTATAGCTGGAATTTTTAGGAAGCATCTTTAATTTTTTTAAATGTCTTTGGTGTTTTGCCTGTGCTCACGTCTGTGTATCATGTGCGTACCTGTTGCCTGTGGAGGTCAGAAGAGGGTGCTGGATCCCCTGGAACTGCAGTTAGAGAAGATTCTGAGCCGTCCTGTTGTTCTGAGCTCTCTGGAAGAGGAATCAGTGCTCTTAACCTCTGCGTCATCTCTCTGCTCACCCCTAGCATTTTTTTAAGTGAGTTCTAGGACTCACACACAGGCCTTGCAAGGCAAGCACTTTTTGACTGACCTGTCTCCTTAGCCTCCTCCCACTTTTCAGTTGGGAGTCTCAACTCTTAAAGCTGTATTGGGACAATTTGCTGGAAATCATAGGTGTAAAATAAGATTTTTTTTTTAAGTTGGTATAGAAAATGGGTTTTCCATTGTATTGTCTTGAGGAGTCAATGGTGGTTAATAGGTTTTTTTTTAAAAAAATGCAAAAATGTTAACCTTTGAGAACATATGTGTCACGCCCACTGTATAACATGAAATCACATGCCATCTTTTGGAATAAACAAATTGCTCTTACTTAAAAATAGTCCTTGTAAGATGCACATGAGAATTGTATAAATGAAGACTTTTCTCTTGCTCCCAAATGCTGTTTCTATACTGACTTGCGTGAAGTTCGTTTGCCAGGTTCACCTGATGCTCAAGACCTTCCATACTTCCCAGGATTGGGAGTGGGGGCAATTGAGATAAGCAATTCCTTTTACAGGACAAACTTCAAGTAAGCCTTTGAAACTTTTTGCTATAGGAGAATGGAAAGGGGTACATTTAGTGAGAAAGAGTGAGTTCAGTGCATCCTGAGTTCATATTCTTCTCCCAGCAAGGTCTTCCCATTCCCGTAGACTGTGTCTCTTGCTGGAAGTTGGACAGGAGGCTGAGCAATGAGGGATGGCTGGTGCCAAGAAGGTTCCTGAGAGCAACTGTGTTTTCTGAGAAGACAGCTATGGATACTAGAGGGTTCAGGATTAAGAGACAGTGGCCAACCTTCCCAGGGATTTGTAGCTCTAAAAGTTATGATGCAGTTTTTCTATTTTCCACATGCTTAAATCTGTCATATCTTGACAGTCAATGAACACTCATGGTTCTCATATAGCTGAACACATGCTTATACCTGAAAGATATGTTAATTACTCATGGGTCCACTCATAAAGAAATGTCAAGTACTGTTCCTTTTCTCCATAGGTCAGTATTCTGCCAGCAGTACCGTACCATCCTAATAATTTTGCTAAGTTAGTAGTGTACATTCTTTTATTAATACTGTCTTATAAGAATGAAGTGCTACAGTGGTCTGACCCCGGGAGAATTCTAAAGTAGAAAGTGCAGAACCTGTTGAGTAATTCTATGTTTTGTGATGTATGAAAGGAGATGACCATCTTGGACAGGGATAACTAACTTAGAAGTCTCTGATAAAGAGAGCTGGGTTTGCATTGTTTTTACCCAGTTGTAAGAAAAGAATTGAGTATTTTTTGTATGCTAATGGATCAGTATGACATAACTTATCTAAATGAATGTGCACATTTCAAATGTATCATTCAGTGAATGTGAACAGTAGCATACAGCCTTCCAGAAAATTCTTGTGTGCCTCTGCATTCAGCACCTCTCACCCCTCCACATAGAAGACACCTAGAAAGAGTGAAGATCCCATGACCTACCCAGCATTTGGGTGTTCTTGCTTGTCAATCAAGTTGAATCAATGTCTCAGTCATCGTATTGGTTTGTCACTCAACACAGTGGTCTTAAATTTCATTCTGGGTTACTGCCAAGTTGCATTGCTCATTTTTATTGCCGTGTAGCACTCCTTATGTGATTTTACTACAGTGTACTTGTCTTTCTCTTGGTGAGGGATGCTTCAGTTGTTTTCAGTTTGGGGCTAGTGTGACTAAAACTGCCATTATCAATCTTAGCACTGATCCAATGTGGATGTGTTGTCTTCTTTCTCAAGCAATTACATAGGCATGGGCTTGTTGAATCACAGGGCATGTGCCTGTTTAAAGTTACCAGAATCTCCCAGCTTTCTGAAATGTTAGTGTCACTGTATAGATTCATCAGATATTCATGAGAGAATAAGAGTGGTTGTAATCACAGTCCTGATCACTTCCACCATCTCTTTTCAAGATGCTGGGAGAGATCACCAGGATGAGGCTAGTGGGGATGGTGCTAGAAAGGTAATGGATCCTTCCGCAGACAGCAAGAGAGGTATATTTACAGCCTGAACTCCTCCACCAGCAACGTCTGCCAACCTTCCATTAAGAGTTACACCATCACCATTGGTGGTATTACAAAGTTAATTCCGCGACTGGACCACCTGCACCTTGACCTCTTGCTGAACACCCACACTAGACTCTTGTTGCTTCACAAGCTCTCTTCTGCATTTGGTTAATTTCTTGGTTGATCCACATATCCTCAAGGCTCCCTAGTTATAACATGTCTCCCTAAATAGGTGTGCACTGACAGCTCCAGGCCTCTGTTTGCCTGTCCCAAGGCCCTAGGAGTGACTTAATGTCTACAAAGGGCTCAGCTCAGGATCTAACACAAAACAGGAGCTCAGCAAAGGCTGAGTATGAGTCTTTCCATCATGGTATTTTCTGACTTTCTTCTTATAAATGAGTAGACAGACCTCTATCCTGAGTCCAAGTCTCTTAATGTATAATCCTAGTAAAAGACTCTCCTGGGAATTAGTGATTTTTAAAAGGACTGGGGAGAACTAACTGGGCCTTGTTTACTCTATTCCTATGTGTAAGCCTTCCCTTTAAGAAGGGAGCATGAGAGGTGCCATATTGACAGCATGATCTGTGAAAAAGAAAAGAAGAGAAAAGAAAAAAAGAGAAAAGAAAAGAAAAGAAAAGAAAAGAAAAGAAAAGAAAAGAAAAGAAAAGAAAAGAAAAGAAAAGAAGAAAAGAGAAAGCTGCTGAATGAAACTCTTTCTCCATGGGTCTGAAGAACACAGAGAGATTTGGTGGTGGGGGACTGTGAGCCTGACCATAGGGTCTGATACTGTGTATCCTCCTGAGCATTGCAGATTAGAGATTAGAATTAGGCTCAAGCAACAGTGGCCCATGGAAGTGCTCAACACACTTGTATCAAGTGTGGAAGGCAGTGTGTGAGGGCCTCACATACATCTCAAGAATAAGAATCTACATTCCAAACTCTCTCGTTGATAAGATATGAGAGCTCATTCATTAACAAATCAGTAATCTGTGTTGAACTGGAACCAGTTTCCTCCCTTTTGCCATCCCAGTCATCCTTACTTCTCCAATCATCACAGTCATCAGAAGAAAGCAGGATTATTGCTAGAGAGAGCAGGGGCTTCCCCCACCCCCTTGGTATATGAGCTGTCTCTCAGGTAGACCTTTGCTCTTTCCTCCAGTCCACAAGTCACTCTCTCATCTCATTAGTGTATCATCTGCTGACCTATAGCCGGCAAAGGTTCATAACCCTGAGCCAAAGCTAAACCCCAGAGACCCTCACCTCAATCTGACCAGTGCAAACTGTGTCCCATCTCTACATCTCTCCAACTACCACTGTCCCCATCTTCTACAAGAAACACACAAGATGTGTAGCCCAGTTCTGAAATGTTTGTGTCTTTTGAAACAAGATAATTACAAAGGCTGATGGGTAGTCCTGGTGAATGGAAATTTTTATTACGCATTATAATAGGCCCCAGACTCTTTCTTGTCCCAACAGAGCAAGCCATTCATTCTTACCTGGTGAGTACCCAAATGGTCCTTTTGTCCTACAAGGCTATAAATCAGGACACAGAGGGAGGAGTTGAGGACACAAAGGGAGTTCACTTCTGTTCACTCTTTTTCCCAAAAGTTCCTTAAGTCTACCACCCACACTCCTTCCTTTGGGGTTTTATTATTCAAATCCTGGTCAGCTTTTCAGACTGCTGCTGTCTATCAGCACCAGGGGCAGGGCTCTGAAAAATACACCCTTTCTGAGTCAGCAGGGGTGGGATAGAGCCAGAGGTCTTGCATTTCTTAGCAGTTCTCACAGGGTGTCCATGCTCCTCCATCAGATCATACATTATGCCATTACATAGATCAGTGTTTCTTCAGTCACAGCATGCTTCAAAATCTTGTTAAAATATAGATTTCTAGGATGGAATGTAACTTAAAGGTGGATCAAGTACTTGATATGCATACGATCCTGAGTTCAGTCCCCATCACCAGAAAGGGACACCCTCCTTCTAGGTGCCAGACCTTGTGGTAAGAAATTCAGAATTACGACATATTATCTGTGCCCACATCTGTCAGTTTCCCCACTGCTTGTCTGGACCCTCTGTGTTGAGATCCACCATCCTGGATGAGTTGGATAAAGCTTAGCTTATCTCTCACAGTGTCCATTCATTATTTAGATATCTCCTGAATTATCCTTTAAATACTGATGATTTCACACACATTTTTGGCTTGTTTATGAGACTGCTAGTGTTTCTCTGTGGACCGTCTTATACACATCCTTTGACTTTAGCATGTAATGATACACAGCAAGAAACAAGTATCCCACAGGCAGAATTTTTGCCAAGCCTAGCTTGCTAGTTATCTTGCAACTAGGAGATACAGCTCACTGGTGCATACCTCCAGTTTATGAGTCCATTAAATAACCCATTTCAGAGGCTTCTGTGGACTGCAGGGGCATTATGAGTTTGTACACATGCAATGGTGTTCACAGGGTTTTAATGAATCAACTACAGAAGCAGCCTACCATATAGCAGGAGGCTGCTATCAGGTCAAAGTCCAAGATCTTGAGAAGTTGGCCCTTGCCATATAGGAGAAGCTGCTCTGGGCTCCTCCGACCTCTGCTTTGCTCTGTCCTAGTTCCCTGTTCTTCTTTGAGACCCCATGCTGTTGCTTTTCTAGGCTGCTGGATGCAAGGGTTATTTGGTGCTGGTGTGTGGTTTCTTTGGGGATCTGGAACCGAGTGCTTTTCCTTTCAGTCTGTAAATACTGCACGGAGAGCCCATAAAGAGTCTTGACTTGCCTCCAGAATGCACTGCCAGATGCTTGCGTCCAGCTTTATTAACCAACCCAAGACGTGCATTCTGTGGGCTTGTTTGGTCTCGCACTCTGTGACAACTGGGCACCGTGTCCTTAGTCCACCTTTTTCTTTGAGCATGACTACAAAGGGGGACATTTGATTTTGCTTCTTTAGGTGGGAACAGTTGCTCTATTTATAGAGTCTGAGCTAAAATTTGACTTCTCTGTTTCATGATAGATTGCCTTATGTGTGCATGTCTGCTTTCTTTATTGTCTTGTTATTTCACACCCGAGTTCCTTTAGGCTTCTGTGGCACCTGAGTCCTTGCGGCCCTTGTCTTCCTTTCCAGTTTTACTCCTGGCACTGTGGCACATCTACCAGAGCCATGCCCTATTGAAACTGCCTTTCTTTAAAGCTCCCATCTTTCTTGGTACCCTTCCTGTGTTTATGTCCCCCAGAAGGACAGAACCAATAGATTACATGCACAATTACCTTGGCTTACCTAATCAGAAGTGGAATAGTCAATCAGTGATTATCTGAAGGTTGGAGGGTCAGAGAACTCAGTGACAGCTGAAGTCCTGAGAGCCCTTTGAGAGACACAGGTGTGACTGGAGGAACTGCTATCTACAAGTGGCAAGAGCAGCAATAGATAGATAGATAGATAGATAGATAGATAGATAGATAGATAGATAGATAGATAGATAAATGCACCCGTTTAAAGGATGTCCTTACTTCTGTGTGTAAGTTTCCTGCCTTTGTTCTATTCAGGCCCCTAAGTATTGAATGGTACCACCTATATTCAGGTGAGGCTACCTTAATCAATTCTTTGATTCAAATGCCAATCATTCTGGAAATGTCTTTATAGTTCCTCAGGAAGTTGATTTTATTAATTTTTTAAGGCTCTCAGTCTGATCTTACTGACAACAGTTTCTAGCCATCACAGCTCATCCAAAAGGCTCTCTATGGTGTACCCCGTCCTGCTGTCCTCAGTTGCCTTCAGACCACACATGCAGGCCTACAGAGGTTTTAAACTAACTCTTGTAAACTCCAAGGGAAATCAAGTCACATGTTACCCCTAAAGGCAATTACTGTAATGTCTGTTTTCCTCTCCAGTAGTTTTTGTAAGAATGTGTGCGTTTCCTTGGGTAGCTGGACGGTGGGGGTGGAGGGGGGATGTTGCTGCAGGCAAATGTTTTGACACTCAAGACCTCGTAAAAGGATGAAGGGACAAAATGCCTGCTAAAAATAAGCATGTTGGTGCAGATTTGGCATACTGAAAAGAATTTATACCCCTTAATGATCTCTGCTTTCTTTGTACAAGTTTGGCCTTAGGCAATTAAAAACAGAAAAGTGTTTTAACCAAACTGACAATTATTTTTTAGTATACTTTGTACACTGTGTACTCATCAAAAAGTACAAATGCTTTGTCAAAACTGCCAAAGTATGCTCTTCATTAGCACTGCACAGTGCTTTACTTGGGAAAACGAAAAGGCTGGCTTTCTTCCTCTGGATCTTCTGTCTTGACACTGGTGCGTTTGAGGGTTTAACATGGCTCCTCGATCACAGTTAGAAAGTTGAGTTTCTTGTGCTCTTTATTCCCTGTTTGTATTTTCGCTTACAAACACCCCTACTGACACAGGACCTCATCTGGAACAAGGGCTGCAGTTCAGTGGCACACATGTGCTTCCCTTGAATATTTCCCTACTATAGGGGTTGCTCTCACTGAATAGATGCCTAGCATCCAGTAAACAGTTAAGCAGCTGTCTGTTGATCTTTCCAAATGTGTGGTGCTGAAGAAGGAGACCGGGAAGCTAAACTATGCTGTCTGAAGCCCTCCCTTACCTTATTCGCACCTATTGATCTATAAAAACATCCTCTTCCTAAATACTGTCTGATCACAGAAGACTGCTGTACAGAATCAAGGTGGCTTCCTTTGCAAGGTGTCCTCCCCATTTCTTATCTGCCTCATGCCAGCATTTTCCCCTCAGTGGCGTCTTCTTCAAAACTCTAAATGGTTGAAGAGGGCAGATGCCAGAGTTTGATATAGAAGGATGAGATGGGTACCACCCTATCTTACAGAAAGGGAAGAGCAACACTGCTCCTGTTTTACCTTTTATTGTGGTGGGAAACAATTATAAATGTAAAGTTAAGTCTACCCCATGCCTACCCCATGAGGTTTTCATGTCTGAGGGTCAAATCTTGGACCCCATATCTGTGAGTCCAATATTCTACCTCTGAGCTACATCTCAGACCCTACTACATTTTATTTATCTTCACTTGATTTGAGACAGAACTGACCTTGAATTCACTATGTACCAAATACAGAAATAGTCAAACTCTCTCCCTCCAAAACTGCAATCCCAACAAAATGAATTTCATCCTCTTCTTGCTAGTGAAGTGTACCCATTTTCGTGTTCCTTCACTTTCTATCTACCTGTGTGACTCTCTGCTTCATATCTGATTGTGATTGGAAAACCTAGCCATGGTAAAGATAATTAAGCAGGCCTGCTTTTTCAAGGCTTGAGTAGTTAATAACTATGATTCTGACATTTTGAGAATGTTACGTTGACCTTGTTCTTATTCTGTCAGGAGAATTAAGTGCAGGAGAAGTGTGCCAGAATCAGGCACCAGCTTCAAATAAATTTCATTTGTACCATTTCTTAGTGTTTTCTTCTTTTCAGTTGATGAAGATATTGTATCTTTCTTAAAATTATTATTAATTATAATTTGAACTATTTAAACACATATTCCTTTAACCCCACATTTTATTGCTGCATTAATCAAAGTAGTAACATGCAAAATTATGTCCCCAAAACACTTAATCTACTGTAAGACAGAAGTAAGATTTACTTTGTAATGAGCTATGGAATAAATCCACTGGTAGTTTGGGGATGACAAAAATAGTTCATTTAATCAGATTTCACTCAGTGGTTGCTTTTGGAATCCCAAAGAGAAATAGCAGTAGTTCTGGAGAAATTTTCCTCCTTCCTAGAGGAAAGGTATCTATCTGATACACGGATTGTCTGAGAAACACTTTGTACACACCGCTGTGTCATGGAATTCTGTGATGTGGAGTTCTTTGATGGATATATAGCCTGTCGCATGTGTGGAGTGGACATGATGATGTGAAATGCTATAACATAGCTTTGCTGTGGTGTTGATTCAGCAGTCTGTGGCATATGTGACTCACATCCCTTAGTGATGTGGGACTGTGTGATATTGATTACCAAAGCTATAGATGTGTGTGAAAATGCCTGGCCTAAGAGACACAGGAGAAATTAAAATTTGGGTGATTTAAAGTATTTATGGGCTTGAAGAGGCAGAGTCATAAACAAAGGCCAAGTTCAAAATACTAAATCTTTGCGAATAAATAGTCCAGCCTCCTAGGATGGTGTCAGTTTTGATGTTAAGCAGCTAAGAAGTTCCTGTAGAAAGCTAAAAACAGGAAAAGATTAAGAATATGCCAATTAAGAACAAATACGTTTTTACCTCTGGAGTTTGCTATTTATGTGAAAAAACGATAAGGATGTCAGAGCAAACATGTTCTATCATTAAAATTAGAGTTTGTTGACAGGATGAAGAAAACTGTAGCCTGTTGCCTTGAAATGTTTACTTTATACTGTTTTTGGAAGGGAGCTTTAGAAATCTAGCTACCAGTTCGCCCTGGTATCTCATGACTGTACTGTAACCCCAGCACTCTGGAGGGTGAGGCAGGAAGATCTCAGGTTCAAAGCCACCCTTGGCATCTCCAGATCAGTCAGTCTCAATCAGTCAGAGTAGATGTATTGTTCAAATACTAGGTAACAAGCCAAAAAAAAAAAAAAAAAAAAAGAATCCATGGCCATCAACTATGATGATCTTGGAGAAGACAAATCCAGAGTAGGAGAAGGAAGAGATAATGTAATCATGGATTCCTGCTGCCTCTAAAGTGAACTTCATGCGTGTTTTTCTTTTGTGTTTCTTTGGACTTGCTTTTATAGGCATGTCCATTAGCTAGGTGATACTGGGTCAGAAACAGATATATGCATGCAGTTAATTTGCTGTCAGATTGGGGATTTACCCCTATCCGGAATCTGAATCATCAGCTCTTACTCCCAATGCCACAGTTCCAATTAAATTGTATTCTTACTGTCACTGTAGAAGAACTTAAACTTCTTAAATTATATGAAGCATGTGGAGGATGAATTTATACGGTTAATTTTAACTTTATTGAGAAATCTCAGGGTTGGATTAACTTTGTGTTGTTCAAGGACAGAGAAAGCTGGCTCCCTAGAAAGCAGATCTCTCAGGCAAAATGAGTAGGAGGCCCCTGAGGGAAGATGTGATTATCCATGTTTCCTTCAACTTTCTTCTGGAAAGAGGTGTTTGTAGGTGTGCCTCAGAGAGTCTATTCTGGGAATGAGGCCCGAGGAAGCAGGTTTCTCAGTAGGATGATCCCAGAGAGGCAAGATTTTATTAGTGACTCCACTCTGTCTGAAAGAAAATGTGTGCCTGGTTCCCAAGAAACATGAAGATTATACTCCTACAAATGTATGCAGAAAGAAGTGTCCTTACTCTAGACAAGAAAAAAAATTCCACATACAATGGACCTCATATCCACTCTGACATTCTTTCCAGCATTTATACCAAACAGCTAAATGTGCCTATGAGAAGCCAGTGGGGATTCCAGGACCTATTCTAAGAGGGAGAGGTACTTGTGCATCCTCTTGGTTTTTTCCTGCTGCATCCCAGAAGGATGTAAGCATGGATGATGTTTGAATTCTCATCTCTACCTAAAGCCAGAGAAGTGCTGGGCAGGAAAAGCCAGAACCAGATACATTTGTGATGTATCCTCACCACATATGGATTCCTACCTCCACCCTCTTGTGTGGGGGAGAAGTAGGCTTGAACCTGGTCAAGCCACTGTTGCTTTGTTTACTTTGGCCATTTTCTTTACTTAGTGGTAATCTTAAACTAACCTAGAACACACCCATTATAATTATCAGTTGGATCCAATAAATTTAATTAATAGTTAATATTTATTCCCTCAGTTTATGCTAAAACAAGGACAGTATATTTGCTTAAAAGCAGGCACCTATCACCTAAATGTAATTGTTTGTGTTCGAATTACAAATAAATATGTATGAAATATTCAAAAAGCTTGTGCACACACACATTAATAATCCACCCATATACAAATGCATACCTCCACACAGACTATAGAATACTCCATTGTAATAATTCAGCCTAATAAAATCAGTAGTACAGGACTCAAAAAATTAACAGAAGAAGGAATGAATACCCAGGTGGCAGTAGGAGAAAAGGATATGTAGACTGTAACAAAAAAGCAAACGATCTAGCTCTCATACTCGTCACAGTCAGCATTCAAGAACCTTTGATGGGGCATAACCCTTTATCCAGTTGTAATGGAATACACAAGTTACCAAAGTAGTCCTATTATTTATTCTACTGACTGCAGTTTTGGGTAAGCCATGCAGTTGGTGTCTGGATTTTCAATGTCTTTATAGCCTGGGCAGTTTTTGCAGTCTTTGCAGTTGTTTTCAAAGGAGATGAGTGGAGAGGCAGGCTGTTGTTTCCTTGTGGGTAGCATTGCTAGTAAATATTGGACAGAAAGGGCATTTAATTTAATACTGCTGGAGCATGGCTGTGCTTGACAAGGAGCTGCGATTGGGGATCGCAGGTTGGCAGGCTGTTTGCATAGGACTAGGTGAGCAGTCCATACACTTGAGAAGGAGAAGTATGGGCATCCGAGGGATTGCAGGGACAGACTTGAATATGATCCAACTGAAAAGAAAGGGAATCAGAGCATGAAGTGACCCAAATGCAAGGCAGAAATGAAAATGCTTTGATATGCATGGCATGATTTTCTGTGTAAGAAAATCCAAAGTGTCTGTTTTTAGCAAATCTTCCAGAATAAATAATGAGTTCATCAGTATTGTAGGGTTGAGGTCAATTGAAAAAAAATCAGTTGTTTTTCTATACAGGAAGCATGAGCCACTAGAACTTGAAATTCCAATTTCTTATGGAAAAATTGAGTAAGATATGTCAGGCGGATGTGTACGGAATACTACAAAATACTATTGAAAGAAACCAAAGATGATCTAGCGACATTTGGAGATCTTACTCATTTACTAGTGGAAGGATTCCATATTGTAAAGATGTTATTTCTTCCCAATTAACTATTCATTTAATGCAAACCCTATCAAAGTTTTAGAAAACTTTTTGTAACATGGGTTTTAATATTTATATGCTAATTCAAAGAACTGACCCTAATCACTATGCTACTAAAATGGAAAACTTTCTCTCTATATATACCCAGGGCCAGACAGTTCTGAGCAGTGCTCTCAAACTCTAAAACACTGACCTACATCCACACCATCCCACTACATCCTATCTAAGTTACTTGTCATCAGTCTGACTTAATGGTGGTTGGCTCGATCCCCTGCCTGTGGCAATATTTACCAGGCTTCTCAAGTGTCACATCACCTGATTTTAATTTACTATAAATTGTGGTAATGAAGAAAACATTATTTTGGCAAAATATAAGTAAACAGATAGGTCAATGGGAAGTAATGAATGTGGTCAGGGGATTTTTATAAATCCACAAGAACAACTCAATGGGGTAAGTAAAGCCTATGCAACAAATAGGCTTTGAAGGATTGGTGTCGATATGCAAACATGAACAAAACTCAACTGTGAAACTTATACCTTATACAGAGTCTTAACTCCAATGACTCATAGCTCACATAAATGACAGGCATGAGTGTGAAATGCAAACAATAAAATCTGTGTTTCAAACACAAAATTAGTGCCAGGGGAATTCAGTCATAACAATACCTGCCTCTCAAGCATGAGGACTTGAGTTCCATGTCCAAAGCCCATTTAGAAATGCTGCATGTGGCAGTGCGTGCTTTCTAGACCAGCATTTGGGAGGCAGTGACAGGTGGAAGCCCGGACTCTCTGTCCCACAAGGCTAGGCTACTTGGAGAGCCCCAGGCCAAGTGAGAGTCCCTGTCTCAGTAAATAACATGAAATGTTCTCATAGTTGATCCCTGTCCTGCACACACACACACACACACACACACACACACACAAACCGAAAGAGAGAGAGAGAGAGCATAATTTTGAGTAACTTTGAATTTTAACTGTGACATCAATGAAAACAAAAAACTTAAGCAGATGATTTAGAAGAATAATAACTTCCTCAAACATAATAACCCCAAATAATTGATCTACATAATACTCCTTAGTATAGAGAACTTTCTAAATCTTCAATGAGGCTTCTTGGAGGTTTGTTGTTTTTTTTTGTTTTGTTTTTTGTTTTTTGTTTTTTTTTTTTCCTTTCAGGCAGCACACTTTAAATGGAGATGCAAACAACAGCCTTACACTTGAGAAGCCTGGTAAACATTGCCACAGGCAGGGGATCGAGCCAACCATCATTAAGTCAGACTGATGACAAGTAACTTAGATAGGATGTAGTGGGATGGTGTGGATGTAGGTCAGTGTTTTAGAGTTTGAGAGCCCTGCTCAGAACTTTCTGGCCCTGGGTATATATAGAGAGAAAGGTAAAGATAGAGGTTAAATGTCAAGGTTATCAAAGACAAGGAAAGCATGTGTACTAACAGTATAGTGACATAGGAGACCTGAGTGTAATGTCATATTTAATGACCTGGAGCCACAGGAGAAAGATCATGGGTCAGGTTAAACACATAGGAATAAAAGGTGAACTTCAGTGAAAGTGTTAATGTCACTGTATTAGTTACACCTAATTATCACACTAATATATTAACCATAGAGGCCATTGAGTTTGATATACAGAAGTTCTGTGTACATCTGTTTATAATGCCATAATTTTCTATAAATCCAAACTGTTCTAAAATGAATTACTTTTCTTTTTGCCTTTTAATGGACCAAGGTTGAAAGTAGGATGACGTTTGTCCAGAGCTGGGACGAGGAGCAGATAATGAAGTGTTATTACTTAATGTAGGCAGAATTTCAGTTGGAAAAGATAAAAAGGCTCAGAAAAAGATGACAGTGACGGCTGCACTGTGGTCCCAGTGCACTTAATATCTCAGCTTTGTACACTTAAAATAATTAAAATGGTAATTTGTAAAGTTGAATGCATTTTATCACAATAAAAACTTACAAAAATAGCTCTAAGATAGACAAACCTAGGGAAGAGAAACTACAGAAGGACTGAAAATAACATTTGGATAATACAGCAAGAATGTGGGATGGTTGAGAGGACGAGTGGGTGAAAGCCTACCACTATAACCTCAGGTTTCTGTTAAGCACACAGTTGGACTCACGGTTTAAATTGTCTCTATTCACTTGTAAATATTGCCAAGCTACTCCACAATAACAATAAAAAACATACAAAAATCATTTTAGATAGTTAAATCTGGTGTTCAATATGGAGAGACATAGCAAACGGTAGAGGGTTTATACACAAGGGCCTGCTGGGAGACAGACGCTCAGTATTGTTCTGTGTCTACCCCATACATTATTGTTAATCATTTCAACATGATTGGATGCCAATATTCTTAGTTCCCACTACAGAGCTGGCTCAGGATCAGTGCTTCCTGTTGCTGGCTCAAATTAATTAGGAAGATTAAAAATGTCTATACATACATAAAAAATATAGCAGCAGTCTTCAGGGAGACCATGGCATTTAAGCAAACCTATATATGTTAGGGAATGCTTGCTCTATTATTTTTCTTTTTATGACTTATTAGCATATATCAATATACAATAAAGTCTTGTTACGGTTTTTACATACTGTTATGCCTTTTAATTATATTCACTCCTCTTAGCCTCTCTTGTTCCTATTTCTCTTCAGAACCAGCCTTTCTTCTCTGTTCATGTTCTCTTCTTTACCCCCATCCTTCTTCCTCTTCCTCCTCTTTCTCCTTTTCCTCCTCCCACCCCTCTTTCTTTTTCTTCTACCCTATGAGTTTCATTAGGGCTGCTTATAGGAGCATGGGTGAGAGCAGATCTGTTAGGACACAGGTACCTTTCTAGTAGCTGTGCCCCTGAAGAAAATGCCTCTTTCTTTCCACTATTAACTATATATCCTTAGAGAGGAGTCGGGGGTAAATCCCTTCCTCCATCACAGAATGTTGACAATCCCAGTTTTCCTGCAGGAAATCATAGCCACTATAAGTTTAAAAGTTCAACGTCCACAAAACGCCTAGAAGACAGTGTGCCTACAGCATTCCACTCTGCCCCCAGCTCTTACTCTTTCTGTTCTGTCTTTTGTGATATTCTCAGTGCCTTGGAGGGAGTGATACAGATGTTCCATTTATAGCTGGACACTCAACAGTCACTAATTCTCAGCACTTTGACCAGTTATGAGTCTCTGAAATAAACACTTCCCACTGCATAAAAACGCCTGCCTGGTAAAAGCTCACAGCTAGTCTGTGAGCATAAGCATAAATACTTAGAAGGGACACTGACTATAAATTCCATGGGTCTTTGTCTTTCTGATCAGTGTAGTGCATTAACCAGTGGATTGGGGCTTCTTGAGGTTAGAGGAGATTCTTACACCGTAAAGCTCGTGTCACACAGGTAACTGGTTGTATCTGTCAAAACACTTCACACAGAGTGGCCCCAATTTCATCTCTGAAACATGGAGATAAAATTATGTCTTTTCCTATAAGATGCTTTAAGAATTTCCAATGTTCTATTTTTATATACATTTTATTGTGAGATGGCAATATGACATCTGTCATATTTTCTTAAAGTTCATATTGCTCTGTAATTATCTTGAGTATCTTGTCTCCTATAACAAAATAAAGTTCAGGTTTTAAAAGCTCAATATATACAAAGCATTTCCCATGATCTAAGTAGTCTAGGATAGGGGTAGATGCTGCTTATAAAAGGTAGCTTTTTTCTACTTATGATTCAGGTAGACTCTAATCTACTAGATCCAGCATCCTCTAGGGTTACTTCATCTTTCATTCAAAGAACAAAGATGAAAGAATAAGATCAGACATGACCCTCATCTCTCTTCCATTCTTGTTTCGTTTGCGAGCACTTCTCACTTGCCCACAAGTGCTAAGGATGGGCAAGCTCATGATGGAAAAAGGATTTCCCCACTGTACTCTGCAGTGGTAGGGGAAAGTGTGGATCATGGTGGCCAGTGAGTTACCTCTACTTTAAGATGAGTAAGCCCATCAAGAATTTCCCATGAAAACCCACATTCTTGTGTAAGGGAAAGGGCATAGCCATTATGATGAGGCCTGTGCAGTGTCACCATTTCAGGGGTGGCAACCCCTCAGTTTTCAGTGTCCTGTAAGTTGATTAGTAAGAATTCCATCAGAACAAGTTTTTAATGCCTTCAGCAATGCCTATATATAATTGAAATATTATCAGAGCCACTGGAGTTCTAACATTAAATAGTGTTTAATGAGACAATGAGGCTCTTCAAGCTGCTTTCTTGTTCTTTAAAAAAAATAGACTTGCAGAATGCATACAATATAAAGTCAGACTCTGCTGTATCTGGAATTAATTTTCTGTGTATTTGTAAAGATAGTTTCTCTCATAGAAATTTCCAGTTAAAATTCTTGTTTAAGAATAGCACCTGATTATCATCATGATTCCATGTTTTTATAAATACTTTTGAGCAAGGCAATTATTCAGAACAAGAAACCCATGTATAGACCATGCTCGTCACGGATCCATAATTGTCCACCCAGAGATTCTCAAACTGAAGGATGCACAGGAATCATTTTTAGCGTTTTGTGAAGGCTGAGACTGTTGATTCCAGGCCCCTTGAGTTCCAAGTTAGGGGGTTTGGGTGGGGTCCAAAAACTTGAGTTTTTAACAAGCTCCCAGATGATTCACTGCACTGAGGAAAGGACTCCACTCTGAAACGCTCCTGTCAAACAATAACAAAAAGAGAGAAAGTTATGAATCTGTGCACTTTCTGTGAGGTTGGACTATTTGCTGTGGCCTAGCTTTTGCAATAAAAAAAAAATAATAACGCCGAAAGACATACAGTGCTTAAGACTCAGGTTAATTTAATTCCATAATCATAAGACAGAATAGGACCAATTTTGGTACTTAAGAGATTTCTGTACTTAATTTTGACTGACCCACATAGAGCAAATGTGATTCATCTGACTTGTGACTGAAAATCCACATAACCTAGGACGTGAAAGACGACAGATTTCTCCAATGAGGCCTGCATGAAGAGGATGGTCTGTAGAAAGATAGGGGTGGCTGAGTTAGAGCCGAGCAGGCAATCATCTGCCTATATAGTAAGGAAAAGAACAAGAAAATAACAGGAATTTTAAGAAAATGCAATATAAAGTTGTTTCACAAAAGAGTAGTCCAATGTTTGTGGTAGGTAGGACTTTTTTTTTGGGGGGGGGCGTGGAGGGCATGGGTGTTTGCTCTCCCCAGATCCTCAGTGCTGGGGTTTGAACTAGGATCTTACATACGCCAGACAACCGCTCCATCACTGAAATTTATCTCCAGAGCTTATGCCTGTCTTTGTACTACTTTTTTTTTTTGGAAAAAAAAACATGGGAAGTAATTCTGAGGAAAATTATTATTATGCTTTAGTTATATCTGCACAGGAAGAGATACATTTTTCAATATTGAAAATGGTGATCTGTCCTCTTGGGAACTTGAGGCCCATGTTAAGGATTCATGAGTTATTTCTTTTGAAAAATTATATAGCCAGGGACGATGAAGCCAGTCTATATTTAGACCCCAAAAGAGATTGTAAGATTCAGTAGTTCAAAGTTCTAGAGGATAAAGGACTTTTATCATGGCTTTACAAGTTGTGAAATGAATACATACAAAATCAAAATAGGTTCTGTTTGGGAAATCTGAGGCTGTGAGGAATCAACATAAAGGGTTCATAACCAAAGTTGATCACTGGGATTAGTCAGTGGAATTCTGCTTCTAGGTGATGATCTGGGGCCAAAAGACATCTCCCAGCAACTGGTCATGTTAATGACTCTTGATTCCCAGTGCCTCATCTATGGTGAAAGAACGATCTTATCTTAGACATTTTCCCTTCGCTATGTTTTACAAGGATGTTGTTTAGAATGATGATGAATTCCATTGAGAAGAAGCAGAAAATACAAAGATGTTCTCTCTGGCACTGTGCCTGTGCCAACTTTTTTGGGAACAGTTCCATCATCCAATGCTTCTCAGTCCATCACCCAGTTTAGAATTTGAGAAAAGTCACCCAAGGACTCTGTTTATTTGCTACCCTTGACTTTGTGGCACCATTCAGTGAGTTCTCTGTTCTCAGAATGCTTCTCTGCAGGGACAAGGGAAAGTTCTGGTCTGAGCATGCGCAGAAACCGGATGTAAAGTGATCTGATCCTTTCTGTCAGAGCAGATTTTCAGGGGGCCATGCGGTAACAACTGCCTCCACCATTAGTCAGGTTTAATGAGCGTAGGTGGGCATGTAGTCCTGAAAGCTGACTGCATCTGCTCCTAGCTTACACCTCTCATGTTTTCTATGGTCTCTGCTTCCATGCAGGAGACACAAGCCAATGGCTGACCCAAGCATGCTGGGCTTGTGCTAGGAATTTTCAGGGTTAGCACCTGTGGAATGCTTTTCAGTTTCTCCTGCCTCCTCTCATTTTCTCTATCCAGAAGTACCATATGTACGAAAAGAGCACAGATAGTAACAGGAAACAAACCCATCTTACATCTTAGGTTGGATTGTTTTAATGTGGGTTTGTTTTAGCCCAGCCCCAGTGGTATGTTTTCTTTGTTTGATTTATTTATTTTTTCTCAAGGTGTAGCTTTAATCGAGAGTCCTGGTCTCTGCCACTTGCTTCTGGCTTTTTAATAGTCTTTTACTCTCTTCCAACTTTTTCTTCTTTAACTTATGAATGACTCCAGTATCCTCACCAGTTGATTAAAATAAAGTGTCTGTTGTCATCATTTTCAACCTATTCAGATAAAGAGAGGAAATGTGAGGAGTTCTCAGTGTTCTCCTTAAGGTCAAGCCAGGGGCGTCTGTAGCAAACAAACGCCTTCTATTCGCTGCCCTTGTTTGTTTTCTTTGGACTGGCTGTCCTGGGCAGTAATTGGGCAAACATTAGGCCTTGTAAAAGAGTTTTTAGACCTTCTTACTTCCTTTCTCATTATCACGAGGACCAATGGGAGCAGCCCCCTGGTCCCCTGTGCAGACTGTTCAAGGACAGTGTGAGAAAACTATTCACTATTTCTCCCTGGTGCCAACTCACTCACTGCCTACCTCCCAAATGTGTCTACATCTGACCCAAAGATTGAAATTTCTACATTCTTTAAAATGCATCCATTATTAGTGAACTCCAGCAGGTCCAGATTTCTCCCCTCTCCTTTCCATATTCTCTGCTACAGCCTTATTTGTTGAGGATCTGTGATCCTCAGAACCTGGGCTGTGCCCACCCCTGGCACTTTTTTGAGTCTACCTACATCACCTTGAGCTTCATTGAATAAGTGCTGAATTTTAGCCTCACATGATTACCAGGTCCTTTCTGTTTTTCCTGCGCAGTTCTCTTAAAAACAAAATCCAACTGACATTTTTTGAGGTTGTAATAAAATTGTGTCATTTCTTCATTCTCTTCCCTCCCTCTAAACTCTCCCTGAAACCTACCCCCATTCTCCTTCAAATTCATGGCCTCCCTTTTCACTAGTTGTGATTGATTGCATGTATGTATATAATTATATAAACACATATATTTCTCATTGGCCAGTAAGCAACCATATTTATTTAACACAATTCAATGCTATGCTGTGTGTTCATACTTTATCAAGCATTCCAGTGCTCCATAGAGAGAACATTTAAAGCTTGCCCTTTGCATGATTTTGAAATCTAAACTTTTTACTTTTCCTCAACCTGTGCTGTCTTGCATTCCCTCATCACTAAACAGTGTCAGACTCACTCGTCACCCCCCTCCTTCCTAATAAATATAATACAAAGTTAATAAAATTCCTGAAAACACCTAGGAAAATATTATTTGTGTTTTTATGAAAAATCTATTTTTTCTGGGGTTAAAAACCATTTTTCTATATTTTTGAGCACTCAGACATATACACAGTCATAATCTGCCTTCCATCTCTCCCTGGCTTCCCCATGAAGCCCCAAACCCCAACTTAATGCCTCTTTGTCTTTTGATCACTCAAGGAGTCTAGTTAGTGAAGCTTGTGAATCATTTTTATTCCATTTTGGAATATATGTGTTCCATTAGGTTCATTTTATTTTTCAGAGGAGTCAGAGCAGGTGGGAAAAATGAAATCCATCCTTAGCAAAGAGGAAGTCACACAGTGGGGATGAACATCTTTCCTTTTAGCACTGAATATGACAAAATCAAGTCCGACTAGGGGATTAGGTAAATGACTGCTTTTTATAGCTTTGATTTTCCTAGTAGGAAATATCCCTCCTTTAAAATCAGGCTCCTTCTCTTAGAGAATTGATGTGGCTGTACTTTTACTAAAACGATTGGAACATAATTTGCTTCCACCTGTCTATCTGTCAGGAAGGGTCAAAATAGCTTATAAGCTATCGATGATATAGGTGAATTGTCCAGCACTGTGACAGAATTTGAACTGAAGGAATGCTCATTAAGAGGGTATGTAATAATGATGGCTCAGACACGCAGCAGAGGACAAGGGCAAAGACATAAGAGTTAGCAGCATTAAGTGTGTATGATTTGGGCTGGTTCCTAGTTTAACCTTATTTTCTAGATTAGTTATAAATGCTAAGGGGCCTGTGCTTTGAATCGGTCATCCCCAAACCACGCAAGGAGTTATGTCTAAAAAAGTATTAAGGAAAGAATCCCAGGAAGTAATAGCCGCTGAAACTGCTCAAGAAGTGTTGGGGTGGGATCAGGCCAGACTGAACATCCAACTAGAGCCCCGGCCTTAAATTATGCCCTTCTGAGAGCTCCAGAACAAAATTTGTACCAGGAATTTTGTCCTGTCCTGTGACCCAGTTGCCAGGCATCCTCTCTGCACCTGTCCGTCAAAAGCAAGAGTTTGCTCCAGGGTACTCAGCCTTCCAGCACATCCTGCTGTCTCCTCCCCCCAGTGAAGTGTAGCTAGCAGGCCAAAGGTAGTCAAAGATCTCAAATGCCCATTGTGTGAGCAAAACAGACTGTGGGAGGTGGTGTCTAGCTAGAAAAGGGGCCGGGCAGGGAGCCAGGTGATCCGCAGCAGAAGTGGATGTCCTGGATAAATGAAAGACAACCTGGGAGGACTTGAGCTTTTCCAGAGTACTAAGGATGAACTGCCGGTTTGTTTTGTGCTTGCCTTAGTGCTGGGGCTAATCTGCAGCTGAATCAAAAGCAAAGAGTACTTTTAAATTCAGAGCACTTCAGGAGAACCTCAGGGCCCATGTATTGATTGACTCTGAATGTTCTTCTCAGGAAAATTCATTAAGCCTCATCCTCCCCATTAGATTCCCAATCCCATATGGTACAAATTAGCATTTGGAAGAGACTCAGTTTGATCCCTCCCTCTGCCTTGCCAGAAAACTCAAAGTAATTGTAAGAAGCAAGTCATTGCAAAGGAGAAAGAAGCACTACACATACACACACACACACACACACACACACACACACACACACACACACACGTCAATTTAAATAGATTAACTCCTCAAATATTCAAAATGTCACATACGATCAAAAGTGCCTTGGAAACCTCTCATGGCTGAAACTCAATCAGACAAAATACAAACTTAGTCCTGAAAAATGTCTACTGTCTATTTTTAACCAAATAGTTGAACGTGAAAATTAGTTCCTCCAGGTAGACTTCACCCAGTGGCTACAAATGTAGGGCAAGGCTAAATGCCGTTTATGTATACTTCAGAGATCACCAGGTATGCCTTGATTTTTTAACTAGAAAGAAAGGGAAGTGTATTTGGTTGCCATCCCAGAAGTATCATGCACAGGCTTTGAATCAGAACATCTGGAACTAAGCCAGCCATACTTAGAATGTGGCTCTGACTCTGCCTGGCCTCCAGGGCTCAGAAGAAATGGTTGCTTAAATCTACAAGGATACACTTGCTGGTGATACACAAAAGTCTAAAGCAGACTTTTTTTCAGACTATTGATGAGCAGTCCTTTCATTGCTCGTAAGGACTCTGGTGCAATTCTTTTATAAATGGATAAAGGTAGTCTGTCCAAGTGTCTGAATGTCCTACCTAGCCTTAATTAGGTTTCTCTGTGGGTAGCTGTTGTCTCCATTTAAGATCTAGGGCAGAAGTTCTCTAACCTTGGATCATATTTGAATCACCCTGAGGCTTACTTAAAAAGATTGTTGGATTCTACCACATAGCTTCTAGTACAGTACGTCTAGGGAAGGACAAAGACTTTGTATTTTGCACATGTTCTCAAATAGTATTGGCATCCTCGGTCAAAGGACCATATTCTCAAAACCACTAAATTGAGACATGAAGGGGTTTAAGTGGTATAACTGGCACATGGTAAGTTGTGTGTTCAGTTACAGTAACGTAAGATCATTAGAAGAGAAGCAGCTTAAATGACCAACCTGAAATCTCTGCTGGCAGCTCAGCCGTAGTGAATTAGGTATAGGCCAATGATAGCATTTTAGATGAATCAAAAGGACTCTCTGGCTACATTGAAGTCATCTGGACTTCACAAGTGGAAGCAGCTTGTTCCGTGATAAGTATACAGCATCTCCTATTTCTTCCAAAAGACCTTTTATGGAAATTAGATTCTGTGCTCACCCAAAATATTCAGGGAGATCATTTCTAGCACTCAAGAAACCATTTGCAAAATGATGGATGCTATTATCCCTTAATCTGATTAGCATGAAATGAGTATGTTTTCTCAGCACAGGGAATAGCAGAAGATTGCATGAGTGTAATTTTTATTGACATTGATCTTATTGATTATTACTTGAGTCCTTAGCAAATGCAACACCATACACCTCTTCCCTCCCCCAAGTCAAATGTGGCACCCCCTCTATGAGCTACCTGGTAATAAGAACTTGTAAACTCAAGCATGTTGTTCATAGACTTCACATATTCTATTTGTCATCTTTAAGGTAGATATAGATATTTCATGGTGATGGACTATGAGGTTAAATAAAGCCATGCTATAGTTTGAGATGTTCCCTGGGAGTAGTGTATCTGCTTTTTCCTGCTTCATAACAAATTAGCAGGCATTTAATGGCACACATCTCTCTTACAGTTTCAGTCTGTCAGAGTCACACCTGTTTGGGGCTCACTGGGATGCAGGGAAGTCTGCAGGGTGGCTGCCTCACATTTAGTTCTAATTTTGCTACCTAGGTTCAGGTAATTGTCAACCTTTACTTCCTCAACATTGCTCATCTGAGTCCCCTGTCTCCTCCTAGTGATTTTCCTTTCTTAGATAGGTTACAACATAGCAGTCAGTTCAGAGCCTCTGTTACCAGTCTCTCACTTCTATGTCTTCTGAGAAGGCTCTTTTGGTTAACTCATCAGATTGAAAGCTTTCATACATTCTGCAAAATCCTCTTACCCTTGCCATCTCTCTCAACATAATCATGAGCTTGATAGTTTATCATCCCTGCCCCTGTCTCTTGGGTCAAACCAGTGTGGTTGTTTTCATATTTGAAAGGAAGTGCTTACATAAAAGCCCAGATGCCAGAGGGCCACCTTAGCATCTCCCTACTACAAGTGGCAAAGATGTTGCCATGTGTGATAAAATTGTCTAACTGGCCAATAGTGTTAGTTCTCTCATCCATCAAGGGGAAGAATTCGATACCAGTGTCACTGTTGTAATGTTCAATGTGGTGACAGTTGACGATCATCTCCTACGTTTCTTGGCATATCTCTGGTCTCTGTTTTTAGTAGTTCTACCTACTATTCCTGTTGGTAGTGCAAATGACATTGTTCATGTCTGCCCCCTTTGGGGTGAAGAAACGTTAATTCTATTACAGTAAACTTCCATAAACATTTTGTCTCATTGATTCAAGTCCTCAATGATGTTTAATACTAATAACTAACCCTCCCCCTCCCCCTCCCCCTCCTCCTCCTCCTCCTCGTGGATGGACTTTTTCTCAGTATTGATTATATGAGGGTCTTCTGATTTATCATCTGACTCCTTGTAGTTCACCTTTCTCTGTTCACTCCAGATATCAAAAGTACAATGAAGACCAAGTCATTTTAGAACTCCTAACCAGAGTCACCTCTTTCTGTCCCTGGGTGTGTATTTTTGAACAGGTCAGAACTGTGAATCAAAAACATTCCAAAAGAAAGTAGATCTGTGTTTACTGAGCCAGTACAGACTTACTTCTTGTCACACCCCTCCCCAACTGTAGTTTAACAATGACTTGTATGTACATTGCCTTGGGTATTGTAAATAATCCAGAGAAGATTTAAAGTATCACAGAGAATGTGTGTGGTGGCTTGAATATGGTTGGCCCACATGGAGTGGCACTATCAGGAGGTGTGGCCTTCTTGGAGTGGGTATGGCCTTGATGGAGTAACTGTGTCACTATGCAGTCAGGCTTTGAGGTCTCATATGCTCAAATTGGGCCAAGTCTAGCAGTTTCCTTCTGCTGCTTGTGGATCAAGATGTAGAACTCTCAGTTCCTTCAGTACCCTGTCTGCCTACATGCTACCATGCTTCTCTCTGTGAGGATAATGGACTAAATCTATGAACTATTAGTCAGCCTTAATTAAATGCATTTCTTTATAAAAGTTGCAAAGTTATGATATTGCTTCACTGCAAAAGAAACCCTGATTAAGACAGTTTGCTTAGGTTACATGCAGATACTATATGTTTATGCAGAGGGTGTAAACATCTGTAGATAATAGTATCCATGAAGTTCCTGGGGCAATTCTTCTACAAATACTGAGAAACTGTACTTTTTGTTGTTGTTTGTTTTATTTTTCGAGACAAGGTTTCTCTGTGTAGCCCTGGCTGTCCTGGAACTCACTTTGTAGACCAGCCTGGCCTCGAACTCAGAAATCCACCTGCCTCTGCCTCCCGAGTGCTGGGATTAAAGGTGTGTGCCGCCATCCCCGGCTGAGAAACTGTATTTTAAGGCACCTTCCAATGACGATCTGGAAACTCTTGTTCAAAACTTGACAGAGGCTTTAGGTCAGTGATTCTCAACTTGTGGGTTGCACCCCATTTGGGGAGGGGCAAGTTGAACTATCCTTTCACAGGGGTCAACTAAGGCCATCAAAAAAGTACATTACAGCTTATAGCAGTAGCAAAATTATGGCTGTGAAGTAGCAACAGAAACAGTTTTACGGTTGGGGTCACCACAGCATGAGGAACTGTATTAAAGGTTGACAGCCATAGGAGGTTGAGAGCCACTGCCTTAAGTACTTTTAGAATACTGACTCAGGCCCTTATACTTGCCACAGTGTCTTACAAGGCTGGAAGTTAATCATGCTGTCTCCTACAGCACATGGCATTTTTAAACTTGCATGTCATGTGTTCCTTCTTTGCAACCTTTTTGTGGCTTATTTTCCTCATATTCCTCCCTGGGTGTTCATACCAGCAGGCTGCCTTTGCCTTCTTCATGAACTAAACTTGTCATAAGTTTCACAGCAGGGCATCTATTTCTGGGCTAATGCTTTTTGCTCCTGTTTCTCCACTCTGTGAATTCACTCTTCTTGTCAATGAACACTTGTTGAAAACATATCTAAACTGAAGTCTATCCACTGGAAAAATGCCAACCTTGGGTTCTTTTGCTCAAAAATGTGTCTTCAGTATTTACTGAGTGTATGCTAAATTGCAGGCACCACACGAGAATGTATAAAATAAACAAAGAGGCAGTAAACTTTCCAGGCTCCTAACTAGTCCACAGCTTCCATCCCTCCATTTCCCCGAGCTTTGCCTTCTTTGCTTATTATCTTCTATTTTGTGCTTGCAGCATCTCCCATTCAAAGTGAAATAGAAAGTCTATAAAATGTGTACCTTGTTTAGGGGCCCTATTAGGATTAAATATTGCATTAGAGATGCTCACTGGCTTGTTGAGGTGTCATCTTTTCTTACAGGATTTAGCTTTTGAAATACTGTGGGGTCCCTAGTCTTTGATGGATGCTCTGTCTCTGAAGGAGAAGGATAACGGCCAAGGGAAAAAGAGAAGAAAACACAAATAACGTTGATTTCCACATTTTTTATTCTATTGGCTATATTCCTGACTATATCATTGAGACAGACAGTGTGGCTGGGGTAAGGTTCACACACCAGAATAAAGTGACTTTTAAAAACATTGAGTTCTGGACAGAGTCTAGAATATGGAAATGTGGTGAGTAATTCACACACTGTATCTGTTGCCTTTTAGTGTCTGTTGGTTGTTTGTAACAACTACATATCACATTGGATTTCTATGTAGAAGTGAGAGTTAATGAGATTTTACAGTGTTTTTCTGTTATAGAGCCCAGGTTGGACAGCATTGACCATTTTATCAGGTTATCATTCCTAGCATAAACCAAGAGAGAATACAGCTTCTGCCCTGGTCTCTTAGCCCAAACACTGTATTTGTGGAGAAGAAGTGGCATAGTGTCTTTGTCACGATATTCACAAAAACAAAACAAAACAGAAATTCCATATTAATAGACAAGTATAGTATAACCTGTAACATAGCAATAATCTCAGGTTTTCTTTTTCCACTGCAAATATTCATCTTATTTCACATTTACTTTTGGCAATGAAGATGAAGTAAATTTTCTCTAGAAATAGCATCTCATTATTTCAGGTTTTCATGAAATACCTTTAATCTCCATATCTTGTTTTTTATTCTCATATGTTTCCTGAATATATATATAATATTTATATTATATTAAATATTATATATATATATATTTATATATACATACACTTTATCAACTCTAGAGTTTGAGTTAGAAATGTTCTCCTTAAGCTCAGGCAGGCATTTTGACACTTGGCTCACTGCTAATGGTGCTGTTTAGGAGGCTGTTTAAGTACAGCTTTGTTGGATGAAGCACATCACTAGGGGTGGGCTTTCAGAATTTAAAGGCCTTTCCCACTTCTCTTTCCCTCTTTGCTTTGTCCTTGCTGCTATAGATGTGCTCTGGAAGCTCTCTTCCCCTACTATCAATACCTGCCACATGATGCTATATCCTTGCAATAATGGACTCATCCCTCTGAATACATACCCCCAAATATACCCATTCTCCCTTACATTGCCTTTGGTTATGGTGCTGTCTGGGGACCAGCAGAAAAGTCACTGATTAACCAACTAATATGTTTCTACTAGAACTTAATGGGAAATGTTATAAGCATTAGCAGTTATATGTATGCATTACTTTTGCTTGCTAAATAGAGACCTCACCCCAGTAATCATGATGTTGCTGCCACCTGTACCCATGCTTGCAACATGGGTTACCAGGTGCACACACATACATCTTCAATAGTCAGCTTCATTTTGTGTCGATAGCAAGAGATAGTTCCAAGAGAAAACTTATGTTTTCCCCTTCTAGATTGATGGTATTTGTATTACCTTCAACCTAAGTGAGTTTAAATAAAGAAAACAAACAGACACCCTTGTCCAGGGATAGTGCATCTCATTCCCATTGCTCTTTCTTTTTACAATGCAGGTTGCAAAAAAAGACAAAAATTATACCTATGGAGTGAATGAATCAAGAGCCTAAATGGGGAGACAGTGTGGGGTTTTTGACAGCTGTACTGCACACATTAAGCAGTACTCCCAGAAACAGAATAGAGTTAAAAGAACAGTGTTAGGTCTATTCCCAGGCTTCTCCTCAATTCAGAACCCTCTTTGCAGGATCCCCTAAACATTCTCCAATTATGAATATTAAAGATGCTTGGCAGGCAATATATAACTGATTCTTGTTTATGTGAATCAAGGTTGAACAGCTTAATGAATATCCCACATGTGGAGGTACACATAATCACACCACACACCCAACCATTAATATCTTCTCTGTGAGATGTTTATGGCTGTAATTGCTGTTCTGATTATGTATTGTGTGAACTTGAAGCATGCTATTATATTGGATGACTAATGGAATTTGGTAACAATGCACAGGACTTGGTATTCTGGGAGGAGTTGCATTTTAAATTGTATTCTGTCTTGAATTTGCAGTGGATTTCATGGCTCATCTCTCTCACAGTAGGTTTGTGGCTGATGAGTTGAAATCTTTCTGCTGAATATAAACGTCAGAGACCATCTAGTCTTTCTTTAGCTCACAGGTCTTACTTTTCTCATTTCACATTCAAAACAAAAATCTGAAACAATATTCCCCTATACCTTTGACGGCTACCGATTCACTTTTTTCCATACTTATAAAGTTGGAAAGAAGCGCACTCTGTAAGTACATTTTACTGTGGTCCAGTCATTGAAGATGGCATAGTAGGCCTAAAACAGATATCTGTTGCTGCCTTACATACCTGAGCAAGCCAGATGGCTTTAGAACTTAAAGAAAACAGCTCTACATCACTGCTTTAAAGACACCTCAGAGTTATATAAATAGAAGGGCTTTCAGCAATATAGCACCATTTTAATGATTGATTCATTTCTGAACATATAAAGATATTTACTTACAGGACAGATTTAATATAATGGAACTTTCAAAACTAGTTTATGGTGTTTTCCTTAGTTATAGCAAATCCAATTCTAGATTACTCATTATTAGTCACAGTTTTATATCCAGTAAGTATTATTGACAGCTCCCTATAGAAAAATGTGTTAGAGAGTCTTCATATAATTTATAACTGTTATATAGCCCTTATTTATCATCCTGTAAGTTTGTCTTTATTAGCATATCTCAAAGGGCTGGTTCTTTGACCAGCAGCATCAGCACCAGTTAGAAATTTATTAGAGATCAAATTCTCAGGCTGAATGTCCTTAAGCCTTCCAAGTTACTCTAATGCAGGTTACATTCTTAGAGCCACTGGTATATGCAGTGTTGTCACCATTTAATAGGAGGTCCAATTTGCATTCAGCAAATTCCTCAAAGCTAGAAGGCACCAACTGTCAAATGAGCTAAGAAAGGGACCACATGGTGCTTTATAATACACTGGGTCATTAAAGCTATTAACTCAGGAAAATTAGCCCAGAAGAAGTTTCAGTGACACAAGTAACATCTCTGTGGTGCTGTGCTTTGGGTTCTGCATTTTCTTCATCACGGAGGAGAGAAAAAGATGCCATGAAAACCCCAGAGGAATGGTATTGTGTGTGAATTGACGTGGAGGATGCTATTTTAACTATCCCTTTCCAGCTGAAAGTGCCCATGAAGAGCACTTCCACCTGGGTCTTCCCCATGCCACATTACCCACCACATGGTGCCCTTGATACTTTTCCTGAACACACAATTTTACACACCAGTGAGAGAGGCTTCTTAGCTCTGTGCTATCAGAATGAATCCCTAGGGTATCTGGCATTAACTATCACTCCACAACTTGGGGAATGAAACCTTCCCTGGAGCTGGCAGTACAGAACAATATTCATTATCTCCAATATAAAAGTAATGATGCCTACTAAGTTCTTTGAGAACTTAGTTTGGGTTTTGTGTATAAACAAGCAAGCAATGTTTCAGTTCATTTGTTCAACTGAGAGGAAAAGTTTTGGTAGAGAGTGTTACTCTCAGACATTGGTAAGTATACAATGGGGTATGAACAGATTTTACCCTACCCGTGGGAAATGGTCATTTAATAGATGTGGACTGATATATATATATATATATATATATATATATATGCACATATATGTATATGTACATATATATGTATATATATATATGCACATATATGTATATGTACATATATATGTATATATATATATATATATTCACATTTGCTGTATGAGTATTTTATGCTCATCAGTCCTACCTGTATTCATCTCTCCCTACTTGGTCCTCTCTGAGAATTGATCTCTACCCTCCTTTCTCTATAAATTACAAAGCCAGGAATTCTACTCCATCCATGTGAATCAGCCTTCCTCAGACAGTATCTGCAGGTGTTCTGAAGTAGCTTCTTTAAAAGGGGCTGACTGGGTTACTCACAGTGCATTTTGTGATTCAAACCTCACGAATAGCCTATGAATTGCCAGCATTCAGTAGACAATGTCAGATGAATTAATGAATGACATTTGTAATTGGACAGATTTCTCAAATCATTAACTCTCAAATATGAGAGCAGTTTGCCTAAGGTTTGAGTCCCAGTGAGGAATTCAGAACCCATGGCACCGCTGGTGATCTATCTCCTTCTTTATGCCACAGTCTATCCAGAACGCTCTGATAATAAAGTTTGACTCTATCCCACCTCTCAGATGACCATACTGTTCCCATAGTGTAGATTAAGCTTCCAACGGCTTTATTGACACCCCCTGCTTTCCTCTTCAGCAAAGTAGTTGCTATTGCTGTGGAGATGACGAAACCCAGGCTTCAACTTCACCAAGTCTGGTTTTCCATTACTTTTCCAGGACAGATCCATGATTCAGTTGCCTAAGCCAAACATTTAATGCCAGGGTGATAGCACCCTTCTCTGGGTACCATCAGTACTGTGAGTGAAGCTGAGTTAGTAGAAGTCACAGTGTCCTGCAAGGAAGGTCCTTTTTCCAGATCTTCACATGTCACTCCATATGGTATGGGAAGGTTTCCACAGGTCACTCACAGTGCAGATGATGCCAACATATCCACTAAGACAGGTAAAGGACTTCTGAGATAGAGTAATTCTGGGAAGAAACCTCCTCCATCCAATCTTCACTCCATGTCTCAGAGAGGTGGTCAGGACAAAGTGTTCTCTTTGACCTGGTGTGGATTTGCATGCAGTAGAGGGAAACCATATCCAAGCAGACCCTTGGTACTCAATCCTTAGGAAAGTAATCAAACTGCTTTAGAGCAGACATTGGACCTGTTGTAAAAAACCTCTTGGGAGTCTCAATATCAGTATTCTTGAGTATCTTGAGTGAGTTGCTAGAGAGTCTGTTATGGGTTATCTAGAGTCTGTTGTCATATGCATAGTATTATAGTGCCTTTTCTGAGATAAGGGGGCTAGATATCTGCATCCCATTGACTCTTGACCAGGTACCATTTGTTGGATGATTGTAACCCCTTTAAGGGAGTTCTGTTCATTATACCATTGTGCTCACTAATTGGTGCACCTACACTGCAAACCTATGATCAAAGTCCATCAGTAGACTTTCAGGGTTCCCAACCCTCAGGTGTTGACTTCCATGACTTCCCTTCACATCTTCAATACTTAATCCAAATGGGACACTGAGGTTCACTCTTCGTATGCCCTTGTTGGACTGTAACCATGCATACAACTTTGTTATTTTTCTTCCTGACTAATTTTTGGTCTTCTTCCCTCTTATTTATCTCTCCATTCATGGACTGCGTCTCTAAATATAGGAAGATCATAAATATCTTAGGTTAATCTTAAACCTCTTGGCCATTCTTCTCTGGAATACAATCCCCCCCACCCCCCACCCCGTACTCTCCAGTTGTGATGAACCTACCTTCTACTTCTCCAAGTTAAATGGTTCTTCCATGTGCACCCAGGGGAAAGTCCTCTTTCCTAACTTCTTATAACAGCTAACTGTAAAATTGACATTAGCATCCTCCTCCTTGTCATTTATTCATCCATTTCTTCATGTTCCTTCCCCCTATTTTATGGCACTCCAGAAAAGCAATACACATTTTGTATGTCCTGGAGTAATTAGATATTATGGTTGTTTGAATACTAAATTAAAAAGTACATTTGGTAATGATTAAGTGAAAGGGTAGTGGCTTGAGATTTGTGTGCAAAAAGGCGGATAGCAGAATTTGGTATGTATGGTGTGTGTGTGTGTGTGTGTGTGTGTGTGTGTGTGTCCATCTGTAATATTAGCCAGATATTTTAGGTGAGAGAATGAGCTGGTTGGAGCACACCCTTCCTCTGGCTTCTCAGATCTTATCTCTTTGATTTCCCTCATACCCAATTGCATTCAACTAGGGACTCCAGGGTTTCTTTCAACTGCGGGACCAAGAAGGTGGATTTCTTTTGATTTAGGAATGGCTTAAGAACCCCACAGGGTTACATACCAGATATCCTGCATATCAGATATTTACACTGCAATTAGAACTGTAGTAAAATTACAGTTATGAAGTAGCAACTAAATAACTTTATGGTGGGGTGGGGGTGGGGGGTCACCACATCATGAGAAACTATTTTAAAGTTTCACATCATTAGGGAGGTTGAGAACTACTGTCTTAGAGGATTTAGATTTAGGCATTGGAGGATTTAGATTTAGGCATGCAAATCATGCATTTAACTTTTTAAAGATGCTTTAGCAAATATATTAGAATATGTGTGAATCTGAGCAGTTAGCAGTGATGATTTTTTCCCCTCCTTATTCAATGAGACATAATATGGGGGCAAGGGGTAGCCTACCACAGTTAAGTCCTCAGGCAAACACTGAGATGATAAGATTCTTTAAAGTGATGTCAATAACATAAAACAAAGATGAACAATATGTGTGGTTTCCTAACAACTTCCCATTTTGCTTTTCAGGAGACGGAGCTGTTAGATCTCAGCCTTGTCAAGGATGCCAGGTGTGGGAAGCACGCCAAAGCTCCCAAGGTAGGGAACAGAGCCTGTGCCCGCACCAGCTGTTCCTTTGATTCTTTATCTGTGTCAAGATATCAATTAATTGCCCCAGTTAAAAGTTTCTGTGTTGTAGCTGTTGTAAAACACAACAGCCAGTGTGCCCTCCCTCACCTCCTGTTTCATTAAAAGATGGAAATAATGAGTGAATATTCGGGTTTATTGCTCTGCATTTTCACTTTTGTCTGAAGAAAGATGTAGATCTATGTAATTCCAAAGAAGTTCCAGATCACTCTTGTACAATTGGAAGTGGCAAAATACTATAAATTGTGAGTGGAAAATTCCATACTGACCCATAGTCACTAAAAGTATTGTGTAAAAATACTTTCAGGCAATATGTATGAGATGTGTATGAATTTTGTGTTTAGACTTGGGTCATATTAAGAAGATATTTGAGTACATAAACACAAATGTTTCAAAATTTTAAAATCTGAAACACTCGTTTATCCCAAGTATTTAAAATAAGGTATACTTGACCTGTGTTTGTTAATGTCCAAGGCATGAGGTATTTTGCAAAGTATCACTTAACTTAGAAGCACTGATTGACATACATTTCTTTACTTACTTTTATCATAATCCACATTCATCCTAATAAACAGAGACAGCATGAAGCTCACATGTTGCGCAACTAAAACAAGGATATCTATAAAGCCAAAAGTCAACTCCGCACATTAGAACTGAGGATGATTTAGGATATGCTAAGAGGATGCCATTGGTTTGAGTTCGCTGCATATTTTCTGAAGAAAATATTCAACTGCTGGATGATGAAAATGCATTTTGAACTTACCGAGATAGTTGAAAACTCTTTGGTATTGGATTTAATATTTAAGGCATTAGACATTTCATTCCTGGTGGAGAAAGTGTATCAGCAAAGCAAGGAGACAGGGGAGTTGCCATTTAGGAGTTTAATTTTCATTTTTATTGTCTGCCCACAACTGTTGTTTTAGCCTTCAGAAGTCAGAACAGTGTCTTTAGCATCCAGAATGAGGTGTTGCTCCGGAGGTACAGATATAACGTCCGCTGCAATAGTTTCCCCTCACAGACATCTTGCAAGCCGTAGGTTGGTGCTGACAGTCTGGCACCAGGCAAATACCAAATGCTGGGGTTAGCTGAATGGGTTAAAATGGCTAGAAAATGTGAGAAAAATAATATCTAGAAAGAAAAAAGTCAAAAATGTTTGCAAGAAGGCTTCTAAATGTGTTTCATATGAAACCAGTTTACCTTTTACCTTCTCTTAGAGGGATTTCCACATCTTGGCCTTTACGTTTCCTATCTTGGAATTAATACGTTGTTGATGATGCAGAATTATTTCCATTTCAGTGTTAGCAAAGAATCTTTTTCTCTTTTTCAAACACCATTTCAGCCAGTTTTCGTGTCGGTCTGTTAGCTACGAATATCGTATCAGTAACTTAGCAGCAAAACTTGCCTTTTAACCTGGGGATATTGACCTCACCTGACATCAATCCTAAGGACAGTTGCACACCCCACCTCACCAGCCCACACTGGTTTCAATAGACCCCACTGTTCCCCAACTATCAGGAGTCAAAGCCAATCCCATTGCACAGGCTGGCACTGGCCTCTCACTGTAAGCGAGTTCATGGCTAGCTTATCAATAAGTACTTGGTTTATGGATGCGGTTTGATGAATGTCTATTGAATGTGGATAAACGACAGAAGTGGTGTCTGCACTGCGTTCAGCTGATAAACTCTGATTAGATCTCAAAGTGCCTTCCTTGGGGAAGTGCTTTAGAAACCCATACCCCTCAGCTTGTCTGTTTCTGTGAACACTCTGGGAGACAAGGGGTTCTTTCTCTGTGGGCATTCTCGTTCCTTGATATTTCCCCAGAGTTTCACTCTATGTTCTCCTTGCTGAAGCTGGTTCTCGTCTATGTACCTGTGTGACCTTGCAGAGACGGACTTCCTCCTCATAGGCTTAGTGATGTTTAATAGGGACGCTGTGAGGAGGCAAGGAAATAGTTCATTAACAAACCATTTGCGCAGGAGACCTCAAATTTAACTTCTCATGAAACACCTGGGAAACATTTTTTTTTAAATGTCCTTGCCTAGTTCTCACCTCCCCACAAAGTCTGGTTTCACACAGATATAATGGCTACAGAAGGTGCATTGCTCCAGGGTGTTGACAATCAAATTTGCAGCAGAGTATGGACATGACTAGATTAATATGCTGATGACACTGCTGCCTTAAAAAAACAATGGCACACTGAAGACAGAACCAATGACCTTGTCTCTGCCTGGCAAGCGCTCTATCCCTGAGTTATTCTCCAACCCTCCCTCCCATCACTTTTTTTAAAAATATTATTTTAAAATTTCAAATCTGATTTTCAGGAAGTTAATTTTCATCTCATTTTCTTAAATTGGAGAAGTTGAAATGTCAGGAGTGATCTGGGTAGGCGTTTTGTTAAAGGAGCTTTGTGGATCCACAGGCTGTGTGGGAGAATATGTCAGTGAAGGAGTCCTGAATGTGACAAAGATGACCTCTGCTCAACCTGCATAAATATAAACACAACTTATTTAAAATGTGTACAATGTTCAAGTCTTATTCTACAGCTCAGTTTATGGCATCAGGGGCCATAACTATTTTTCTCCCTAGCCAGGTGAACCTGGCTTAATCTCCATCTTTTCCCACACAGTGGGAATGCTACAGAGCTCTTGGCTGACATCAGGACAAGAGGGTACAGATGGAGAAGGATTTTCTCTAAAGTCTTCTAGAATGAGTCCAGTAGAATGCCTTGTTGTGTGGCCCGAGGTAGATGGCTGTTTACTGGGTAGAGACCATGAAGAATGCTGGGATAAAGGCCAAGTGTGATGGTGCACACCTTAATCCCAGCACTCAGGAGGCAGAGGCAGGTGGATCTCTTTGAATTTGAGGCAAACCTGTTCTACAGAGTGAGTTCTAGTGCAGCCAAAGCTACATAGTGAGACCCTTTATTTTAAAAAAAAATGCTGGAATAACGTTTGCAAAGGTTAAAACAGGAAATTCAAAGTAAAAAGTGGAAAAAATGCAGTTTAAGAAAGTTTTAACAGCCTGCTTGATCATGGTGAGTGATGGTTTTGATGTGTTCTTGGATTCTGTTTGCAAGAATTTTATTGAATATTTTTGCATTGATATTCATAAGCGAGAATGGTCTGAAGTTCTCTTTTTTAGTTGGGATCTTATGTGGTTTAGGTATCAGCATAATTGTGGCTTAACAAAACAAATTAGGTAGTGTTCATTCTCTTTTTATTTTATGGGATACTTTGAGGAAAAATGGTATCAGGTCTTCTTTAAAGGTCTGGTAGAATTCTGCACTAAATCTATCTGGCCCCGGGCTTTTTTTTTTTGGTTTGGAGGTTTTTAATGACATCTTCTATTTCCTTGTGTGATATGGGCCTGTTTAGATAGTTTACCTGTTAAAACCATCCATTTCATCTAGATTTTCCAGTCTTGTTGACTATGGGCTTTTATAGTAGGATCTGATGATTTTACCTAACCCTCAAGTGACTGGAGGCCCCAGGGAGTTTAGAGGTCAGGTGGGGTGGGGGATGGGGGGTGGGGGCATCCACATGGAGACAGAGTAGGGTGGGGAGGAGGTGTGGGATGTGGAGCAGTTGGAGGGTGGATGGGGGATGGGGAATGGACTATGGAGTGTAAAAAATAAATTAAAAATAAAATAAAATTAAAAGGATAAAGTTTAAAAAAAAGTTTAAAAAGTAGAACAATGTTGAAATGTAATAATCCCAGGGACTGGTAGGCTGAGGAGGATGCCAAGGGTGAACCCAGACTGGACTGCACAGCAAGACAAACCTGTGGTTAAAAAAAAAAACATACAAATAAACAAAAGCAACCAAACAAGAAACAAGCAAACAAACGAAAAATGTAAAAAAAAAATCAAAAGAAAACAAAATAAAAAACAAAGAAATAAATAAAACCAAACTAACAAAACAGCAACTAATAAGGGGTCCATTAAAAGGCACAGAGACAGCATGGGAAAAGCTGCAGACTCAGGAAAACCCCAAAGAACAGGAGAACAAACAGCCCCAGTGTAAGCCTTCCTGTAGAAGCTTCTAGATCAAGAGAAACACCCCATGGAGTAGATGTTTATCAAAATATGAAGGCACCCTGCAAATACTTATCTATCTATTTGTAATGCTTTTGTTTTCCACAGCATTTTACTACATAAAAATTCAGCAGTGGGCAGAGAATGAGCTGTTTTCTGTGCCTGCTGTGATTTGAAATGACATTTTTAGGAAACGGAGAAGGCAGTGTGATGCCCTGCTAATGAACTTAAGTGTCGACTTCCAGCATAGTGCATAGGGTGAAAATCTGCTCTTCTGGGTTCAGCCTTTGTTCAAGTCACTGGTTTGGAAATGTCTCACTGGAATGACTTTGGAAGACTTTATAATCTAAATGTAAAAATCAGAAGACATCTTATAGCTTTATCTCTAAAATGCATTGCTCTTCCTCTCTCTCACTCTTTCCCTCTGCCCCGCTACTATTTACAAAGTGCACTTCCTAGCCAGGCACTGCAGCACATATATCTGGTGTATGCAGTTCTTGTCCACTCTGTGGGCTGATTTCAAAAGGGAGTCGGTGCTCAGACACTGACACTGTGGAGTTGATCTATTAGTAGTTCTTGACCCAGCAGATTAATTTTATGGCTTGTGTCCAGCATTAATTGAAATAGACTCGACTAGAATTAAAAATTCAGTCTGGTACAGGACAGCTTCTTTCATCAAAATTTGTGTGTGTGTGTATGTGTGTGTGTGTGTGTGTGTGTGTGTGTACATTCAGTACCTCTTCTGGGACAAAGTCTATGTCTTTGCTATAAAGCTGCATGAGGAAGATTATAAGATGCAAATGCAGAAAAAGATGACATCATCACGTTCATGATCCTTGGGATTTAGCACATCAGTAAGTGTGCTGAACAGTAGATCAAGTAGGGACAAGGGGCTCTTAGTTCTTGCCAGCTGTGCCACCCACCGATGAGCTTAAAAATGGTGTGCCTTCTTTCTGCTGAGCCTCACCTTCCTCATCTGTGCGATATGGTGGATTCCTTCTGCTGAGCCTCACCTTCCTCATCTGTGCGATATGGTGGATTCCTTCTGCTGAGCCTCACCTTCCTCATCTGTGCAATATGGTGGATTTCTGCTTGGAAGAGTTCAGATTCTGCTAGCCCTTGGTTTCAATTTTTGTGAGAGAATGGATCATACTAAGGTGTTTCCTATTTTAGATTCTAGAACTGGTGTCTAGCAAATTGATATAATCTAAAACTTCTCTTCATCGACGTGAAATTGGATGGAAATAAAGAAAAAAAAACCAATACCCAAACTCATGAAGGTCACAGGATAGAAACTAAAAGAAAATAATATTTATGTTAAGGGTTATACATGGCTTCTCAAAAGTAATTTTCAATTGAATTTAGACTTCACAGGAAGGAAAGTCACATTAACAAAATCCTCCCAACTTTATACCATTTGCTACCTCCAGGCTATCTCTATTCAGTTTTCAATGACACATATGCCAATTATCTGTGAGAATCATTGCTATGACGTTTCTTTTGAACTCTACTTTCTGTAAAGTGAACTGTTTCACACACTTTCCTGGCCACCAGATCCTTTGATAGAGGTTGGTTTATTTCAGATCTGTAATGCTGATTTCAATATGGATGCTTTGTAAATATCTAGGTCAATAATTACATTCTAAATTATATATGGTATCAGCAGAATCCCATGAGGCTTATTAGAGTAAAATTAAATTTTAAAAATTGATTAGCCTTTGCTTTTATAATCTCTATGTAGAAAGTGATGCTTTTATTACTATTTATTAATTTTATTTTGAAGGGTTTAGCAAGGACTTGGTGATTTCTAGGCAGCATGCACCTAGACTCTGGGCGAAGTAGCAGTGAATGAACAAGACAGCTATCTCTGCTCCATGTGTAACATGTGTTTGGGAAGGATGTACTGGAAAACTGAGTCTTTAAGTAAAAGAACAGAAACCTTGAGTTCTGTGATGGCCAACTTCCTATTCAGAAGGAGTTTTATGCTGGTGAGTTTCATGTAGCCAGCCCAATAGCAGAAAGTGGAGAAAAGAGTAAAGCATACCATGGCCTCTAGTCCTATGAACCCATTCTGTCATGTCATAGTATGAGGAAAAGAGATGACAGGTAAGTCCCAGTTAGAAAAATAAGCCAGGGAGGAAGTCATAGACCATGAGCGGTGGGGAGGCCTTTTGTTTTACATGGCTGTTACAGAGTAAGTTATCTTGAAGAAACAGGAATTTAATGATAGGCAGAATTGTGTGAATGACCCACCCACCGGCAGAATATCAAGGCAGAGGGCCCAGAAGAAATCAAAGGCTCCAAGTTGGGAATATACATTGGTTGAACTACTATGGGGTTCGAGCCTAAGAACATGCTAGGGATTTGAGATGTTTTCTGGAATAAGTAAGGAGACAGACTGCTGAGACAGACAAAATTAGAATCTTTGGAAACAGTGCTGGTAGGAAGTACTGGTGACTGTGTTGAGAACAAACTTTGGCACATGAAGGAAGAAGCAACGGAGACTGACTGAATGGCTACTCCAGATATCCTGGATAGTAATATTGGTGACTTGTGGTCAAGATGGTAGCTTCTGAGGTAGTGAAAAACATGGTAAAATGTAAATATGCATTAAAGATGAGAACTTGGCATGTATTGATGTATTAGGTATGATGAGGAAAGGAAGAATTTAAAAAGAGCTATCAAGTAAATTTACCTTGAAAAACAAGCATAATTGGTTTGTTATAACCTGAGATTGGAAACAAAAGAGGAAAGGAATACATTATAAATGAATTCTAGAGTTTGGATCTAGATATTGGATCAAGATATCTAGATGTAGTTTGGCTCTAGAGTTTGGTTTTGAATAATAAAATGGTTTTGTTTCCTGTCAAATGTTTAATGTTAAGAAGGCTAATAGTGAGTTCAGAGATGTTGGACCTAGAAATGGAATTTTGTGTGTTTAAAGCTTGGGTGAGATGTCCTAGTGAATGTATAAAAAAGAAGGACTCTAAGGCTAGGGAAGTTCAGTAGATAAAAGTCCTTGTTTTGCAAGCATAGGACTTCAGTTTGAATACCTGCAGAATTGTAAAAGGCTGCAGCATATTTGGACACGTCTGGAACCACAGAATTGGGAAGCAGAGACAGGTGGATCCTGAGAGACCATTTGCCAACTATCTTGCCAAAATGTCAAGCTTCTGTTTGACTAAGGGACTTTATTTCAGGGTAATAGGGTAGGGAACAAAGGAAGCGACCCTGAAATTTTGTTCCAAAGTCCACATGTTCACTTATGGGCACATATGCCTGCACACTTGTATATATTATCTCCACATATGAAACACAGTGCACAAAGAGAGAGAGAGAGAGAGAGAGAGAGAGAGAGAGAGAGAGAGAGAGAGAGAGAGAGAGAGAGAGAGAGAGAGAGAGAGAGATGTGGGTGTGGAAGGAGGTAAGAGAGAGATGAGGGGAAGTTTCAGAACTGCATCCAGATGTCCATGGCACATAAAATTTAATGACTTTATGAGGATCCAGCTAAAGAGTCTGCAACCAGTATTTTACCAAAGAGTTGAAAGCAGAAACCCAAGCAAGCAAGCACTTACTGAACAGTGCCTAAAATGAATGGAAATACACAATTGTTGCATATACTTCTACACTGAGTATTAGCCTTGCAGGGCTGAATTTTTAATGTGTACTATATGAGCAAACCCTGAAGTTATTTGGCTAAAGTGAAGTAAGGCATATAGAGAGGACAAATAAGGTGTGACTCCATTCAAAGGTCAGATAGGCAGAGTATCCTCATTCAAAGAATAAAGTGGTGGATGCCAGGGCTGTGGGGCGGGGAAGTGAAGGTTGTTACTTAGAGCAGAGCTCAGTTTGAGAAGATGAAGGAGCCCCATGGGTGTTTTAAATGCTGGCGGTACCACAGTGTGCATTTTTTAATGCCTGAGACTTCTGTGAATCACGTCTTGAGTAAAAAATGAAATAAAATAAAATAACAGATAAGAGCATCCATCTCCCTCGAAATGCATTTAAGAAAGAGAAAGGAGTTGGGGTAGGGGATGGGGTTCAAGTGGTATTTCCTCCTAGGTGTTTATTTTCCTACTGAATAGTCCCATTTAGGATACCACTGCACATTCTTTCAAAATCTCCCTATATCATAAACATGGCTTGCTAGTATTCATAAAGGACTGTTTATTTAAGGGTTGTCAAATCCCAAATAGCTCATCATAGGATTTGGATGCCTACATAGAATTCTCATAATGAGCTGTTATTTGGGTGTTCTACAACAGTGGTTTCAATGAATCATCTCCAATGCTGAGAGTTAAAATGAGAACTTTATTCATCGCCCCTCTTGGTGATTATCAGCAAATTTCCTGACTTTGTCTAGATTTATCATTGTGTGAAACTGCAGACATAAACTCTGATGTAGATATTTGTGGGCTAGAAAGAAAGAATGAGAGAGAGAGGGAGAGAGAGAGAGAGAGAGAGAGAGAGAGAGAGAGAGAGAGAGAGAGAGAGAGAGAGAGAGAGAGAGGACACTTCATGCAACAAAATCAAAGGGTTCCTCATTTTCAAGAACCAGTTAATGAGATCAACCTCTGGCCCTTACTCTCAGCTTCAACCATTTCTTAATTCACCTCATGTGCTGCACGAGCTTTTTCGGAGTAGGTTTTGTCATTCTCTTTCTATAAATGTGTTTATGATCTTTTACTAAATGGAAGCAAAATAGAGCTAAAATTTCTTAGAAGTGTGTGTGTGTGTGTGTGTGTGTGTGTGTGTGCTTGACAGCTATTCACGTGTACCTTTAAATGTAAATTAAATGGTATGGTTCCTTTTGATGTTCATTAAATTCCATATATGTCAGTAGTTTCCTTGGAAACAGAAACCTTTATATAACTTTGGTAGCAGAAACATTAGGATTCTGGGGTTGATGAGAATGGGTGCCTACTTGTACTTGAAATCCTATAGCTGTTTTTCCCTGAGCCTTACCTTCAAGGACATTTAATAGTGGAAAGGAAAAGACCCTGAAAGTGACCATTAAGGCACAGCATATCTTCTCTAATGGCTGGAAGCTTTTACTTTCTCTAAAGCATTTTTCAGATCTGCCATCTTTGCTGGGATGTTAGAATAGAATCCCCTTATTTGAGGAGATCTTAATATGTCTCTTACCTGCAGTTAAATTTGAATTTTTGAGCAATTCCTGCATTATTCAGTGTATGTGCATGTCCATTTGTAAAATATAAAAAACTGAAAACATGTATGCTTAATGTTCTGAGTTTTTATTATGACAAATCTCTTACTTTAGCACCTCCTATCTAATAGTTCCCAAGGCACTTAGCTATCTAGGAATGTCCACACCTCTCCACCTCTCCCAGGGGTGGAAAAAGGCAGGGTGGCAGACAATATGTGTGTCGTGGTTCCCAGTAGCAAAAGCATTGCTTGTTGGAATTAGTTAAAGCCCAGGAAGTTTTAAAAGGTTTTAGGTCTTGATGATAGTGCTTTTGTCTTATGTGATCTCGACCTATAGTGTGTTCAACTTGTAGAGGTGCAGGGTAAATAATCTAAAAACATTTCTCAATTTTAATTCTTTTAAATGAAAAATTATGCCATCTTGTGGTTTTCATTGTTAATAATTTTTAAAAATATAAGTCTATCCACTGACCTGTGCTCTAAAGCAGGGCTTCAATTGTGGGTTCTAGTATAAAGATATGAGAAATACTTGGGGAACTATTAAAATCCTGATGCCTAGTCCACACCCAGGTTGATTAAATTGTGATGTGTGGTGTGGGTCTCAGACACTGTATTTCCTCTGAAGCTCCTTAGAGGCAAACTTGTGTTCAGTCAAGTCGGAGATGCATTTCTATGAGTGAAAGTTGCCAGCTAAAATGGATAATTTCTCTTTTGAAGACTGATTTCAGAATTATGATATAGAAAGACACTGGGAATTTTTCTACAATCTTTTGGTCTAGTGTTCTTTAAATCTGACTGCTGTTCTCAATTAAGAAAAATATGTGTGCCCTATGGTTTCATTTCCTCTGACTATATTGGAAGATGTATGGGTTAAGGCTTCAACGCATGAATTTTGAGGAGGCATAATGCAGCCAAAAGAAATATTTCTTCGCAGTATTTTTATGACCAAGTTTATGACTTTCTTCTATAAAGAGTAATTCTGACATAATAAAGATAAGTGATCTGTTTTCATTACAATCAATGTGATTGTCAAAGGGTAAGAGGCCATGATAGTTGAGATCATTTTTAGGATCCATGTTATTGCTTTTCTATATGGCTTTACTGAAAAACATTGCTTTTTCTGTTGGCACGAATTTTTGTATGTCCTAGAGAAACCACCAAGTGTCTTCGTGCACTGTAAATGCCTAAGAGAATGTAGCTAATGCAGCACAAACTCTCGGTGCGAAGCAGTATCCCCCAAAAAATCGCAAGCTGTATAACCCAGCACATTATTTTCTATATAAGAGACTTGGTTTACTTATCTGGAATTCAAGCTTAATCTAAGTGTTTAACTTACCTGGTTGCTATAGGGACCCAAGAATAAAACGTATGGCAAGTAGTCAACACAACGGTGACTTCATTGCATCTGCAAGATATACTTTGTCTATCATTATTAACAAATGTTGATAAAAATGTGTAGGCAAAAGCATGTTACAATTAGGAAATTTTCTTGTACATGGTAGAATTTCATGTCCTACTTTGGATTCCTTCTTATTGAGAATTGATTCTATTGTATCTCTGATCATTAAGCTGACCTTCAAAAATCTATTTGTAATATATTAACTATTTTAAAAAAAATGAACTTAAAGTCTGGTTAATTCTATAGCCAGCCACCTACCTCTAGAGAACTGTTGTTGAAACTCTATTATAAGACTCACACTTCTTATTTAGAAAATGGTCCGGATTTGCCAAGAGTTTAATAGATTTTTCTCAACAATCAAAATAATTTTAAAGCAGTTTGCTTCCAGTAAGAACATATTGGCATTTTCCCCCTGTATTCTGAAGCCACTGAAGGGAAATCCAAAACACTGTTTTGAAATAAAATAACAAGGTTTTGGGTCAGAAAGCCCCAGATTCAAGCCTTGGTATATAAGTTAGTTGAGAGTTCTCAAGAATGTGCCTTGGTTTGTTTGGAATGAGAGGAGCAGCTGAATGGAACTGTTGGTTGCGTTTAACAATGGTGAAAAACAAGACACATTATATTTGGCTTTAGGGGAGTACTCATGGCTCCTCAGCTGTTTACCTGTTTGAGGTTTCTCATTGGTGTCTTCTCCGCAGATCTAAGTAAGACAGATAGGTATATATGCATATATATTCCTTATACTTCCTCCACTTGGGAGATGAGATTCTGAAGTCATTTGACATAACATCTAATGCAGAAATACTGGAATGTTAATTGACAGGTGATTTAAGGGAGGAGAGCGTTTCAGAGGAGAGAGTTTCAAAGGAACGTGCTTTATGAAAATACCGAGCCTATCCATCCAATTCCTGACTGCCATTAAAACTCAGAGTAGATAGAGCACAGTGTTAGTTTTCGTGAAGTGGGCAGTGTGATGATGATGTTTGTGTTTCCTCAAAAATTCCTGTTGTTGCCGGGCATGGTGGCACATGCCTTTAATCCCAGCTCTCAGGAGGCAGAGACAGGCAGATTTCTGAGTTTGAGGCCAGCCTGGTTTACAGAGTGAGTTCCAGGACAGCCAGGGCTATACAGAGAAACCCTGTCTCGAAAAACAAAACAAAAGACAAACAAACAAAAATTCCTGTTGTCACTTAAGCACCTCTAGAGTGGTATTAAGAAGGAATAAGTTCATGAGTGTTCCTTTCTAATGAGTGGCTCATGGCTGTTTTTAAAATATCCTTCATAAAGGGTTCCACATTTCCCCCTTCTGTCATGTGAGGACCAGCATTCAAAGTATCCTCTTAAAACAGAGGGTAGCCTTCATGAGACATTGAACTTCTAGCCAGATACCCCACTCCACCACAGTGAGAATCAAGGGTCTATTACTCTCAAAACTCCCAGGCTCAGCACTTTGTTGTCACAGCCTAGATAGTTCAAGACCCTGAATTCTGAGTATAGATGTTCAGATGATGTAATGGCATTCGAAGAGACCTGTGATGCTGTCCTCCTTTCATGGACTCATATGCCACAGAGCAAAATCAAGGAGATGAACTAGGACTTCAGGGAGTGGCCCTTATATTTACCACAGTCTTTCAGAGTTATAGGCACACAAACCAAAATTGGTTTGCAGTTAGAATGTGCGATGCTGTAGAATCTGCAAGGCACCTTGGCAGAGTCAGAGAAATTGAAGAGTATGTTTAGGTTTATTCTGAAAATTCAAAAATTCCTTTCATTTGTCATTCTGTCCTGTTTATGAAGTGGCCCACCTCAAACGCTTGAAAAGTACTTGACCCTTCAAGCACAGTGTTCAGAGATGGGACTTTGGATCATGAAGGCTTTGTCTTCATCAGTGGATTAATCTACTGATAGCTTGATATTTAGTGGACTCAACAAGTTGATATGATTGTTGTAAATGTATCACTGGAGACTGTCCTTTGGGGCATTATCTTGACCTGTAGCTATCTCTGTTGTCTTTTCATTTTAAGCGGTCATGAGGTAAGTGATCTTGGCCACTTGTATTCTGCCCACCCTGAGATTTTCTTTCCCTCGGTCCTAAAGGAATGGCTTCAGTGTAGCTTAGACTGAAATCCCTGAAGCTGTAAGTCTGATTGCATATTTTCTCCTTTTAAGTTGTTTTTCTTCAGTATTTGCCTTCGTGAGGGTTTGTGCTCATTGCGGAGCTGATTCCAAATGAACGATGATTCAGGATTTGTTATTTCTGCTCAAAATAGTGTTAGCCAAGGTAACTTTCCTTTTCACAAATGTTAATTGAAATTGAATTTCATTATCTTTAGTTGAAATTAAGTGTGTTAGTCATTTTTTATATTGTGTGGATCATATTGTTTTCATCCTTAGGGAGCTTTATGTGGATTTAATAAGGCCTTTAAAAGTGTCATAGATTAGGACACATACAAATGGTTTGGGAAATTAGACGATTGTTGTTAGTTTTTGCACTGTCACACTGCCTAAAGCAGGAGTCAGTGAGTGAGTTTGTTTCTGTATGAATCATTCCATTGCAATATTATTTGAAAGTGAAAATATGTTTATAAGCCATTATCTATAAATTTTTTACTTGCAATCATGACTACTATATGACTACTATATGAAAATCTAAATGAAATTAATTTAAGATTCTTCATTTTATACACATGCACACACACACAGATAAAGAAGGAAAACACAATTTTATGTTTACATATTTATAAAGTAACAATGCTTGAAATAAACTTTCCACATACACTTTTGGAAAAGAATAGTGCTCACAATATCAAAATAAAACTAAATGATTGAATATATTTTTCATGTGAGTTAGTGGTTGATAGGCAATTGGGGATGTTTTTAAAGAATAAATTATATCACAATAAACTAGATTTAATATTTAGTTTTTAGGCCAGTTGTGCAAAATTTTATGATTTGAAATGATTGTGCTTCTGTCAAATCATTTATCTGAAGTACACTGTAGAGCATTTGAAATATTGTGGAAGTGTGACAAGAGCCCTTATTATTTTCCCCTTTTAAAGGAGAAATGTTACTCTAGTTTATTTAATATGAAAAGTCATGAAAGATTGAGTGTGCTCTGTAATGTTTTCTTGATATGTATCTGCCACATTAGTACTAAATTCTTTCAAGTAAATTCTTAGAAATGTTCCAAGATCTAGAACCTCGTCAAATGTCTTTTATGCCAGTCTCTTCATTGATATGCATTTACTTTTACAGTGTTCCTGTGGAATTCAAGATTCAAAATTAAAAGATGAAGCCATCACAGAGAACAATATATTGAACTGAACCATGCTGTCTTAGTTAGGGTTTTAGTGCTGTGCACAGATACCATGACCAAGGCAAGTCTTATAAAAGACAACATTTTAATTGAGGCTGGCTTACAGGTTTGGATGTTCAGTCCATTATCATCAAGATGGGAACATGGCAGCATCTAGACAGGCATGGGTCTAGAGGAGTTGAGAGCTCCACATCTTCATCTGAAGGCTGGTAGCAGAATACTGGCTTCCAGGCAGCTAGGATGAGGGCCTTAAAGTCCACTCCCACAGTGACACACCTACTCTAACAGGACCACACTTACTCCAACATGGCCACACCTTCTAATAGTGCCATTCCTTTGGCTGAACATATACAAACCATCATACATGCCTTGCTTTGAGATTTAGCAGGTTTCTTATGCAAACCAGAGTGAGACGGTAAAAAAAAAAAAAAAAAAAAAAAAGAAGCACAGAGCCTGCAGTTCATGGATGTGCTCTTGGGATGTTGGTAGAACCTTTGTCCCAGTTAGTAAGGTGAGAAATTGTTGGTTCTAAAGCAGAAATCCAGCTCTGACAGATACAGGTTAATTCAAAATATTTCTTTAATCTTACCAAAATAATTACTTAAATAGCATTAATTGATATTAGTTGCAGGTGGCAAAAATATTCATACACCATTAATCCTAGACCTACTTGGGAAGAGCGCTGGGATTACTCACCTTGGCACTGAGCGACTCCTGTCTTTATGACTAAGACAAAGATTAATTATTTCAGGGGCCACTTCTGACTTATTGCCTTAGTCTCTAAATGTGGGAACTTGTCCAAAGGACAGTTAAGTACAAGTCACAGAAGGATTGTGTCTTTAGTTTCATCAATGGCTAAAGCTATAGATGCTACAAAAGAAACAAACAAACAAACAAAACCCCCAGGTGGTGACTGATTCCAGAAACACAGAAACACTGTGATTTCTTTGCTTCTTAAAAGGCAAACGCTGCTCAAGTGTGTGTTTCTGTCACCTAAGTCGGCACAGTGGGCACCACAGTCACGCTAAGTACTTTTGCATATCCATCGGTTTTTGCCTCAGATAATAATCTATTGATCTCAAATTATAAAATATTTATTACTCATTTTCTTTTGTACAGTTAGAAAACACTCTTTGTCATCTTTGATGTTATTAGAAATTCTGAAGCCAGTGTCTGAATTAATCTCTTTTGATATTATTTCCATTGACAGTAGCACAGGCAGTGCAATCATTTAACTTGAAATTGATTGAGTTTTGCCCATTTTCATCGAGATCAAGATCTCTCTTCTTATTTCTCCTTTCGTGCATATAATTCATTTGCCATGACAAATTTATTTCCTACCTAAATAGGTACTTGTTAGCTAATTTCTATAAAAACTGCTTCCATAGCATAACCCACTAGAGAAAACTCAGTTTCTTTGTGTATCTGTGTATCCATTAGGAAGCTTTTTAATAGGCAAGTGTGTGGCAAGGTTATTAAAATTAACCAATTTCCTGAGGAGTTATGCTATTAGTATTCATCTGGGTCCTTTTAATTATACTTACACTCATCTTTAGGGCTTTCTGTGTACTTGACTCCAATCCCATGACTGGGAATGATGCTCATTTCACTCATGTCCTCCTCCCTCTTCTTCAGGTCCATTTCATAGTCTGATGCTCTCACCACACATGTCTTTGCAAGAATAAGAGGTAATACACACACACACAGACACACACACACACACACACACACGTAGAGTTCATAGAGCTCTAGTCCTCTGGGGTCAGGTAATACAAAATCTGTCTTTTCCTAGTGATCTGTGATGGCAGGTTCTTTCAAAATATATAAAATGTGTACTTGTCATTCTTATAAGATTATGTGCCATAACAGTTTCTACTGTTTTATTTTTTAAAGTTATTTTATATGTCTAGTGATTTGCCTGCATGTGCCTGTGTGCATGTGAGTGTGTGTGTGTGTGCACAACATATGTGTATCTTGGATCCACTGTAGCCAGAAGTGAGCATTGAATTCCTTGGGACTGGAAATATAGATGACTGGAAACTGCCATATGGGTACTGGGAATTGAATTGGGGTCCTCTGAAACAGCAGTCAGTGTTCTTGAATAGTCAGGCATCTCTCCAGCCCCCTCTGCTCTGTTAATATATCCTCAAAATATCTCCAAGAAAACAAGAGGATCATGACATCCTTCGTTTTCCTTTTGTAAAGCTATGCTGAGGAACTGCTCTCTGGTGGTTTTTGTTGTTTGATATTTTTTTTTTTTTGCTTGTTTTTATACCAGCCTCCTGCGGAGAATCTCTTCTGTTGCTTCTCCTGCTCACCCTTCCTTACTTCCTAACTTACTTCCTCCCTCTTTCTTCCCTTCCCTTCCCTTCCCTTCCCTTCCCTTCCCTTCCCTTCCCTTCCCTTCCCTTCCCTTCCCTTCCCTTCCCTTCCCTTCCCTTCCCTTCCCTTCCCTTCCCTTCCCTTCCCTTCCCTTCCCTTCCCTTCCCTTCCCTTCCCTTCCCTTCCCTTCCCTTCCCTTCCCTTCCCTTCCCTTCCCTTCCCTTCCCTTCCCTTCCCTTCCTTCTCTCTCTCTCTCTCTCTCTCTCTCTCTCTCTCTCTCTCTCTCTCTCTCTCTCTCTCTCCTCTCTTTCTTACTTTTTTTTTGACAGAATCACACTATGTAGTTCTGGCTGTCTTGGAAATCACTTTGTAAACCAGGCTGGCCCCAAACTCCCATAGATTCACCTGCTTCTGCCTTGCAGTGCTGAGATGAGAGATGTGCCCCATACCTAGCTGCTGCCTGTGTCTTGGTAAGGCTGAAACTGAAACATGGTGCCTTCCTTTACATAGGCAGGGGTCCAATTTCAGGATAAATTCCTGGAATTGTTTGTTTTACTAACATTTCCTTCACAGAATTTCACAGTTTTTTTCCCTTTTTAAAAAACTTATAATTTTATTTTTAATGTCACCTTTTCACAAAATGGCCTTAATAGTACAAGTATTTCTGTGATATTCTTAAAAACTTTTAGCCTCCCAAGGTGAGGGTTGGGAATACACAGCATACACACATACACGCACATATACACACATACACACACAGACACATACACACACAACACACACACACACACGGATGGATTTAATCAAGAATTCCAATGTCAACCTAGCTATCTTGTCCCCAATATTAGTACTAATAGAATATTTGTGGTGATGGTGGTGTTTATCTTTTTCTTTTTTTGAAGTCTCTGTACATTTCTGTGCCCTGACATCATGCAGTGTAATTGTTTAAAGCTCTGTAGCTTATGTGACAACATCTAAACAAACTCCAAAACTCACTTGAGTTTTGGGTTTTAAAAGCTTTTTATTCAGTGATCCAAAAGGGATTGGTGGGAATTAGCAAACGCTTTACTTCTAATGGACATACAGAAGTAGGAGACACACTAAGCAGATGAAGTAACATACCAAACATGTGTTGTATTTGTGAAATTCAGGTTTATCTTGGCATGCTGTCATTCATCTGGTCACCCATTCTAGAGACAGCCCCATGTACCCTCTGCAGTAGTGGAGGACCCCTGACTGCTATGCCTGAGACCAAATGTGCTTTACCCTGCAAAGTGGGTAGAGAAACATGTCGTAAAGGGACCCCTGTTACTGAATGGTAACAGAGTCCTGAAATGTTGGCATGCGTGTGGAAAGGAGAGGCTGCTTTTCTGGTTATACTGAGCGTTTGGTGCAGGCTTTCAATGGTGGGCTCTTCTGTTGGTATTAGAAGACCTTACAGATCCAGGAATATGACAATAAAATGGGTTTGTACTGTCATATCTCAAGTGGGGAATAGGCTACATAGAAAATAAATGCACTTTCATAACACATTCAAGACAACTGGAAAGGGGTGGGCCATGTGGTTTAGGCTTACAAGATCTCAGTTATTGAGAGGCATGAGAGTTCAAAGACACTCTGGGTACTATAGCACACACACACACACACACTCACACATACATATGTGAATATATATACATATAAGAATATATATATATATATACATTCATTCTCAACAATGGCCTAGTCAATGCTGTTGGAGCTACCTAGAGTACTATCATGATTCCCAAATACAATAAGGACTTTTTTAGAAATATATATGAAGTTTTATATACAACCACACATATATAAACTATTATAAAGACAAGAGACATAAGTCTCAATTTTGGAGTTTGGCAAGCTCTACAGATGACTTGCTTTTCAGCCTTTTCAGGGCCTAAGTAGACTTCCAGGAAGGTCAAGCTATCAAGATTAGCCACACCCACCACTCCTACCCTGCCTCAGTTAATTACCTTGTGCAATGGATGGTTCTGGAGCAAGTGCTGCCCTCTTCAGGCAGGCTGAGGAATTCTGCTCCATCCCAGTTTCTATTATAGAGGCACAGCATTTTCCCTCTTGGGGTTTTGTTTTGTTTTTGTTTTTGTTTTGTTGTTTCAATTTTTATTAAATATTTTCTTCATTTGCATTTCAGATGCTATCCTGAAAGTCCCCTATACCCTCGCCCGCCCTGCTCCCCTACTGACCCACTCCCACTTCTTGGACCTGGCATTCCCCTGTACTGGGGCATATAAAGTTTGCAAGACCAAGGGGCCTCTCTTCCCATTGATGGCCAACTAGGCCATCCTCTGCTACATATGAAGGTAGAGATCCGAGCTCTGGGGTACTGGTTAGTTCATAATGTTGTTCCACCTATAGGGTTGCAGACCCCTTCAGCTCTTTGGGTACTTTCTCTAGCTCCTCCATTGGGAGCTCTGAGTTCCATGCAATAGCTGGCTGTGAGCATCCACTTCTATATTTGCCAAGCACTGGCATAGCCTCACAAGAGACAGCTATATCAGGGTCCTGTCAGCAAAGTCTTTCTGGCATATGCAATAGTGTCTGGGTTTGGTGGTTGTTTATGGGATGTTTTTGCTGCATTTTCTCCTATGCAGCACTTGGTTTCATTTGAATTTATCCTATTTTCTGTTGCATATGAAGAATAGTTATTTTGTACCTTTTAACTTTTCTGTAGTTATAGTTTTTTTTTGTTCCATTTTGCTTTGGTTTTATGTTTTGCAACAGACTCACACTCCAGCCCAGGTTGGGCTGACACTATTTTAAAGTCCTCTTCATTACCTTATGAGTTTTGGAATAACAAATCTTAGCTTTCAGTCATTTACACTTCCATTTTATTTTGTTTTATTATTTATTTATTTTATTTATTTATTTATTTATTTATTTGGTTTTTTGAGACAGTGTTTCTCTGTATAGTCCTTGCTGTACTGGAACTCACTTTGTAGACCAGACTGGCCTCAAACTCAGAAATCTGCCTGCCTCTACCTCCCAAGTGCTAGGATTAAAGGCATGTGCAACCACACCTGACTCTACACTTTCATTTTATTTATTTATTTATTTATTTATTTATTTATTTTAATTTTTAATATTTTTATTACATATTTTCCTCAATTACATTTCCAATGCTATCCCAAAAGTCCCCCATAGCGCCCCCCACTTCCCTACCCACCCATTCCCATTCTTTTGGCCCTGGCATTCCCCTATATTGGGGCATATAAAGTTTGCAAGTCCAATGGGCCTCTCTTTCCATTGATGGCCGACTAGGCCATCTTTTGATACATATGCAGCTAGAGACAAGAGCTCCGGGGTTCTGGTTAGTACATCATGTTGTTCCAACAATAGGGTTGCAGATCCCTTTAGCTCCTTGGGTACTTTCTCTAGCTTCTCCATTGGGAGCCCTGTGATACATCCAATAGCTGACTGTGAACATCCACTCCTGTGTTTGCTAGGCCCCGGCATCGTCTCACAAGAGACAGCTATATTTGGGTCCTTTCAGCAAAATCTTGCTAGTGTATGCAATGGTGTCAGCGTTTAGAAGCTGATTATGGGATGGATCCCTGGATACGGCAGTCTCTAAATGGTCCATCCTTTCATCACAGCTACAAACTTTGTCTCTGTAACTCCTTCCCTGGGTATTTTATTCCCAATTCTAAGAAGGTGCACAGTGTCCACACTTTGGTCTTCATTCTTCTTGAGTTTCATGCGTTTAGCAAATTGTATCTTATGTCTTGGGTATCCTAAGTTTTGGGCTAATATCCACTTATCAGTGAATACATATTGTGTGAGTTCTTTTGTGATTGTGTTACTTCACTCAAGATGATGCCCTCCAGGTCCATCCATTTGGCTAGGAATACACTTTCATTTTAAATTAATTATTTTATTTATTTACATTCCAAATGTTGCTTCCCTTCCTGGTTCCTCCTCAAGTTCGTCACCCCATCCCCCTTCCCTTTGCTTATAAGAGGGTGCTTCCTCTCCCACCCACCCACTCCCACCTCACCATGCCAGCATGTTGATATCCCCCTTTCCTGGGGCATCAAGTTTCTATGGAATTAAGTACACCCTTTCACACTGAGGCCAGGCAAGGCAGTCCTCTGCTACATATGTAGCAGGGGCCACAGACCAGCCCATGTCTGAATGTTGGTTGATGGCTTAGTCTCTAGGAGCTCTGAGGAATCCATTTGATAGTTGATACTGTTAGTTGATATGTAGTTCTTCCTATAGGGTTACAATCCCCTTCAGCTCCTCCAGTCCTTTCCCTAACTCTTCCATAGTGACTGGTTCCTGACTCCAGGAACTCCCAGGAGCTCCCAGGTCCAGTGGTTGACCTGTAAGTATCTGCATCTGTCTCAGTCAGCTGCTGGTAGAGCCTCTCAGAGGACAGCCATGCTAGGTTCCTGTCTGAAAGCACAACATGGCATCAGTAATAGTGTCAGGGTCGGGGACCTGCTCGTGGGATGGATTCCAAGTAGGGCTGGTCTCTGAATGGCCTTTCCTTCAATTTTCATTCTATTTTTTCCCTGCATTTACTTTAGACAGGAACAATCCTGGTGGACAGGTGGTCGGTCACATGCCTCAAATGGGGGCCATGAGTTTCTACTGGAGGTGGCCTTTTTAGGTTTGGCTTAGGTCATCCCCATTATGTCCTGGCAGTTTCTCACTTTCACGGTGTCTGGGACTTTCTAGAGGTCCCCATCTGCCCTGCCTCACCCTGCTGCATATTTCTTTTTCTCTTACATTTACATCCTCCATCAGGTTTTTTCCATGTTGTATGTTATGAGATCTGAATCTTACATGTTATTTTTAGAATTTCTATTTCTTTGTTCCAATTCTATTGACAATTTTAAAAGTGTGTGTGTGTGTGTGTCTGTGTGTGTGTATGTGTGTGTGTGTGTATGTGTGTGTGTGGTGTGTGTGTGTGTGTATGTGTGTGTGTGTGTGTGTGTGTGTGTGTGTGTGTGTGTGTGTGATGGGATAGGGTGGGTCAGAGTACAAATTTGTCTAATTAGTTTTCTCCTTTCTTCTTCCTTTACACGGGATCGAACTCATGTTTCAGGTTTATAAGGCCAGGGCCTCTACCCCACTGAGTGCTGTCAGCTCCCAGCACTGCTTTGAATTCTGTATTTTAAAACATAATTGTATCCTTTTAAGTTTACTATTCTTTCATCCCAGTGCGATCTACTGAGAAGTCTGTCTTTTGGACTAGTCTACAACTTCACCTTTTCCCCCTGAGTTAGGAGCTACTGCTGTCTTATGACCAGTTTTGGCTGTGCCTGGGTCTGATTCTCTATTTCATTGCTCTGTCTGTCTTTGAATGTTTGCTAGAAAAACTTAAGGTATATTCATATTCCTCAATGTGAAAGAGGATTATTGTTAAAGAATGCCAAGAATATTAGTACCTTTTTACTAAGTTTTACTTTCAATACTATTTTCCTCACTTAATATCTGGGCCTATACCATACATTTTCTTTATATATATATATTACATATTATGTGTATGTGTTATATAGTATATATTGTACACACTATATAATGTAATATTTATTATATATAATGTGTGTTTTAAAGCTACAAATGTGGTTTTATACATTACAAAAAATAATTTTACTAGCTTTACTGTTTTAAACTGCTTTGGAAATGTAAAACAAGTTCATTCCTACTTCAGCAAGTAACATAGTCTTATAGATTTAACCACAAAGACCAGAAAATAAAAACAAAAAGAAAAGTTTGTCTTATAAATTCAACTTCTGGAAAATCTGTGCCATCACTGAGCTATTCATTGTATAATTTGGAGTGCATTTTGTGTAAAAATAACCTGTGTGCATTATTCATGTTGGCAGGCCCTTTAAATAGCCATAAAGCATGTGGGAGCGGATTGCATCTGCCCTGTGCTTTTTACGTCTGTCAGTTCTAGGAGATGGGAATCTTGCATAATCCCCGAAGTTTTCTTATGTTCTGAACTGCTCGTGGCGTTTCATAGATGTATCTTGACTGCATTATGCAGGTCAAAACGCCCCATTTCTTGATTGGACTCTGATCTAAGGAGGATAAGAACTGTCATTTTTACCTAATCACTGGGGAAAGTTGCAGCCTGAGTGAGATTCCACTTATGTGAATGCCTGGAGGATCAGCTTTCTACCTGTCCTTTGTGCTGCCATTTTTGTGACAGTGGTCACCAGGTTTATAACCCTTCTTTTTATTTATTATTCTGGAGACACAAATACTAAAATACATATTTAGATATGTTAGCTCCCTTGAGGAGACGTGTTCTTTAGGCATTTAATATTTGTCATTTTGGTGGCATTGAGGGTTAGACCAAACCTTACATCTTTGGGGAACATTCTTTGCCACATAGTATCTCTAGCCCTTTTGCTTTCCAGAGAATATCTCACCAAATTGCACAGGCTGGCCTTGAACTCACTATGTAGCCCAGTAGAGCTTCAAACTTGGAGTCTTGCTGCTGCCTCAGCCGCCCACATTACAGCCTTCACTAACAGAATCTTCTATTTATTCTCTTTCAGATTTCTGTATGAATTTCAGAATCATTATTGTTCTTAAGACTCTTGGAATTTTATTGGTATTTAAAATTTAACACACAATGATAACCATTTTTGTCATTATCATAATTATTATTTCTGTCCAGATGGACAGCATGTCTTTATTCTCCTTCATGCTGTCTTTAGCATGAAGGAGAATAAAGACATTCTGTCTTTATAGCTTTTAAAATGTCTTAAAGTATTCATCATATACATAGATTATATCCCAAATACTATCTAACATGTATAGTATTTTAAATAGAACTTCTATTCATAGTTCGAACATCCTTTAATGAAATAGTTATGTGTGTGTAATATATACACATATGTCACTATGCACCTTACTTATTGAATCTTCATAATATTTTAGACTGTCTTTCTAATAGGAATGCATCTCTGACAGTGGTTCCTCCTCATTTCTAAATATGGCATCTGTATTTTATGGCTTTGTGATTTTTATTTGTTTGTTTGCCTTGAATCAGAGCCTTACCCTGTAGCCCAGGATTGTCAATGTAGCCTGTTGTATTCACTATGTAGCCCAGGCTGACCTATAATTCACTATGTAGCCCACACTGACCTCAAACTCATCCTCCCTCTCAGTCTCTCAGGTTCTGATGTTACAAGCATGAGCCACCACAACCAGGCTTGGTATTTTCTTTGTTTTGGAACTTAATTTTACATACTTTGACAACTTGGTAAAATTCTTATCCATGTGTATTTTCTTAAGAATTAATCAATATTGTATGTAATAATATGTTATGAGAAGTCAAATTTGTGATTGGATCTAATTCAGTTAAAAGCATAGTGAACATCTCCCATAAAAAGATCTTGCATTTAGTTTCATATAATATTAAAGAATAAATAAGAGGAAGTGCTGGTGTTAGTGGTCCTTACACATGAAACAAAAGAGCAGGAGGAAATATAAGAAACAATGTAATACAATGTAAGTATAGTGAATTCCATCAGTGAAACATAGAAGTGCTTTAGAAGATGTTAAAATTTGTTTTATAAGATAATAAGTTTGCCCAGTGAGCTGTGGATTGGATTGGCTAAATTAGAAGATGGTCATGGCCGGTCGTGGTGGCGCACACCTTTAATCCCAGCACTCTGGAGGCAGAGGCAGGCAGATTTCTGAGTTCGAGGCCAGCCTGGTCTCTAAAGTGAGTTCCAGGACAGCCAGGGCTATACAGAGAAACCCTGTCTTGAAAAACTAAAACCAAAAAAAAAAAAAAAAGAAGATGGTCATGGCTTCACCATGTGGCATTTCAATGTAGTGATTGTTGCCCAGAAACTAGCCTGTATATGAACTTAAGTGATGTCCAGTGAGACACACAGGTGATCGAGAATCAAAGAGAAGATTAATTTTATTCAACACCGAGAATGGCTTTGCCTGACAACACCCAGTACTCTTCTGATGTTAACCCAGCCAGGAAGGGGGTTTAGTGGAATCTATTCATGTCTTATGTAAAATATGCCCTTCCTACTGGACACCAGACCATTCTTGCTTTTTCATTGAGAAGGGTGACTTATGCATAATTTCCTTTGTGCCATAAACATTGCCTATGTTAGTTAAAGTAGCTTTTCAAAAGTCTTTTTAGGGCTCATGTGTAGCTGTTTACATATCTAAAATATTTTTCTTATTTATCAGTAAAATATGTGACAGAGATTTTGTTTTCTTTCTTTGTAGGCAGGTTTTATTATCAAGAATATTGACAGCTAACTTGCATTGAAAGCAATGGGTGTTGTTGTGGTTTTGTGGAATGAATCCCTATGGTGTGAATTTTTTTATTTTAGAGTTTGGGCCAAATATTTGCATATCTATATCAAAAGACAGAGTTGCTCAGTTTTCTATTATTTGCAATCACTAGTACATCCATTCTGACATTTTCCCCAATGTTTCCTTCCATATCTAGTTGCTGACATGAAAATATGAGATTAAAAACCAGTAAGGTAAAGGCTGAAAGAAATAATTTCCAAGGTTATTTTACTTTTCTCCCATTTACCTTGAAAAACACAATCAAACATGCTCCTTGAGTAGCTAATACAGTGGGAGAGATAGCAGTTTTCTACTGCAGCATAGAATTAAAGGGTGCATTATATCAAAAGGGTCTGTGGTCTAGTACAATGCTCTATGGTTTGAAGTTTCTATGAAAATATTAAAATCCTTTAAACACTTCATTTTCGGAAATATTATGGACAGAATTATCTAAATGATATCTTCATCCTTTACAACCTAGATTGAGTACAGAATGTATATTTTTGAAACATGATTCAGTCACTTAAAATGACATTTATTAGTAATTATGACTGCTTTGAGTTACAAATAATATACCAAAACATGTTTCTTGAAGATTTTTGTGGTTTGATTAGACATTTTTTGGAAAGCTGTATATTTTCCTCAAATTCTGATCCCTGGCAGTTCTGTATTTATTCTCTGAAACATGGAGATATTCTCTTTGTAGACAAGGAATGTTCAAATCATGAGTCTTCAGTGTTTAGTGCCCATGCTAGTGGGTAGAACTTAAGAGTTCTTCACAAGCTGCAGCAGCTATCCTGAGACTTGGCGACGTGAAGTCACAAACAGTTGCAGTTCTGATGAGCTATGAGTACTTCTACATCAGGCCTGCCTCCTGTGTGTCTACTGAGCTGTGGGTTGAAGAAGTTGCTCCTCTGATTTGGGGCTGGGATCTCTTGGAATCTGTTTTGGGGTCAGCTAGCTCAAAGCAGGTCAAGAATTGCCTCTACTGCTCTGTAAGTGATTCACATTCCTTTACAATTGACCCAGCCCAATCATGTCCTTGTGGGGAAAGAAGATAGAACACTCAGGTCTCTTAAGGTGCAGGCTCCATCCAAAAAGGTACTCTACCAATTATGCAGCATTCTCAATGCCAAGGCACGTTTCTAGTTTGCCTTAGATTGGAGGGGCAAAATAGATTACCCGGTAGTACAAAGACTCACCAAATCACAGTGATGAAATGACAGGATAATATGAAAAGTGAGAGTTGAGGCTATTTCTGCAGTTAATCTTTTTCTTCCAGAAGATGGCTTCCACAAACTTAGAGCCACCTAGAACCTGGGCCTCCAGTAGCCAGAAACATTTTTATTTGTATCTTTGCTATTAATAGTGTCAGTTCACAAAGCCAGATGTTCAAAACTCTTATAGAATTTAGAATCATATAAATTAAACTCACCACTGCTATTTTTCAATATTATAATTTTCAACTATTTATTTATTTATCTATCTATTTATTCATTTATTTGTGTGTGTTCATATACTACAAAAACCATGTGGAAATCACAAGGCAACTTGTAGAAGTCTGTTCTTTCTTTTCACCATGTGGGTCACAGAAAATAGTCACTGCCTGTGCGGCTGCTGCTGCTGCAGCAGATTGTTGTTGTTGTTATCTATGATCTCAGTATTATTTTTAACTATTTGACCTAATTGTTGAAATGCTCCATAATGGTGGGCCATTCATATGTCCATCTCAGAAAGCAATCCCTTAAAGTGTGCCTGGTCATGCTTAGTACTTGGAACTGAAAGCCATTGGAAGGCCACAGAAAGCTAATTCTCTTTCTGACCTCTTATCTTTTCTCCTGCTATGTTTTCTAAGAATCTTAGAATTGTTCTTCCTCAAGGGAAACACTAATCCCTGACTGAAAAGCACAGTATGGAGATGCCCAGGTAGATATGATAAAGGCTAAAGGTGATAGCTTCCTGAATGGGACTCTGAGACCTATAAGGGGCATTGGGTTCAAGTTGAGGAAACACATGGGCTATAGGTAGAAGACAGTGAATCAGCATTGGCTCATTAGTTGTGAAAAGTGCGTCCTGTGGATATGAGACACTTATAGCGAAGCTCGGTGGGCTATGGAGCCTTTGTGAATGAACAGGCTTACGAAAACCTGAAATGGATGCTCTAAGCCAGTGGTTGTCAATCTTCTTTATGCCACTATCCTTTAATACAGTTCCTCGTGTTGTGGTGACCCCAACTATAACATTAATTTCATTGCTACTTCATAACTGTGATTTTGCTACTGTTATGAGTAATATCTGTGTAAATATCTGTGTTTTCTGATGGTCTTAGGCAACCCCTGTGAAAGGGTCTTCAACCCCCAAGGAGGTTATGACTCACAGATTGAGAGCCACAGCTCTGAGTCATTGAAAATTGTAAATTACAATACTTTGCTTCTTTGGACCAGGTTTCTTACCTGAATTATTTAAAATCAGATGCTTGGTTTTATTATACTGCTTGGTTGAAAGTGACGATCCTGCCTGTGAATCTGGAGGTGAGTGAACGCGGCACTTTCTTGGAATGGTGATTCTTAGCTTTGTGTAATGTTACACCCCTAGGCTTATTAGCATTTTTTCTAAGTAGCTGAAATCACACTGTTAAAAAGTCAACTGTTAAAAGAGTCTATTTTCAGCCGTGCCACTACCCAGCTGTGACATGTGAGACAAATTACCCACATTCGTCATTCTGTCTGCTGATGCCACACACATCGCTGCCTGTTCAAGACACTGAAGAGTTGTGGATATCTAGCTATCTAGCAATATGGTATTTTTGTTTTTCTACTGTTGATAGTCATGTAATTTCATTACTAATTTTCATGATTCATGTTCTAGTTTGACAAAGACTCCGAATATAAGCTATATTATTTTGATTTACTATCAAAAAATCTAGTTATGAATATTTTTCTACAGTGTTGGGTACTGAAGAGATGCTGAATGTTTTTTAGAGTCAAGTAGCATTTTAGTGATACACAGATTGATGGAGAGAGATCACTGGCACTCCCAGCTGCTATAAGGTCCCAGTAAATCAGCAGAAGCCATAAGAATACAGGGATATGATGGTTGACCTGTGAAGCAAGGCATATCAGGACTCTTGCAGGACTAGGAAGTAGTTTCCTGTGATAGCATTCAACTGTCTACATGTAAGGATTCTTGCCACAAGTACGGACAGCACAGAATTAAAGAGACTGCTGGGAGCTTGCCGTGTTTCAGGCTCTGTATGGCATATGTCACAATGTAGATAGACATACATATAGAGATCACAGCCCCCTCTGAATATTAAACTTAAGAACCCAATTCCATATCTTGTAGGACAGGCAGATATGAATTCGACCATATGGATCTTCAAGGCTATTAAGGAAGTCATTGGCAATAAGGAATATATAAATGAATAGTCATTTAAGAGAGTGATGGAGCTATGAGAAAGATAATGCTGAGGAATAAGACAGAGGGTGATGGAAGATGTGTTTGACCTAGTGCATTCCTATTTATGTCAAAGGCAAAAGATGGATCTATTCACTTGACATCTACAAATAATAGAATTAATAAGCCAATAATTTGACATAAATTCTTATTACTTTTCTGTGTCTGTCTATTTTCATTTGTTTAGCTAGATTTCAACTTTGTGGTATGACAAGTAGCCCCCAGAATTATAAAAATAAACTTCTGTTACTTTAAGCCACTGAGTGGGTGGCAGTGTCACAGCAGCCACGAGAAGACCATGCTATAGATTTTAGTATTCTTCCTCATGCTTCCTGCTGGAACACATGTACAGGCATATAATTGCCAAGTCAATGAATTCTGTGTTGATTAGGGCCAAGTATTTTTGTAAAAAAAAAATTGCCTTAATTTATACTTCAGTAAGAGTAGGAAATCGATCAGGTTTTATACATCCGTACCCAAAGTTTGCAATTTATACCTTGCTGGTGGATGTGCTATTGTAACATAGGGCAGCCTGTTTACTCCTTTTATTAGCATGTTTGTAATTGAAATATACACAGTGTATTTAACTTTATTGAACTTGGTGTGTATTCTGTAGCCACTTATGTATCAATTTATGAACAGTCTACCTTTATTTAGTTGCTGATTTTTAAGGTTAACTCTGTGTCTGCATGCAGGTGTGTACACACATGCATGTGCATGTGTAAAGGAATGCAGGTGCTAAAGGTAGCCAGAAGTGTTTTATCTTTTGGAGCTAGAGTTACAGGTGGTTGTGAGTCAGCCACCTTGGCTGCTGGGAACAGAACTTGAACCATCTCTCCAGTTCTACTTCAAGTTATTATAATTGTAAAAGTTGTAATGACACACAGTTTACCAAACATAGGAAATCAGCCAAGGATTCTATTGACTTTCCTGCTGATCCTGGAGTCGCTAATTTCAAAGATGCTCCAAGGTTGCTCTAGCTGAGTATGGAAGGATTGACAGAGAAGGTATTTGTTACCAGTGCCCCTCTGCAAAAGACGGTATCCATACAGTTCAACTCTAGAACTTTCACTTGTTGTGGTTACATATTTTACATCTTTCAGTTTTTAAAACCTTTCCCTGTCTTCAATCAGATATAAAAACTCAAAATGTAGAAAAACTGAATGGCATCCTGTGACCTCCATAAGTGTCACCTCTGTTGTAGCATGCCACCAGCTGTAGCTTTCTAAACTGAATGTCATTAAACTACCATCAAATAGTTTGTAATATGCTTGATATGTGGGTATCTCTTTCTTGTCCAGAAAGATTGTTACCCTTTAATCAGTGCTGAAAAAAGTGAGTAACATTTTCAACTACCACAAAGGTAACTGGCTACATGCGACAGAAAAAGAATCATTTTTCACAGAAAAGTAGTTGGGAGAACATGAGTAGGAAACAAAAACAAATCTGTTTTTTTGTTTGTTTGTTTGTTTGTTTGTTTGTTTTTAACAGAAGAGTCTTTTTTCCTCAGACTTCATTAGTAAGGGATAAATGCTGATTTTTTTTTTTAGTTACTAAAATCAAATATTATTACAATAATGTCTACAAGAAGACTCCGAGAATAAAGTTACAAGCAAAGTCAATGTATTTTCCCCAAGCCATCTGTGAATTAATATCTATAAGTCATCAAATTTGCCTAAACAGATGAGGAATGAGTTGTGAAAAGCATACTGTTTTGATAGTGCATGGACTTAAAATGGTAAGGGAAATGGAGAGAAAGTAACAGAGAAAAAAATATCTAAAGAAACAGCAATCAAGGAGAAGTAGTGTTATCTCAGCCCCTTGCCCAGCATTTCAAACAATTCTAGCCAAAGAACTTTCTACACCACTGTAAATGTTCTTTGTCTATGTAGCTCAGCAGTCACTAGTTGCATATTGCACAGAGCTTCTGATACCTGACACCTGTGATCAAGGAAGTGAGTTTCTAGTGGCAGCTTCAGCTTTCCCACTTCGCATCTGGCCTTGTGCAAGGGCCTCCCGCATCAGCTGGGAGTTCATTAGCACTGCAGAATCTTGACTCTTACCCAAATGTACTGACTCAAAATGTGCATTTTGACAACATCTCCTGGCAAAGTGATGTGCTCCTGAAAGCTGGAGAAACCCTGCCCTCCAGCAATGTTCATTTGCTAATTAATCACCCATTCAGAGACACTGGGGATCCTGCTTTTATTGTGGAGGAGTGAACATTAGCAATGCATTCAGTTTTTTTGATACTGAAAATATTCGCTACAAGAGTCACATAGCCTTTCCATAGCTGCCTTTAAATCTTTTCCAGTGGAGAGCATAGCGGCTTGTGTTGCTTGTTGACCTGTTGCTTCCTTCACAGGGGATCAAATATACCTTTTTACGTGGTACACATTGCTGTCTGGCTTTGGGGAACATCTCAAGTTGAATTCATGTCTGACTGTGTTTCTCTGTAGTGAATGATGAAGGTTTGGATGGATGCCAGGTTTCATTCATAAAGGCCAGGACTTTAAGAATTACTCTTATAAAGTTTTGAAAACTAAAAGCCAAAAGCTAAAGAAACAGAAATCAGAGAATTCCTGTGTTTTCTGAGACCATTGCCCCCAGTATTTCAATGAACTGTCATAAATGCTGGAACTGGAAAGTGCCTTGATGGACTGGTGGGTTGTATGAGAACTACAGCATAGTTCTTGCTTAACAAGCGCTCACCTTAGAGTTAAACACGTAGATACAGTTCAATTTAATAAGTCATAATAAAAATGCCCGTGAATTCATGGACAGTCCAATTGTAATGAGATTCTTTAATTGACTTGAAATTTAATTCTTATCCTCTGTTCCCAATGGGGTCACTTATACTTTGCAAGGAGACAGGATGTCTGAGCAGAAACTCTCGTGGTAAAAAATGTCAATATGTCAAATTCTATAAGCCCATTTCCTATTAGTGAATGATAATGTCTGCAGCAAAGTGTTTTAGTGTAGACAGGAAGGATCCACAGACCCATCTCTCTCGGAAAACCAAGCCTGCTAGACCACTTCAACTAAGATATTGATCAGAGATTACCTGGCGGGATCATGGCATCCATAAACAGTTACTAGCTGGGAGTAGATCTCCTGCTTCAGCCTGGCTTGGGGCCACACCCCTGGTGAAGTCATCCTCATTTTCTATACAGGTCAGATGTATTGCTGAGGTTGGCTATGAAGACTGTCAGAACTAGGTTTATCTTTTCTTCTCTGTAGCTCAAGTAGATTTCTCTTCATCTTCTGACCCTGACCTAGAATCAACAGATCCCTGCCAGGAGATGTATAATATCAATGTCATATGTTGTCACCAGCTCCTGTGATTTTGTAAGATATAGTAACCTTGATTCCATGACAGTCTGAGTGGGACTGCTTGCCCAACCATGTGCCAGCTTTATTAGAGCCTAGCATGAGGCTCACCATCTTCAGTTTCCCTCAAGTATCAGGAAGTAGACAATGTCTATCCATGTTTGCATGGCTTCAGAGGATGAGATCTGCTTGTAGTTGACCTCAGAAATGAATACCGAGTTGTTTTAGTCCTCATTCTGGTTTTATAATGAAATACAGGTAGAATTTAAAGAACATGGAGTTTATTTGGCCTACTTGGCTTGCTTACTTTCATTTGTTTTGGTAGAAACAGGGATATCAGATGGCAGGACACGAACTAGCACTGGGAGGCCGCCATCTTTTTGTGCTTCATAATGTCACATGGGATATCATAGCAATGGTTCTCAACCTCTTGACATATATTTACATTACTATTCATAATGGTAGCAAAATTACAGTTATGAAGTAGCAACAAAATCATTTTATAGTTGGCAGTCACCACAACACGAGGAAGGTTGACAAAGAACTCTACACTATGGGTCTTTCGACTCTTCTTATAATGACAGCATGACATCCTACTTTTAAGACCTCATCTAATCCTAATTGGCTCTCCAAAGCCCCACTTCCAGCTATAATAATGTGAACTAGGAGTGCCATACATTCATTCCACAGCAGTAATTGCATAGGAATTTTTCCTGGAGTATAATTCCCTTAGCTATGGGCTGATGGACCTGAATAAAGCTTCTGTGGCCTTTTTTTTTTAAATATAAGATTATTTATTTACTATAAACCACTTACACAGCCTTGTATGTTTTTAAAGATGGTCATTAAATTTTGAAAAAAAATGTGTTATAATGGAAAAAAACTTCACATTTTCATTACTGGACAGCAATTTTTATCTGTGACTTCTTATCTAAATATATCTGGATTTTAATACAACACTGAGGACTCTAGAGTTATTGCTTGACTCTAATACAATTATAACTTTTTCTGGAGAGAGACAGATTCCATGCTTCTCCAGTGTCTGGGGCCCTGTTTTATTACATTCCTACAGAGAAGACATGAGGAACAAGAAATATTTCTTATAGCTTCAAGAGACCCATTTAAAAAAACTCACTGTATATAAAATATTTTGTATTTTTCCACAAAACTTCATTAATGCAATTTCGACTTGATTATTGCAGCTAATGATTATGTAAGCATCCTTGCTCATGTGGAAAATTGAAGATGTTAAAATGGGACTTTAGTCTTTTAGAAAATGAAATTAAGCTGTTTTGGTGTATAAAATTCAGCATGTAACACTTTGAATACAGTGCTTGGCTGCTTTAATGTGACACGTAGAGCTTTGCTGTGACATCTACTTTAGTAATGGGGTTTATAAAGCTAAATGAGTTTATATGTTCAGAAATGTCTGGATTCTCAGACCCAAAACATGGCCTGTTCAATAAAAGGCATCTCAAAGTATTAATGATTGCTATGCTTTCTCATGGAAGCAATAGTATTAGAGTGTAACCAGCTCTTCCAAAGAATAATTTACTCTTTAATTAAATGTATATAGAACCAATCTGTCAAAATACTTATAATTTTGAGGGACCTAACTTCATTGTCTCAGTGTTGAAGTAAGAATGCCATTGCTCTTGCGTTATAGATCATGGATTGCTATAGCAGTGGCCATTTTATATGCAATTATTGTGCATGCAATTACTTACTAGAAATGTGCTTGTCAATACTGCATTATAAATAAGGCCACAGTAGCAAATCTGATTCTTGGTTCTTGCCAGCTTGAAGATCCATCTAAGACATAGAGTTATACATTTTTATAGTAGAGTTAGACCTTGGTTTTTTTTCCCCGTCACATATGGGTAGTAATTTTTCCTACTCAAAGGGTTGGAATGAAGAGAGAAGCACCCAGTCAGCTGAAGGTGAACAACTAAAAATGAAGCTGTTTGCTGAAAGGCGAGCACCTTCCCTGGTCTATAGAATCCTTCTGGGATACTCAGAAGGACAGAATGTGAGTTTGTAATTTCTGAATATTCTGCTTACTCTTGATCATATAGAACCATAAACATGGGATAGAAGAGTAACTGGAATTTATTGAATAAATGTCACAGTACTTTCTTATTATTATAGCTTTTTCAGTGATTGAGACTTTGCAAATCTTTGTGCCTGTTCATCAGAACAGTGCATGTCATAACATGTAGAATGTCATAACATGTGGGATGTCATAACATAATGCCAGGCTTGACTTCAGAAATCTAAATTACCTGGGAGAGGGCAGTCTACATTAAAAAGAAAAGCAATCAGCTTTGCTGTTCACAGTGTCTCAGTCTTCCTAGATGTGCTGAGTTTTAAAGTCTGTTTCTTTTTTGAATACCTTGGTGGAATAGACTAGTTTGACAGTTTGGAAAGAAACTTTAAGTCTGGGCTGTCAGGCAGATAACATATCCCTAGCAAAAAATTAAGTGGGAGAAGTATAGAAGAGAGAGAGGTTAGACACAAGCCCCAATGTTCCTAGGTAGACAAGGAAGAAGGATGTAGAGCCCCTGATCATGAGCAGAAAAGAAAATAAAGACCTTATCATTTCTGGGGCTCATAGTGAATACGCATATGTGGTTGGTACCTACCAAGGCTTGATTTCCATCCAGATCTACTTTTCTCAGTCAATACACTGGTAAGAGTTTATAAGCTTAGTCTTGTTGGTACTGATAAGTGGATATTAGCCCAGAAACTTAGAATATCCAAGATACAATTTGCAAAACACAAGATAATCAAGAAGAAGAAAGACCAAAGTGTGGATACTTATTCCTCCTTAGAACAGGGAACAAAATACCCATGGAAGGAGTTACAGAGACAAAGTTTGGAGCTAAAATGAAAGGATGGACCATCCAGAGACTACCCCACCTGGGGATCCATCCCATAATCAGCCACCAAACCCAGACACTATTGCATATGCCAGCAAGATTTTGCTGAAAGGACCCTGATATAGCTGTCTCTTGTGAGGCTATGCCAGTGTCTGGCAAATACAAAAGTGGGTGCTCACAGTCATCTATAGGATGGAACACAGGGCCCCCAATGGAGGAGCTACAAAAAGTACCCAAGTAGCTGAAGGGGTCTGCAACCCTATAGGTGGAACAACAATATGAACTAACCAGTACCCCCAGAGCTCATGTCTCTAGCTGCATATGTAGCAGAAGATGGCCTAGTTGGCTATCATTGGGAAGAGAGGCCCCTTGGTCTTGCAAACTTCATATGCCCCAATACAGGGGAACACCAGGGACAAGAAGTGGGAGTGAATGGGTAGGGGAGCAGGGCAGGGGGAGGCTATAGAGAACTTCTGGGATAGCATTTGAAATGTAAATAAAGAAAATATCTAATCAAAAACAAAGTTTGATCACTTCTTTCTGGAAGACAGGAGCAAAGCAAAACAAAGTAAGAAATACAAAGATAAGGAGGTTTTATTTTCTCGTAGTACTAGAGAGTGAGCTCAGCCTCTACATAAGCTGAAAAAAGTGCTCATCATTGGGCTATACCCTACTCTTGTGGTGTTCTTTGATGATAATAATATAATAATAAGATCAAGCATGTAAGTCCCTTGGAGCTATAGAAGGTTAGGGTGATAAAGGACTTCTGAGTACCTAGTACCCTATTAGTGGTGGGTACATGCATCAGATATTCTGCAAAGAAAAGCTTTCAGGATCCAATCCATAGGAAATGTCCTCTACCATAGGGTGCATTTGAAATGTGACAGTTCATATTAGCACTCTGCTAAGACCTGTGTTAACCAAGTCGCTTATTTATGCCAGCCACGCAGGGTTTTTGAATTGAGATCCCATTTACTGTTGAATGCCTGGGAGTTGAGGGCTTGTGAAAGTTAATTGATAAGGCTGACTGTTAAGAAATGCCTTGGGCATCAGTGAGGCAGACTTTGGATGTGTCTGTAAAGGCAATTCCAAAGAGGATTTATGTGGATGGCACCACCCCAAAGGGTTCAAACACTGGAGTGGATAAAAGGAAGAAGAAAGTCAGAGGAATGCCAGCAGTCCCCTCTTTCTCTGAGCTTCAGCGATGTGAGCAAGCAACTTGGTGTCTCTACCACCCCACTTCTGCCACTGTGCCTTGCCATGATGGATTAAGCATTTAATCTGTGTCCACTTATTGCCCTTTCTCCTGTATTACTGCTTGGAAGAGAGTTCTTCACATTAATGAGAAATGTACTTCTGCACATGTATTTAATTCAAACTTGAATTTTTTTTCCTGCAATCTTCCTGTATCAGCTTTAGTTCTTTCTTGAGCGACAGCAGCAGCAGCATGTCAAATGATTCTTAGAACGTGTCAGGCTCAACTGAAACCAAAGAAATACGCATCTACATTTTAGGGAGATTCTCATAGGATTTATATTCATGCTAAATTTTGATGGTCATGGACCTAGTATTTATTCTGATTTATCACCTTCATGTCTATCAGGTTAGGTACCTCCTGAGGAAATCAGTATGGAAATAGCAAGTCTTATCAGCGTGTCCAGCGACTTTGCTGATGTGCCATGATTTGGATTACACAAATAGACCAACTGCATTTGTTTAGCGAAGTTGTGCATAGTGATACTCTATATTACAAATCGCAGACAGACAGGCAAATGAGTTGGTGTCTTTTCTGGGGCACCTCGATAGTCAGTGGTGTTTGTAAAACCAGGTGTATTTAGTGAAAACAGAGCATGACTGACAGTTTGAGATGGATGGCATAGATAAAAAGAGGGCAGAGAAGACCACAATTGCACCTTGCTGTAGAATATGTGATTGATACTACCTTCACGCATGATTGTTGGTTAACTCTGACAACTGAGGCATTTATGGGGAATCAAAGCCATCACTCATAATTCAAACTGCTGCAGAAATACACATCAGACCAAGTAAAATGTGTACAGTTGTCCAAAAATGGGTAAAAGGGATGACTTCTTTTCAGGGTTAGCAATGATCTCTATCTTGATATTAGCTGTCCATGAATATATGCATTCATCAAACTCAGTGAATTATTAAATTCAGATCTGAATATCTCACTGAATATTAATACCTATGTGAAAGGAAACATTTGTCTTATGAAACTAGACTGCAGCTGACACTAGCCCAGAGCCTTATGGGCTGGAAAGTTCACGTCCATGGTCACACAGAGGCTTTTAGCACATGCAACAGGGCTGATTATTCTGATCTCATGGGCATCCTGATTAGTGATGCCAGCTCTCACAGGAGACAGGTTGCAGTACGACAGAGGGTGTCATAACATGAACTCTAGATATGAACCAGCAAGGTTCAATCTGGCTTTAGTCCCCATCAGTCTAAGACATAACCTTTACATGCTGTCATTTTCTTATCTGTGAAAGGACACCAGATGAAACATGTCTTTTACAGCATTTTTTGAAGGCTGGATGAAGAACATGCCAAACTCTCTATGTATGTTTATTAGACAGATAATGGGACTAGAGTAAATGAACCTCTTCCATCATGATCTTAACTAGTTTTCTCAATGTTACGAATCACTATTTAAGATGAAGTATTTCTTGGTTCCTGGATACTGAATTACTGAGTTACTTTTTTGCATGGTCTTGACAGTTACCAGTCAACCCATTCATAAGCCTCAAGACATAAGGAGTGGTCTATTTTGGTAACCACTGCACTCTGGAGTCAGTAGGGAGGTACCTGGCATGCAGCAGATGAATAACAGCATGTTGAATGGACAAGCAAATGAGTGGCATTTAAATAAATCTAGGAGGAGTAGGGTGAGGGGAACTATAATTCGCTGATATTGTATAGAAAAAAATCTATTCTCAATACAATAAAAAGAAGTAAAGGAATAAATAAGACTTGTTCTTTAAGGGATCCCCATGAATGTAGTCTCAAATTTTATGAATTATTCTTTGACAGTTTCCTAATGTATATAACACACTCTGATTTTTCTCATCCCCATCTTCACTTCTCCCTCATGCTCCCTCCCGCCAAGCATTCTTCCCTACAAGTCTTTTCCCACTTTCATGTCCTGTGCTCTTGATTTGTGATGCCTAAGCTTAATGGGGGCCATTATATGGCAAAGAGTACAGAACTCTCCAGTAGAACCTGATAGGCTCACGAGTGGACACACACTTTAAAGACTGATTCACCCTTCCTTAGCATTCACCCATAGCCAGTAAGTAGTTCCTGAGAGACCATAGCCCCCAGGATTTCCTTCCCATCCATGACTGTTGCCAGGCCCAGATTTGTGCAGGCCCCCATGTGTATAACAGCTGCTGTGAGTATTTTCATTGCAAAGTCTGTGTCATACCCAGAAGACAACATTTTGCATCCCCCCTCCCCATCATACAGCTCCTTCTTTCTTTCTGTTTCTTCTTAGGTGATGCTCCCTGAGCCTTAGAGGGCACAGGGTCCTTGGAGTGCTGAGCACCCAACAGTTGCTTATCCTCAGCATCTTAAGAAGCCAGGAGTTGCTGCATTCACTGCCTTTCACTGCAAAGAGAAGCTAATCTGACCGAGACTGAGAATAGCATATGGCAAGGAATAGAAGCATAAATATAACACAGTTTGGTGCCATGTGAATTAATTGAAATAACAGAAGCCTGCTTTCCCTGCCCCCATTGCCCATGTTATCACCAACTATAGGCTTTGACTAAGTTTATAGTAACAGACAAGAATTCTCTAATGTGGGATGGGCATTAAGTCCCCCCACCACACACACACACACACACACACACACACACACACCGAGACCAGTTGATTACAACCACTAACAATTACACTAACCATGTATTGATTTCCCTGGCCTCAAAACTTTGGCAGGACTTGGTATGATTTGTTTTCTTAATAAAGGCCACAATTGCTGGGGTGAGAAGAAATCTCAAAAGAGTTTTGATTTGCATTTCCCTGTAAATATTAATTAGATTACTTGTGTGCATCTCATGTGTACTGACCAATAGATGAATGTCTTTTTGGATACTGAGGTATCTACTTTAATGATATCAGAGAAGTGTTTCAAGTGTGGAGAAGGAGCCAATAATTAGAAAATTTATTGGTATTCCACGTGGAGGGAGCTGTCAATGCAGAGGCCTGAAACTAAAGCAATTGGATCTTATTCCAGCATCTAAAGGCTCAGACATCAACATTTACATCACAAAAATACCTGCTTTAGGCACTCTTTAGAGAGGGTCTGTCATATAGCTCATTGCTAAAGCACTTGCCTGACATGGACAAGGCTGTGTTCAGTTCCCCATACACACTAGATAAATACGTATCTGTTGATCTACACTTTTTGGTTTTTTGGGGGTTGTTTTGTTTTTGTTTTTGTTTTTGTTTTTGTTTTTGTTTTTCGAGACAGGGTTTCTCTGTATAGCCCTGGCTGTCCTGGAATTCACTTTGTAGACCAGTCTGGCCTCGAACTCAGAAATCCGCCTGCCTCTGCCTTCCAAGTGCTGGGATTAAAGACATGAGCCACTACTGCCTGGCTTCCATCTACGTTTAAAAAGAAAAAAGTGCTTTAGAGCCAGGAGTAGTGGTGCTAGACTGCACTAGCAATACTTAGGCACAGAAGCAGGAGGATTGTGAGTTTGAGGGCAACCTGGGCTACATAGTAAGTTTGAAGCCTTATGAGTAGACCCTGCCTCAAAAGATTGACAACAAAACCTAAGTATAAAAATTTAGTTACGATATAAATTTATTATAACCTTCCATTGTGCTAGATTGACTGTTTTGACCTTCAAATCTGGCAAGCACTGTGTTTCTATTAGTCCCTGCACCTGCCGTCGTACTCCATAAGGCAGGAACCTGCTCATATTCATTTGTGCATCTCTCAGAGCTTCCCAGAGTAGTTCTGGAGGGATTCTTAATATGCACAATAAGTGCCTAATCAAGCTAACTGCATTAGACTGGAAAGTGAAGAGCACACGTGGAGAGCACAGAATCCAGGACTCAAAGGAAAGCTAGTTTTAAGGTGCTTAAGTGACAAAGAGATCTAGAAGCTGGGTTCAGGACAAGATTTACACCACCACTAAATATGCCATCGTGAAGATTCACTTTGAATCACACAACACCCATTTAAATGTTTGTTTCCTCCAGGCTCAGATGACATTCACGTATTGGAAGCCAACAAAGTATTTGTATAACTATACACAGTGTTTATTGACTTTTTTAGATTCGTTTCCTTTTGTGGATTCCTCTCAGGCAATACTGTTTTAGTATGAAGGAGCCCTTTCTACATCCACTAAGTGTTTTACTAGCAAGAAAACTCTATGTGATAAAACCACTATATCTGAATTTTTCCTGTTTTTAAAATGGATTAGCCATGTTGGCTGCCATCTCTCTTTGCCAACATCATCCTAGCAAAAGAGCTCGGCAAAGTTTTTCAGACATTAGAATTTAACCATAAAATGTTAAATATTAAAATATTTAGCAAAGGTGCCTCTTCAGTTCAAAAGTCAGTTCTTCTCTAGGGACATATTCTGATACCAAGAACCACATATAGGACTGAACCACATATATGTATGCATGTGCATGCACACACACACACACACACACACACACACACACACACACGGACTTTTACCATTTCACCCAAGAGGAAGAAACTTAAGCCTCTCTTGGCCTGTCCAAGCTTCCAGCATGGATTCCTTGAGTCCATTATTACATAAATTGACAAGTATATGAGCACAGCTATGATGCTGTGACAGTTGTCTACAGAAGGTAGCATAAAGTAGCATGAAGATTATAGATGGCCTGGACCAAAGGACGGTTGACACTTCCACAGGCTGGGTGAGATGTCTTCATAGAACAGAAAATTAAGTAAAACTTAAAGCATACAAGTGTTTAAGATAGACTTCAGTTTGTATTTTTTACATAAGTGTTTATGCCTGCTCTCGAAAATGGTTAGAAGTGCAACTGTAGTGAGGTACTTATCCATGCTCCAAAGAAACCATCAAGGCATCTTTGAAGGTGTCTCTTGGTCTGTAGAGAACATTAGACTTTGCCCTCCCCACCACACCTGCAGCCTTTTAAAACACCAATCTAGATTCAACATGACTGCATTGGGCCTGAGATTATAAAACCCTCATCAGGCTCCAGGTGATGCCATATGCCACACAAGTAGAAAAGGTCTGAAGCTCTAAGTTGAAGTTTATGCTTCTCAGTGCACTGATTCCTCCTCCTCTTCTTCTTCTCTCATTGGTTCTTTTCCTTTTCCCTAAGGCAGAGCCTCGTGTAGCTTAGGCTGGCCTCATGCTCTCTATATGGCTTAGAATGACTTTGAGATCTTCTTGCTCCCTCTACTCTCAGATTGCTGTAATTATGTTCTCTCTCTCTCTCTCTCTCTCTCTCTCTCTCTCTCTCTCTCCCTCTCCCTCTCCCTCTCCCTCTCCCTCTCCCTCTCCCTCTCCTGTTCTCTCTCTCTCTCTCTCTCTCTCTCCTTGCCTCCCTCTCTCTACCTCCTCTTCTCCTCCTCCCTCTCACACAGAGTCCTGCCCTCATCCTTAAAGCATAATTGCATACCTTTAGCCTCTGCAGTGGGTGAATAGAAATTCCCAAGACAAGGAGAATCAATTCTCAGCTAAGGTGGTCAAAGTGCAGAATAAAGGGCACCGCACGGTCAGCACCAGTGCATATGACTGCTAAGGCTTTGTTTTCTCCCTGCATCTGCAGGGCGCTAAAGTGTCCTGTACACATTGCCTTCATTTTTATCTCAGGGAAAAGTTTCAAAAGCTGTGTCCACAAGAGTGCACTTCTCTCTGCTTTTCAAACTGGTCGTTTGTTTTTTTGTTTTTTGTTCTTTCCTGATATCCTGCAGAGGCAGCAGGGAGACCTGCCTAAGCTCACCCTTCTCCCGCTTTCAGCTTTACACCGTGACACTTTTCTGGCATCTGTGCTGGCAGATTCTGATTTTATGCCGAGTTGAAAGAAACATAGGAAGCACTGCTTCATTTCTGCCTGGAAGAGCCAGGGACAGGATGGATTGTCATTTCTTTCCCTGAGACATGGAACAGTGATTGCTGAGGAAGGAGGCAGTCCAGGGATCGCTCTTCACAGAGGGCTGGGCCCATGAGCAATGTGCTACTTTAAGTCCCAGTAGTTCTTGGACGAGGCTGAAAATAAATCAGAATTGTAAAGGAAGAAATATTCCATGCTCTCCAGCACTGAGAAAATAGGAACTCTGTCACAATTGAATTTTTCCCTCCGTGCTTAACTCTTTCCAAGCCTACTAGTTCTCTGCACACCAGAGACCACGAGCTTTAATTGATCAGCAGAATTAAATTTAAATTCTTCTTTTTCAATGTGAGCTCCAGCCTTCTAAAAGTGCAGAGATGGAGGTCAGAGAGGGTACAGGAAATGAAAAAAGAGAACTGAAATGAACAAGATTGTGTAGTATTGGTATCCTGGCTAATTTTACATCAATTTGATACAGACTACAGTCATTTTGGAAGAAGTGAGAAGCTCCTCCCAAAGATTGGCCGATGGACCATTTTCTTCATTGACGTGGGAGGACCCAGTTCTTTTTGGACAGTCCCATCCCAGGGCTGATGGTCCTGCACAGTATAGGAAAGCAGGCTGAGTAAGCCACTAAGCAGTGTCCCTCCAGAGCCTCTCCTTCAATTCTTCCTTTGAGTTCCCTGCCTGACTTTCATGGATAATGGACTGTAAGCTCTAAGGTAAAATGAACCCGTTCCTCCCTAAGTTGCTTTTCCTTGTGATATTTCATTCTAGCATAGAAACTCTAAGACACTTGGGGATTTTTGTTAAATAAGCACATTTAACTGTTCCTATCTTAGCCACAGAACAATATATGAAAGGGCACATGTTAATTGCTTAAACATAGCTATATTTTCCTGTTTCTGTGTCTTACATTTCTCGAAACTCCAAATACAGACAGAGATTATCAGAACATTAGAAGAAAAAAAAAAAAAAACAGGGTAAAGACAGCAGTGGATAATAAAAGGAAAGACTATTAAAACAAGGAGCCGGCGGCGTGGTGGCACACACCTTTAATCGCAGCACTCGGGAGGCAGAGGCAGGCAGATTTCCGAGTTCGAAGCCAGCCTGGTCTACAGAGTGAGTCCCAGGACAGCCAGGGCTATACAGAGAAACCCTGTCTCGAAAAAAAAACAAAAATGAATAAATGAAACAAACAAACAAGCAAACAAGATGATTTTACAATAAACTCAAGAGAAACTAGACATGTCAGATTTGTAGCCTAAAGCAAAGGAGGATGACAGTGTGCTTGGCTCTTAGTCAGAAAGCTTAAGAGAAAAGCTGGCTTCTGGGGATTTGAAGATGGAATTAAGCCTTGAAACTCTCATCCAATGTGGCCCCTGTGAGGTAAAAAAAAAAAAGCTATCAGATGGCGTTTAAATGTGACTATGGCTGTAGAGAGAGAGATGTCTCTTGAGGGAGACCCTTAGAGAGAGACAGAGCATTTAAACTAAATGAAGGAAGCAGGATCAAGTCTAGAGCAGTGGTTCGCAACCTGTGCTCCTTTATGACAGTTCCTTGGGTTATGGTGACCCCCCCAGTATAAATTTGCTTTTGTTGCTACTTCATAACTATATTTCGCTACTGTCATGAATCATAATGTAAATATTTTTAGTCCTAAGTTGTGATCCAGGTTGAGAACCTCTCATCTAGAAGATCATCAATAAAAGCCCATGGCTTGAGGAGGGGAAGCAAACAGTCTTGTTGGCACACTTGTAACGGTGCCTAAGGCAGGTGACTCATGAGTTTCAGACTAGCATCCGCTACCTAACAGCACCATGTCTCAAAAGAAAATCAAAGAAAATAAGAAGAAATTCAGAGAAAGGATTGGTTTTCAAACCATTTAGATAAAAGAAAAGAAAAACGTGTAGGAAAAATGTGTTGTATTAATTTGTGTTGGTTTGAATTGGAATGGTCCCTATAAGACTCATGTGTTTGAATGGTGGGGCTACAGAGAGTAGTGTTATTAGGAGGTGTGGCCTTGTTGGAGTAGATAGGACCTTGTTTTAGGAAGAGTGTCAGTATGGAGGCAGACTTTGATGTCTCAAATGGTCAAGCTACTCTAAGTGTGGCACACAGTCTCCTTATATGGCCTGTGGACCAAGATGTAGAATTCTCAGATGCTGCTCCAGGATCATGTCTGCCTACATTCAACCATGTCTCCTGCCATGATGATAATGGACTAAACCTCTGAAACTTTAAGCCAGCCCAAATTCAATGTTTTCCTTTGTAGGAGTTGCTATGGTCATGGTATCTCTTCACAACGATAAAACCCTAACTAAGGTACAGTTAAAGGGCACAATTATTACTTTTGGTCTATATTCCCTTAAACTTTAAAATCCTATCAGATCAGATGAGCAAGAAACTTTCAGATTAAATGGCACGTCCACTGTTTACTCTGGCCTTGCAGAGGTGATTATGGAAACAGGTAGTCTAAGTTATCTCAGAAAAAGATGATGTGAGGAGTCAGTTCTGTAAATTCTGCCAAATTGTACTGGGTGTCTCTGACATTGTTTTTTTAATAAGGGAGAAAAGAATCAGATTTTTTTTTTAAATCTCATGGCAGTTAATATGGAACTTGTGGGTTATAGATCAGCTCTGCTACCATTGGGGGTTCTTGAAAAAGAAGAGCTTCTTCGAACCTCCAGCACAATCGCAGAGGTAAAAGAAGTCTTGCTGCTGGATCCTGTATTTGTCTCTTATTCTCTCTTTCCCTAGAAGATGTTCCAGGTTCTGGCTATATGTTTTCCTGCTAGCCTTAGGTAGCTAAGTTGTGTGCCTGGGCTACTGCAAGTACATTAGTTCCCTTATCTGTGGCTTTGGACATCATGGTTGGTATATGTCTTCTCCCAGGAGTTTATTACTGTTAACCACAGACAGAGGGCCCAACACTGGACCAAAGGGAACAATTCCAGCTTGCTAAATCGATGACTTTATTGGGATTATTTACTGGGCCATGGGCACCATATAAGCAGCTGCATCACTCAAGAGTTTCCTTCTGTTCAAATGTTTAATTGCTTCTGTCTACTTGTGGAGTGGTGGGTTTCATGATCACAACTAGCATTGCCCCTTCCTACAGGACCCATTTTATTGAGGGTTTAATGAGTGGTATCTGAGCTGCTTTGAATCACGATGCCAGTGATCACATACATCCTTGAGGAAACAGCCCCGTGATGCTGGTCAATTATGATAGAAAAATACTAAATAGAAAATTCTCAAAATATCCATTTACAAATTTGAAATCACGTGATATTCTGATGAGCAAGAAGATCACTTATACTGTACTTTTCTGCCTATGTGATATATTTACCCTGTCTGGACTTCCCACCCATTAAACACTTCATAGCTATCCCACTATCGGACTCTTGGTGAGTCACAGTGCTGGAGTTTAATGAGTGATCCTACTTTACTTATAGTTTCAATATACAAAAGGGATCTCTAAAGTCTGTCCTTTAAGTGAGAAGGTGAAAGTTGCTAAGGGAAGGGTGTAAATCCTAGTTGAGGTTGCTAAGGTTTATAGTAACAGCTAATCTATTTGTGAAATTGGAAAGGAGGAAGAAGGGACTCAAACTGGCTTCACTGTAGAAGCTTTAACATGAAAGTTCAAGACGCAGTGTGGGACAAGTACTTAGTTTGGGATAGATGTCCTAGGGTGTGTCTACAAGTAAGTGCCACACAATATCACAATGCAGACAGAGTATAATACCATCAGACACAGTCAGTGGGAGGCTCTAAAGATGCACGCTGGGCAGCTACTGTATCCACTCATTCGGGAGATTGGTAAGGAAGACAGAAAAGTTGGATTCTTTTCCTTTCTAACTTCTCACATAATTAAATGAGATAACTCATTATGAGGAAGGAAGAGAAGAGAATTTCCTGGCAGACTTCAACTAAGAACACTTCTCAATGTCCTTGATGTTAGCCAAACAATGGTATTGTTGTCTATCACGGGTTTTGAGCTGTGACCCACTTGTGGGTTATAAATTTAATTCTCTGGGTTGTATTCACAGCACACTAGAGGAACAACACACTAGAATGAAGTTCATCACAATAAAAATACCAGAGTTTATCAACTAATGAGGTTGAATGCAGTTCTGAGACTGTTTGTTGGTTGCTATGTACTTGTTTCTGTGAGTGTACTGAATGACATACAAAATGCATTTCTCAATGAGAAATGTGGTGAAAAATAGAAGAAAAAACCTTACTGATCTACATGAACACATTTCTGTCAGGAACATTTGCAATGGAGATCTACATAGTTAAAATGCAAGGAAGAGCATTAAAATACACAAGAATTAAGTGTTCACAGGTAGTTTGCTATTGCTATGTTTGCAACGCTTGGGTTTATGTCTTGTTTTTCTTATATTCTAGGCACTCTACCAAGGGGTCACACTGAAAGCCCTACCCAGGCATTTTAGTTGTTTCAGCTGCCAAGTAAGACAGGTATTAAGAGACACAAAGTGTGGAGCAGAAACTGAAGGAAAGGCTATCCAGAGAGTGCCCTATATCTGGGGATCGATCCCATATACAGTTACCAAACCCAGGTACTATTATGGATGCCAACACATGTTTGTTGATAGGAGCCTGATATAGTTGTCTCCGGAGAGACTCACCAGTGTCTGACAAATACAGAAGTGGATGCTCACAGCAATCCATTGGACTGAGCACAAGGTCCCCAATGGAGGAGCTAAAGAAAGAACCCAAGGAGCTGAAGGGGTTTGCAACCCCATAGGAGGAACAACAATATGAACCACCCAGTAACTCAAGAGCTCCCAGGGACTAAACCACCAACCAAAGAGTACACATGGAGGGACCCATGGCTCCAGACTCATATGTAGCAGAGCATAGCCTTGTGGGACATCAATGAGAGGAAAGGCCCTTGGTCCTGTGAAGGCTCTATGCCCCAGTGTAGGGGAATGCCAGGACAAGGAAGTGGGAGTGAGTGGGTTGGTGAGCAGGGGGAGAGAGGATGGGATAGGGGGGATTTTGGAGGGGAAATGAGGAAGGGGGGAGACAACATTTACAATGTAAATAATGAAAATATCTAATTAAAAAGAAAGACAGGCATTAATCTCCACCAGGTTTATGGATGAATCTTATAGCTTTCCATGGTGAGTCCACTGTGAGAGGTTTTTAAAGAAAAACTACCTTGAGCTTGCCCAGCTGTTTGTTAGATGTCAGACAGCCTGGATGTGAACATGACTCAGATTCAACCATACTAAGTAAATGTGTCTATCAGTCAGGGACCAGCTGCCAGGTCAGATGGAGAGAGCTGCAAGTGCGATATTCATCACATTGTATGATGAAGCTTGAGCTCTTGACATGAGAGGGAAGGTGTACATTTGGAGACAGTGGTTTCAGGTATGAACCAGAACAGCACGCAATCCCAGCAGTGCCATGCCTGGGAAAAGAATTGGCCCAGACACACTGAGAATCAAGTCTCCCACCTGCATAGGTAGGGCATCTAGCTGGATAATATTAGTACTCAGACTGCCTCCAATCGAGGCCTTTCAGTGAATAAACCAGAAGAACTACTGCATATATGCGCACATATCAAAAAAGAGGAAAAATATATAAATCATATATGTAAATCAAAGCAAATCCTTTCGTGCTGTTTCTTTTAATTGACTTGACATAGAACTGACATCCTAGTATTACTTATTTTATCTAATATTTAATTAATACAGTATATTATACATTTATAAACATATTGACGTTTCTTCAGTTAATGCAAATATAGACACTTTAAAAATGAGCTATATAAGAATATATGTACAAAGAATATAAGGAAATTAAAATGGTAAAGTTCTCAAGATGAATAATCAAATATCTCATGTTAATGACAACAGGATATCTTTCTTGTTATCTGCTAGACGTATGCCTTATCTATTGCAGTGTTACTCTGCAAGGTGGGACCTTGAAGGAACATTGCCTTTTGGGGCTTTAGAGGTAAGGTCCAGAAACAGAAACTGAGGAAAGGGCAGAGGAATTCTTTCTAAGAAATTATAGCAAGTGTGTACTTCTTCATTCCAGATGTGAATTTTATTTTGATAGTGATTTGTTTTTAATACCATGAACTGTTTGCATCTGTTTTCAATTAATTTTGCCAACAAATGTGTTTGCTAAAAACTCAGTCGGTCCTGGGACAGTCACAGCAGTAAGGGAGGGTATCCCGGGTTTAGTTATGTACAATATAAGGGCCTTGATCTTTACATTTCATCATGTGCACAAGGCTGGGTGTGCAGCTGATTCTACAGACAATGTAAAGTTTGTCAGATAGTTTTTGAGGTCAACAAGATGTATTTTGAAATCATAAGTATTCCCATAAAGGTCTTAGAAAGAACAAAATATTAACCAAAATTTAATTTTGAGTTGTGAACTAAAATGACTTTAAGATACTCCAGAATAGATGATGTAAGAGAAATGTACTTCTCTTGCTTCTCCAAAGCCAGAACCAAGGTTTCAGAAGCAGCTTTCCCTCTTTGCTTGTGTGTACCTCTTCTTATAAGAACAGGGAACTTGTTTTGTTAGGGTCCTGCCCCTGTGACCTCATTTAACTTTAATTACCTACAGGACACCAGGTCTCCAACTAAGGTCATATTGGGGGTTAAGCTTTAGTGTTAATTTGGAAGCTACAACTCAGTCAATTAAAGGTTCAAAATGTGAACTAAATGTTAATATCTTATCAAGTAAGTGTATGCTGTGGCTTACAGGCTGTTTCCCCAACTTCCTTCCACTTTCTTGTGTGTTTCTTTTCTGAGAAACTTTCCCCATGACCAAAGTGAAAAGAACTCTGAAGTGGTGTTTGAAGTTGCCAACATTAAACCTTTGGATTGATCCAGCATACTTGTTTGTCAGTTGAGCAAGGAGGAGAGGTAGCAGTCATACTCAAAACTAACAACTCGAGGTGTAGAAATCCAGCTGGCATCAAAAACACTTCCTGTCTGGGCTTAACGCTAACACTGACCCCACCAATCCTGCATGGTTCCTCCTAGGGAGGAAGGATAACAAGGTCTCATTGACTTTGCTATTTGTAAGTTTTCCCACCACATGTGGTAGCAATTCATCAGTCCTGGCAGGAACCAGTTTCCCAGAGCAAATGGACTCGCTGTCATTGGCACATTCAGTTGAGATTAAACAAAGTTCTACCCAGACTCAGCAAGGTCTCATTATATCTTTAGGAGAGTTAAAACTGAAACAGATTCCTTACAACTTCTGTTCCCTACCTAGCTTGTATTTTGAGAGAACCTCCAGACCTAAGGATCAGGAGCAGAATTCCACACACCTGGGATCTAGCTTTCTAATGTTTGGAAAACAAAATCTGACTTTCTTTCTAATAATGGCAAAGCAAAGAAAACTCTAGGGTTAGGTTCCCAAGAGATTGTTAGTGATGCGCTAGAGAGTTTAAATTTGTGGAGAGTATGATAATTGTGATATGCAGTGTAGAGAGTGATTTTTTCCCCCATGCTTTCTGAAGATGTTCTATAAAGAGAAGAATTATAAATTACAAAGTAAAGCATGTGCCACGGAGTGAAATTGCTGGAATCTTGTTCTCTATGTGACCTTTAGAAAGATCTAGTGTCTTGTCCTTCTCTGTTTAACTGTAAATGAATGCTAAAGTAACTGCTCCCCAGCGATGTGGCAAGCATTCATTATATTAGAGCCTACATAGGAACATGAAATGGGAGCAGGTCCAGAACAAGGGTTCAGGATGGATGTTTAACCATCATTACTCTCAGCATTATGATCAGCTGGTTTTATACAGCTCGTAATGTTCTTAGTCTTCTGGTGTGAGCTACTGTGAATAGCCTACCAGAATGGCATAGATGATTTCTGTTTATAAGGAGATTCTCCACCATGATTAGTTTTGTCAGTGTGACATCTAAAGTAGTCACTGGTAGCCTAGGGGGACAAAATTCTTCTATTAAAAACCAAAAATGACTCAGTCTGTTGTATTTTTTATTGTGTCTTTGTTACTAGGAAACTATGTGGTGATTTTCAATCACAGTGACTATTAATGTCTGTGGTGTTTATTTATTGTCTGGTTCTTAGCATTTAATTTTCTGTTATTAAGCTAAAATTCATAAGTAGGTATGATTATACACAAGTTGTTTTTAATGAGGCAGGAAGTTCATTAATGATTTCTTAATGTGTGTCCTTATTCTAATAGGCTGCATGTTCTTCCTGGATGTTAAAGTGTTTTGGGTGGTACAATGTCTACCCTATTATTTTTCTGTTTATTTTTTCCTCATTCATGTAAAACTTTACTGCATATCTGCCTGTGTTCTGCACACCAGGCACTAAAGGTTCACAATAACTTAGATTTAGTCTCTATCTTAGTGATGTTCTGTATTCAAAGATATAACTTAACAATAAGAGCAGGAAGCGTACCAGGTGTATAAGGCTGTGAGGTCAGGAGGCAGGGAATTTTTCCTGCCTTGTTTATTGCTTTATCCACCTGTGCTAGGAACAAATTAGGTGCACAAGTAATATTTACTCAATGACTTGCTGAACTGGGCATTTTACATTTATTAAAATATTCAAACAGATATTTAACAACAAAAATCATATATGTTAATGACTGTGCTAAGCATTTCAGCATGAGATATTAAATACAGTTATAAAGTTATAGTAATGTTGTATGTGAACATGGAGATTTGAAGAGATTGTATAACTTTCCAGTGGTCACCTAAAATTTATGAACCAGACAACGGTCTGCCTAGCCTCCATACCTACCTATGTCTTTTTCCATTACCCTATCTGTGTGATGGTACTGTCTGGCCCCAATGCTGCAGGAAACAGGGGATAGTGTTTTACTTTGTTAGATAATGAAACAAATTTTTAAAAGCAAATCATGATTAGTGGGAATCAGGTAACCCCCAACACTCTCAAAATTCCATGTTGGGTCATGTAGCTGCTTGTGAACATAGATAATTACCTTAAGCACATATGATGTTCTAATAAAAGTTTGTATCATATTGTGACATGCTGTATATCTGTATCTCTTGGGTTTATAGGACAAAATATGTCTGCTGAAATAATTTGAGCTATAACATCAGGTAGCTGCAAATGAAATAAGATGACATATCTGCCCAGCAGCTGGAGTCGAGAACTCTTTATTGTCCTGCTTAATTTAAAAATATATATATTTTAAAATATACTTATTTTCTTTTTATTTATTACATCTACATCACTGCCTTCCCTCCTGGTCTCTCCCCCCCCCCTGCAAACTTCCTCCCTCAACTCTCATCCCCTTGTCACCTGAGAGGGTGCCCCCTCTGGTATTCCCCCACCCTCAAACATCAAGTCTCTACTGGGTTACAAACATCCTCACCCACTGAAGCCAGAAAAGGCAGCACTTAATACTTATGTAGAGCCACTGTTAGGAATTCCTGTGCTGCCCCCATGTTATGGCCCTACATCCATTCAATAAGCTTTGCCCTCTGAACATAGAAAGAATCTGGGGCTTGCTTCTAGCTAGTAGAATTTGCCACAGTTAAAAAAAAATGCACATGTAAAATTCAGACCAGTTAATTTAGAGTTAATCAAAAGATAGATCATTCTATGTGGTTCCAACTCAATGAGGTAAAGGCTTTTTAAGAGACTAGGTCCTTCTGGGGTGACAGGCTATCTTGGCATACATTATACAGTCAGTGACATTGTCATAGAAGACATGGTGAACAAACAAGGCAGCGTCCAATAATATAGGAAGCTGTTGGGAATAGCAGAGTGCCTTCAGTATCTGCAGCTACTATCTACAAAGCTAAGGCATACAGCCTTGGAGCTTAAGAAATTGAATTCTGCCAACACCCAGGCTGAATTTTGAAGAAGATTGTTCTTAGGTGAAGTCAGAAGATGGAAACACAACCTAGCTGACACCTTAATCATAGCCTTATGACATCCTAGCAGAAGTCTTAGTGAAGCTATGTCTGGACATCTGGCCCACGAAAAGAGCAAGGTCATGTGAATTGTTGTAAGCTGTTAAATCTGTGACAGTTTATTGCACAATCATGAAAATCTACTATGTGTACCTAAGTGACACCTGAGTTGTAATCCTCAGGGATTATCTAGCCTTACTGACCTGACAAGGCTCCATTTTTAGGAGGTAAACATTGAGATTCTTTTAAAGATAATCCCATCTCCCACTCATATCTAGCAAAGATATTTTATTACGAGAGGGGTGGGGTGGGGACTTGAAGTAGTCATCCGGGCCTTGAGAAGCTCTAGAATGGAAGGTGGGCTACAGTGAGATATCGTGATCCCTTAATGACACATTTGTCACACAAGGAAAACAGTCTGGTTCTTGTGGAAGTCTCACCATTAAGGATTCTGAGTTTATGTCAATATACATTGCTTTCAAGCTGTAATTATTTTGCTTCATTAACTGTAGAATTTTCATTTGTCCTCAGGAAAACACACAAATTAACATTTCATATTAATTAATTTATAGTCTACATAGCACAGGGATTCCTCATTTAAAATTTATTATAACAACAACAACAAAAACAAAACAAAACAAAAAAACAAACTTTCTCCTTTCATCCCCTCATTTTCTCTTTCCTCTTTTTTTCTAATTTATAATTTCTTGTATTTAAATCTGATTTTAACCTCCATATAATATCTCCCACCTATTTTTCAGACTCTTATTTTTCCAACTCCAGAGGAAAGAAAATTCACAGCTTCCATGTGTTTTTATGGAAACTCCTAGTTCTGTGGTTGTTGTTGTTGTTGTTATTTTGCTTTGTTTAGAGCAGCTCAAATCATGTGACAACTTTTGGCTTATCACTGTGGCCATGGCCATTGATGATCTAGCAGGCTAGGCTGGTCGGCAGCCTTCCCTGTAACCAAGAGCAAAGTTGGCCTCCAAAGGTTGTGATTGACATTCTGTTATCAAACATGGAGATGCAGAGAAAAATTTCTAGGACTGAGAAATTTTTCTAAATGGCTGTAGAAGTCAGGGAACAAATTGAATTTCCTAAAGTTAGTGAGATTTGGAAAAAAGAAAAAAGAAAAAAAAAGAGAGAAGGCATTTGGAAGCTGCTATTTACTAAGACATTATCTTTTAGTATACACAGTTTATATCCAGATTGTGCAAGAGATTAGAAACTGTTCAAACAGGCATAAGTCATGAAGAATGACTTTCTGGAATTTATTTTATCATGGTGCTAATGCTTCAGGACTGCTTTTATTCAACTACACAAGCAGAAATAAAAAATAATCTGTTATGGTACTGAAAATGGAACTAAGTTCTATCTCTTAAATAGGCACTCATCCTGGTATAGTGGAGAGACATCTTATGTTTTCACCATGTACCTTGAGCTCTGCTTAACAGTCTGTTATATATATGGTAAATCTCTGGCTATCAAATGTGAACATATGCTAGCTATGGTAGTGTTCCCAAGAATAGCAAAAATATTGATATTACATTTCCATCTTATTATTGTTCTCACAACTTCTGAGAGAGTGATCAAGAAAAATACTTTAGGAAAACTTGGACCCGGTGGGCTATATACATATCAATGAAGCTTAAGAGACTGATAAGTAAAGAAAAATAAATTACCAATAAATAATACTAGATACATCTTCATTCAGAGCATAACACTGTGAGGCAATCATTCTCTTAGACAGTTAAAAATGCATGACTATGTAGTAGATATTTTATGTGGTTATGCTTTATGCTTGAATAAAGGTAATATTTCATATCTTTGTTTTATTTTTATAGTCTATCTTATGTATTTATCTATAAATAGATAATTTAATGTTATGTGCTCCCTTTAGTTAAGTAAACCACAAAGTGACATTTTCAGATAATAAATGATAATGTGTAGCCATTTATAATATAAGTATTTATTTTATATGCAAATAAATCTGAGGTAGAATAAGGATGTAAACATTGAGAGAATCACAAAACAATAAAATATGCTAAATACTTTTTATAACTGTACAGCATGAAAAGACATTTTTAGAAACGACACAAAACTCAGACACCATAACAGAAAAACATTGGCAGTTTGTCTAAACACTGGAAGTTTCTAACTGGCAAAAGAAATGGTAAAGAAAGGGGGAAAGTGTTACAGATTGGGAGAGATTGATTATTTATTTATTTATTTATTTATTCTCTTTGCATCCCAGTTGAAACCTCTTCCCTCCTCTCCTCACAGTCCCACCCTCCCATGTCACTTTTCTCTTTCTGCTCCTTCTCAGGGAAAGGGAAGCCCACCTCTGGGTACCAACCCACTCTGGCACAACAAATCAAGACTAAGGGCATCCTCTCCTACTGAGGCCAGACAAGGTAGTCCAGCTAGGGGAAGAGGATCCAACAGAGTTCGAGTAAGAGGCAGCCTCCTCCTCCAATTGTTGGAGAACCCAAGTGAAGACCAAGCTGTACATCTGCTACATATGTGTAGAGGGCCTAGATCCAGTCCACGCATGCACTTTGGTTGGTGGTTCAGTCTATGTGAGCCCACAGGGGCCCAGGTACGTTGGCTCTGTAGATCTTCTTGTGTTGTCCTTGGCCCCTCCAGCTCCCCTAATCCTTTCCCCACTCTCCCACAAGACTTCAGGAGCTCTGCCTGATGTTTATCTGTAGTTCTCTGCATCTGTTTCTATCTGCTGCTAAGTGAAGCCTTTCAGAGGACAGTTATGCTAGGCTCCTGTCTGAAAGCATAGTAGAGTATTATTAATAGTGTCAGCAGCTGGCTTTCTCCATGGGGTGGATCTCAAGTTGAGCCAAACATTGGTTGGCCATTCCTCTAATCTCCATTCCATCTTTATACCTGAATATGTTGTAGGCAGGGCAAATTTTGGGTTGAAGTTTTTCTGGGTGAATTAGTGTTCCTTTCCTTCCTCTGGAAGTCATGCCTGGCTACAGGAAGTAGCTACATCAGTCTCCATATGCCCCTTTGCTAGATTTCTCATCTAGGGTTACCCCCTGTCCTAGGTCTTCAGCTTGTCCCAGAGATGCCTCCCCCCAAAAGTTTCCCCTTCTCTCTCCCAGCCATCTCACAGCTAGCTCCAGTTTCCCTCCCCACACCTTCTACCTCTCAGTTCCCGTCCTCCATCTACTTCCTATGCCTTTATTCTCCCTTCTGAGTGAGATTTAAGCATCCTCCCTTGGGTCCTCCTTGTTGCCTAGCTTCTTTGGGTCTTTGGATTGTAGCATGGCTATCCTGTATTGTATGGCTAATGTCTACTTATAAGTGAGTACATACCTTGCATAACTTTCTAGGTCTGCACTGGATAGATGGCTCAAAGGCTAAGGAGATCAGACACCCACACTTAGACATACAGGCAGGCAAAAACAACACAACCACAAGATATGTTATATAGAAAGTATGTGTCATACAAAGGTGTTTCATACACAGCAATAAGCAAACCAGGTTCTCAGACCTGACTGGAAGGAAGTCACTTGCCTCAGTTACTCAGGGATTAGTTTAGGAATCAAATGGCTACCAGCCTCCAGTAAGGTGCTCTGGCTGTGCTAGACAAGGTGCCTCTGGGTCTAGTGTCAACAGCTCATTTCTCTGCTTACTGTCTGAGTTAAGCTCAACATTCTCAGCTGCAAGCAAGTATATCCCCTTAGTACCTGGTCCCTGGCAAAGGAGAGAGAAGCTTCCTTGCTGCCACCTTTCCGTGGCATTAAAGAACACACCTGGCTTACTCTTGGCATACTGAAACTATTTTCTCTTTTTTCTTTGATCTACTCCAGAAAGGGAATTGGGAGGAGGGGAGAGTCAGGGATACATCATCACCAGGGCAATACATCTCAGAATGTCCCCCCTCTCTGGCTATTTTAAGCACCTCATTAGATTCTTCTCTACTGTAAGCTTTCTTTAATCTGCATTCGTATCCCCAGTGCCTTATGTGGAGTGTGCACTCAGAAAACTCTCGTCAAGTCTGAGCAAACGATTTAACACTTGATGGAATGCAAATCACTAGTCTGCTGTACCGTTCCCATCTGCAGAGTGCAGGAGTGTTGGCTAAGCTATTTATAGAAAAATAAAATAAAATGCCAAGCCTTGAGCCCTGGATGGTGGTGTCTATCCACAGTTGGGTTTTCTGAGACTACTGACTATATTTTATTGACTGTTTGAAACAGCGCCTTAACAAGAAACCTCTACTTTTGGATGCTTCAAAGGATGACAAGTTGAATTTTTTCCTAAGACCTATAAAAAACAAGTAGAATAAACTGTAGCTATTTCATAGGGGAAAGTGAGGTGCAGATGTATTCAGATATTTAATCAACGAGGCTGGAGTGTATGTCAACCATTTTTAAAGAACTTTATGGTGTGTGTATTCAAACTACAGCCTAAACTGGAACTTTTTTAATGGTTGTGTGATATTTAGATATTTGAGCAGATGTTATTTGGCAATTTAGATGACATGGGATAGGTTTATAAGTTCTTTACATTTCAAGTAAGCATCTGTTATATTTTTTAGAGACTATCTTTTATTTGATTTAACCTAGCCCTCTTATTTTTGACTAGCTAGCACCCCATCCCGCCATGCCTTAGGCACACAGAGAAATGAACTTCTCTATGGAACAGAATTCTAGATTGCTAAAAGCTGCCTTTAACTGCATATGCCTCCTTTTGACACCATTCTTGCCTCTACTTTAACTCATATTTGATTTAACAGTGTCAGGATTTACTTCTTATCTAAAGATATAGATGTGGGTTTACTTACAAAGTTTACAGAACTGGATCATACAACACCCTGCTACTTTAAACAATTCAACTGAAAGAATGATGAGGCTGTTGATATCATTTCTTTGAAGAATTTTATGTGCAGGAGGGCTTTTTCTAAGAGGGCAGTTGCAATGTAAGGTAGGAGCATCAATGCCAATGTAAACATAAAGTAGGGTAACCCAGAAGATGTGGATGACTTGAAGGCCAGCAGTCAGTCAGTGAGGGAAAATATATCCCAAGGCTATATAAAAATCATCTTAATGATGGTATTCTGATAACAACAAATGATTTAAATACATGTTAATCACATAGCAAATTAAATATGCCTGGTGGGAAACTGCCATACAGTCTCCTGATCTGATTCTGTTCTTTGAAAACTGGACTTTGTTCGTGTTTTCCACATCCATGGAAACTACTTCACACTTCCAGCTGGATCCCTGGTGGGAGGATAAAAATTCAGATTAGATGCATTATGGTGATTTAAAGTGGTATCTGGACTCTTCATATGATCTGTTGGTTACTTTTGATATCTGGAGAGTTTATATATTATAGCAAGAAAATGTGTTAAAACTCTAGCCTTATCATTTCATAGTGAGGAACTTGAAGAATAAATTCAGTAGGCTTTGCTGTTATCTGACAGTTACATAATCTTTTCCAAAATGTGCCAATTGCAAAAAGGCATCATTCACCTATAAACAAGTAACCTTGCTTTTTGATCATTTGCCAATTATTCTTATTTCATGCAATTAGATTAAATGTAAGCCATTCTTTGTATCTGGTGACCTTCTAGTTAAAGCAGTACTGCTATTTAAACAGACAAACCATGTGACTCTTGTACCTGCTTTTCAAACTCTTTACCTTACGTTGGGTTGCTATGTCCAACTTCAATATGATAGTTTTGCTTCACCTTATTATATTTTATTTTGTTATGTTTGGTTGTTTTCTCTTAGAAGACTATGCTTTTCTAATGAGAGACAAAAGGGGAGTGGAGCCAGAAGGGGTGGGAGGGGTAAGATCTGGAAGAAATAGAGTAATGGAAACCTATAATCAGATATATTTTATGAAAAAATGTCTATTTTCAATAAATAGAAACATTTCAAAACTTTAAAAAAAGTTATTGTTGCCATTAGTTTTGAATGCCAACCCAATTGAAGTGAGAACTTCATATGGGGATAAATAAAGCGTACCCTGTGTATTTCAGACGTGGTTGCCTAAGGGAAGAAGACATTTCCTGAATGTGAGATGCAATATCCCATAGACTGAGACACGGAGGGGATAAACTGGCCTAAGAGAAGGGCCATTTGGGGCAGGCACTATCTCTTCGTTTTCCTCTGCTTGAAGTGAGGTGCTATACCCTGCCATGTCCTACCTACTGATGGACATACTAAATCCTCAGTAAAAGTCTGACCAATAAGTAAACAAATAAGTGGACAAACAAATAAATGGAAAAAGAAAAGGAAGAAATATCCAAGAGCCTGATAGCAAAGACCATTGGTTACAGACTTCCTCAGTTACAATGGAATATCCAATACATAGGATGCTAGGATTCAAGAGAGAATTGCATAGAGTACATTATCCAGCCAAGATAATTAATGACTGTTAATTTACTACTTACAAACAAATATGATCACAATATAAGAAACTTGATAATTGCAATTCAACTCATGCCAACAGCAGATAATAAATACTTCTTATTCTGAAGACTTACAAATAACATTTATTCAAATACGGATGGATTTGCATAAATCGTAGGACCAAATGAAACACTATTTGCTTACAAATGAGCCACACACATATGACACATGAGCAGGGATTGATCCCTGATCAGAACATGACTTACTTATAATGTTACTCAGCCTTCCAGGAAATCCTTTCCTATGCTGAGCATGGTGGTCCTTCTCACATTGTCTATGGGATAGAATATTGATAATCATTTCTGTGCTATTACTGTGACACGAAATCAGATTTTAAAAGCCAGTTTAAAGCATTTGGGCTCATGATTTCAGAGGATTTTGTTCATGGTTAGCTGTTTCTGTTACGGTTTTGCCTCTGGTGAGGCAGAATATTGTGGCAGGATATGTGTGGTAGAATAAAGCTGCTGATCTGGTGCGGGGAAGCAAAGGAAGAGGCCAGGGCTATAGCCGAAATATAATCTTCAATGGCATTCTTTGTAACCCAACTTCTTTCTACTAGGCTCTACCTATTAACAATTCCATCACCTCTCAAAGGTGCCCCAGGTTGGCAACCAAATCTAGAGTTCGCAATTTCACTGAACAATCAACAGATGGCTTTCTGTTTGGCTTGATGAAGATGACTTTCTGACTTGGCTTGTCCAACTGTGAACCTCTTTATATGTGAATATTTTCATTCAGCTCATTGTATTTGTATCAACTGAGGAAGATTAAGCAGAAACAATGGCGTGTATTACCACAGAAGTGTTACATAATTAATATAAAGAAGCATTGTAGAGAAATATGTACAGAAAACAAGGACTCTGTTTTTAGGCCCTATGTTGTGTTCTAGTTTTAATTTTAGACAAAAATAAACAGAAGGGACACTGTCGTAACTGAATTGACACTATTACTAGGATGAATTCCATTTGTTTATGTATAGATATGAATAAAAATATGATTTAATGACTGTAATATATTTATTTATATTTTGGATATTTCTAGAAAAAAGCTAACTATATTTATATCTATATCTCTATATCTAATCTATATATTAAGCACTTGAAGTTTTATATCCTTATTAGCATTTACAAAAATCCCATAAGTTTTAGCAATCAATAAGTTTTAGTTCAATTGAATGAATATCTACACCAAAAGTTCAGTGAAATTTCAAATCAAAACTACACTCTTTGGATGGTACTACAAAACTACACAGTTGGATGGACCCTCCTTACCATAATTAACTGACATTTTCAATATCATTTAAATCAATTATAAATGTGAATATTAGAATATATTAGAAATAAAATTTGAATTTCTCATGTCATAAAGCCAGTGGAAGGCAACAAGTCTTAGCTCTTTAAATAGATTTCTTTTTTCTTGATAAAGCCTAGGAGATTTAGCTGACAATGCCATACCACTATAAGAAAATCAAACATACAAAAATCAGTATGTAAGTATCTAATGAGATGTAATTCACATTGCACCAGAGTCTAGGCCCTAACCTTACAGCATATTGTTATCAAAGGTAAAATTATTGTCTGCTGTAGTAGTGGTCAAGTCCTCCATCCAGATTGAAGGAAGCCAGCAATTTTTATAAGGCAAAGGGAAGAATAAAATGTTCAATATTTATTTAAAGATAACCTTGGGCAATCTGGGGAGTAAATTGGCAGGCTGGCCTATGGACCACCAAGCCAAAAGCAAAGGTGTGATTTGTGCTGAATTTTTCTGCTGCCCTTTCACCCATTAGCCATCTGTTCCCTCTCTAGTTAGTTCTGACCATGTTCCTACTCCTTGTCCTATGAAAAGATGTCTCTGATAGGATACCTTCCTCATGTTCCATGACCAGCTGAGTTGGTTTTGCTTTTGTTCAGTGGGACTGATAACCAGGTTACTGGAGTGCAATGCCAGAGGCATAAGGTGTTTTTTTTCCTTTGCCCCTCTGCTTCAGTATCACATGTCTGACAATGCCTGTCTTTGTATTTCCAACATTAACACTCAGCAATGATCATTCTGTGTCTCCAGCTTTCATTGCTTATAGTAACGGCACCCTCTCACACTACCTCCTCCCTCTCCTGATGTTCTCAGTCCTGGGATAGCAGCAATTCCTAACAGTGGCTGATTCTAGAGTACACACAGCTTTGCTGTTGGTGTTCGAAACCTGCTCACACCCCAGAGTTCTCTTTTCCTTAAAGTCTTTTCCACATAGTTTGAATGACTTAAGATTTGGATTTGACTGGTTTGCCTTGTTTCTGGGCTTTTCATAGGTGTGGATATTTAAATCCCTAGTGGGGGACACTTAGAAAAAAGAACTGTGAACATGACCAGCCACCTGGAGTAGAGTGGTCAATCATATTAGCTATTCTCTGTGTAGCCACCCCCAGTGAATCAATGTTTGTGCTGGGTCATTTCGCAGGTGATATTCCTATACCCCTTCTTATGACCAATTGTATGTATTATTAAATTCTCTAAAGTCTTTATGAAAACCTGCTTTAGATTTTCTTTTATAATTTAACTATATGATCAATTCATTTATTAATCTCATCATGGGCTGATGAGATCTTGGTATTTTCTAGTGTTAGGTATGTGGAATTGGAATTGTGTAGTGGCAAGGTGGTCTGAAGCCTGGGTGGAAGGATGCACAAACAAATGGATGCAGATACCTGAATGAGACATCGAGCTTTTGGGAATAGTGATAACACTCTGGGTATCATTTAAAATCTTAGAGACCAACATTCCTGTACCAGTGAGACCCTGTCTGGGCTTATGCTTCTACCTGGAGCAATGCCAGTAGTAGGAATATGGGCAGGAGAACCATGTGGCAAAATTAAGAGTTTGAACATTGAGTATTAGAAACTTGGATTTTTATCTTCCTGTCCATTCCTGACTCGTTGTGAGACATGGGCAAGCAGTGTAGGTTTGGGTCCTTTTCCCTGAAATAGAGATTCTTGGATTCATGGATGATTCATTGAGAGAATAACCTACAGTGATGTGAGGTGCATTCCGAATTATTCACAACAATAGACACTGATTACTATCATTAGGTCGTGGCTTGTGAAGAAATCACAATAGAAGCATGAGCAACAGCCTAGGGACTGGGGACAGTTCAGCTGTAGGAAAGAATGTGCAATGAGCTTAAAAGCTCACTTCTTTGGAACTGCGAAGGGATTTCCAAAGGAAGTCAGAACCAAGCCCTCAATGGAGGTGAGAGAGGAAATATTTTGTTAAGTTCTAGCACTGTCAAACAAGGAAGCAAGCTGATGTGCAATGATCCTTTGAACTACTCAACAAAAGAAGCTAAACACGTACACTCCGGAATATGGATTTAGCAGGAATGTTTTCAATGAAGGCTAAAGGAGGGAGGGGGAAGACAGAGAAAGAGAGTGACAAGATGACCTTTTACTTCCCTTGGGCTCTGTGATTTCAGACTCTGATGTATATGTTGGAAGGAACATCAGGAAAATGTCACCAACCCTAGTTGTATTGGTATTGTCCTCTTTGAAATCAGTTCTTGGCAGCAATCCTAAGACAGGCTGTCCCAAGTTGATATTGATAACACCACATATATTTTCCTGTTGGGATGGCTTTGGATGCCAAAGACGTATTCCTTCCGTGGCATACAATGCCTTCTCTGTTGCCAGCTTGCAGACTTATTCAAGAAATGGCATTGGTAGTAAATTCCATTGAAAAGCTACTCTTTCCCTTTATTTTTAAACAGCGTGAAAGTTATTGCAAGGAAAAGAAAACTCACAGTTTCTGTTTTCCTGTTGACCCTGCCAGGGATTTTTAACCCAATCGAGCAGGCTCTAGAAATCTTAAGTGCACGCTTGCCTTGTGCCTTTCACTGTTTCTACTGCTAGGACTTGATAATTACAGCTTTTCAAAGATACACAGCAGACGCCATATTTTCCTGTGAGCCGGAGCGTTTGTGTGGCGAAGTGGCTGATCCACTTCTAACTAAATCTGTGGATGTGTTATGTTTCAAAGGCAGCAGCAGAAGCCTGCGTTGGCAGAATAATTGCTGTGCTAGAGTGCCATCGAAGACAAATTGTAGGCCCAAGGTTGTGAAAATCCAGTCTTACAAAAACTTGTTTCAACATCAGAGCTCCTACTGGGACAGAAATAACAATGCCTACCATTTCTGAGGACATTTGGAGAGAATGTCAATGTACTATCTCAGAGATAATTTCATTTTTGAAAAATGTGAGTTCTTTCTGTTAAAACGTCTCGGTGAAGGACCATTTTTGTTGTTGTTTTTTCAAAAAGTGTGTTCCTCCCTTCTCTGGATTTTGGCTGTTTGTATGAGCAGTGACAGCAGAGAACAAAGCTATGAGTCCCACAGAAAAGCAGTCTCCATTGTTTAAGATTGGATAAACAGCTCTGAGGTAAGAAAGGAAATTACCTCTACTGAAATCCCTGGCCAGGGCTGTTGAACAGACAGAATCTGGAGGTTCCTTCTACTTCTGAGCTTCTGGGATTCTGTGACCACCGGTGCCAGTGGTTCAGTGGCACTTCATGAGGCATCTAGAATGCAAAAAGTGATAGAACACTCCTCAAAAGAATTTCACACTAATAGAAATTGAACATTAGTTTGATTATCATAACTAGGTTTGACTGTCATAACTGCTAGCAAAGATGTATACGAATATGTACTTTTGACCCACCCCCTCAGAGTGAAATCATATTCTTTTGTTAAGGATTTTGTTTTTAGGGGTAAATCTCCTACAAATGCAATGATCATACTTTGTAAATTTTATTTGACAAATTCTACCATAATCTCATTTGTGATACATGGCCAACTCAATAAACAAGGGCAAAACTGAACAAAACCAAATATGAACTCCATGCTTTTTAGAAGTTCAACTTTCTCTTAGACAATTATCAAAAAGTATTAGGCCTGTAGGGTTAGATCCATTCAAAGCAGCATGATGTGATCCATTGGGGCTACATCATTTCTTTGCCACATTATTAATAGAGGAATATTGTGTGCATCTATATGTAATGTCATTGGAATGTATATACCAAATGTCAAAGTGATTTTAATAGCCTTGTTTCCAAAGGCTATAGAGGCCATACAATGAACACTTGTCTTCACAATAATAGGAGACTGCACATATTCTATCACCTGTTACATATTGACTTTCTAGCCTTTAGCTGCATGGTATCCATTTATTTATCAATTCCAGTGACACCTGTGCCTTCTATCTCCATACTGCAGAATGACTTACTAAAGCTCCATTTTCTTTGTGATAAAAACCAAAGGAAATCACTCAAAGGAAAACAACTGACAATTTGCCTTTGGGCAGAACTTTTAAGTGGCTGAGTTTGGTTTTGACTCCGCCCATGGACTCTTTCCAGACTGCCTTTTTAACAATAGGAATGAAATTACTTTATATTAGAAATGCCTTCCCATGCCTTTCTCTTTACTCCCTTCTTTCCTTGCTTCCTGCTACCTGGCTTCTTTTCTTCTCTCATTTATCAAAAAGTAAAACAAAACAAAACAAAACCCAAAAACAAAAACAAACAACTGAACCCTCATGAATGCTTAAGAGGAAACATTTAGATTTGACATTCACTAAAACCTTTCCTGAAACTCAGGCCTAGATTTCTGATGTCTTCTAAAAATTAATAAATAAATAAATAAAAGGAATGATTATAAAACAATCTAACAAATGCAAAGCTTGCAACATTTGACTTTGACTTTATATGCTTCTCCTTTGCACAGCTATCTTCTTTCATTTTTAAGTCTCTGAACAAGTGTACTTTACGAAATGAACTTTTTTTTTTTTTTCAAGAAAGAGAATTTCTTCTTTTTGCCTCTTTCTATTTAAATGTTTACATTATTCTGTAGGATTTTTTGGTTTTGGTTTGGTTTGGTTTGGTTTGGTTTGGTTTGGTTTGGTGTTTTGTTTTGTTTTTTCCCCAAAACTAAAAGCTCAAAAGGCAGGTAAGGGAATCTGTTCTGAGAGCATGGTGACCTTTTGAAAATACATGATATAATGACATAGGCTCATACTGGTCCACTGGAAAGGCACTGAAGTGTGAGGGAAAAGACTGCTTCATTCTTTAGTTAGACAACTCTTTTCTGGCCTTACCCAAACATCAAGGGCCTTCTTTGAATGTGAAAGTTTACTTCCCAAACATTCATTAAGTTCTTTCAGACTGTTAGGCATGTGTTGACATCCTGAAGACATAAACCAGATGCCACATAGGTGGTGTCTTTCAGACGGATTCTCACAGAGAGGTGAGCTGAAACAAATAATGTTGTATTTACTAGAATAGAGTTGGCTTCTACAGTGGCTGGTTCAGCTAATGAAACTCGGTGAACCCTGGAAAAGGAACATTTGTTTCTGTCTAAAAGGAGCCAAAGAGGGAAGGATATTTAAGTTGGGCTTTAAAAGACTAATAAGATTTTTACCAGATGAATACCCTGGGGAAACATATCCTGATAGGAACGTGATGAGTTAGATAACTGTAGGACTTAGCGAAGGGGAGGAAGGGATGACTGAAGGTGGAAAGTATGTTGACGTAATGATACCCGTAAATAGCCATCCCTTGTCTGACAGATTGGTAAGTTGTCCCTGAGTCCACTCCACCAGCTTTCATGGGCACCAACGAGTCAGCTACAAGTATTTCTCCTCTATTCGGTTTAAACCTAGATAAAAGTCATCCTTCTTTGAACTCTGCCAGCCTTGTAACATGATTTTTCTCATCACATTTTAAGTGGGGTAGCTGTCATGATAGCATCCTTTCAAAGGCTAGACCTTTGTAAAGTTACCCTTTAGGTCCAGCCTTGTAAGGGAAGCTGCTGACCCTGCCTTCCAGCATTACCTTCATCAGATGGGTGTAGTGCTCTTGGCTTCGAAGGAAAGTTGACTAGTAAGAAGAGCCTCTATAGCTACCACACAGGACTCTTGGGAAGGATGCAGATTATAGTAGATAAAATGTGACTTCACTTGGATTTAAATCTTGCTTCTTGTAGAGAGAGACTGGTCATGTTCAAGTTCTTTTGGCCTCAGTATATCTGATGGAGCTAATAGTGGCTTCTTGGTAGACTGCTGTAAGAATTTTATTCAATATGGGGATTGAGCCCTTGTGTACAGTTTGCTATGCTAGAGCATGGGGGAAATCCATGCCTTTTAGGATCCATACAGAAAACAAGCTATGAACTACTGAATAGAATGTCAGATATTGAATAATAAGAATGGGCTAAGAAAACTTAAAGAACAGAGGAGGGGCAGTGCTGTGTGAGGTGGCCAAGGGAAGCATTATATCTCCATGAGATGAAGGAACAGAGGTTATGCAAAGCCCGGAAGTGTAGTTATGGCAGGCCAAGAAAACAGAGCCAGAAATGACTTTTCTAGACTGGATAGTGTCTCTTCCCAACAGATGCTATATGTAGAAGGTCAAACCCAAGTGGAACTCTGTTTGGAAGCAAAGACTTTAAGAAATCAATTAAGGTTAAATAAAGTATTAAAGGCAGTCTCTAGTATGATGTCCTCATAAGTAAGATATACAGAGTATATTCTCCCTGCTCATACATATGAAAGGCAGGTGAAGACCCAGGGACAAAACAGCCACCAATAAACCATAAAGAAAATCTTTTACAGAAGCCATTCCTGAAGGCAGCTTCTAACCTCTAGAGCCATGAGAAAATGAATTCCTATTGTTTGAGTCATCCCCATTTGTGACATTTTATTAATGACAGCCTAATCAATGGATCTGCACCTGAAGTGGCACAAAACTACAAAAGAGTTAGTGACAAGAGAGGGGAATAAAGTTCACAGGAAGCAGCCAGCATACACTGGGAGTCAAGATTTTATTGCCAAGGGTTGGATTGTTTTAAGGATGTGCTCAAAAATGAAATGTTCCTACGTATCTTCTGGTGCGCATCTTTCTTCTGTGTGATGAATTTATGCTGGGCTAGAAAGTATGGCCCGGGGAGCAGTTGGCTGGACTAGGGCTTGAGCCTCCTGTAGAGAACCAGGAAGACATGGGCATAAATCTGGGAGGTTGAGCTGTCATAATTCGGTGATGGATTGGATATGAAATGAGAAGCAGCGAGTCAGGATGACTCATAGGTTATTGCACTGAGAAGATGAGCAAAGAATAGGGTGTTTGTAGAGATGGCTTTGCTTATGTCTAGATGCTGTCTCCAGACACCAGCAAGGCTCTTCCTGTCCTCTCTTGCATATCATTCCTCAGATGCCACCTTTGTGTCCCAGCCTTCCCTGGCATCCCATTTCCCCCTGTCTATAGCATTTATTGCCATCAAAGGCATTATATATTTTACTAACCTATCCCAGGTATGTCTTAATTTAGGTTGGTCAGCTTATAGAACATGGTGTTTTGTGTGTCTTTATGATTCTTTGCTTTACTGGGACAGTGTTGCTGCCAGCAATATTTTTTTCTAGTTCTGTTCTTATCACACCCATGTTGATAATGTTGATACCCAAAATTGACAGGGATATGGCTGTGGTGTCCCGAGATGGTAACATAATCGTGTCTCCTTGCAGTGATCATTTATCATGTGATCAGATGGATGCTTATGCTGTTTCCTTGTTCTTTCATAGACATGGTCTTTGTGCTGAGTATGAATTCCATTTTGTACTCAACGGTTGCAATCAAGCAGGGGTTGTAATCACAATGATGTGTACAGCATGATCAAAGCATTTATATCATAATTAAAACCACATGGTAAATCATAGCAATCACATTAATGTTTAATCAATGATTCATTTTACTTAGATGCTTGTGGCAAAGAAAAAATCAAAGATTTGGTTTAAAAGGAGAACATCTGAATTTCTTTTTACTTAATTTAGTCTTCTAGTATCTATTTTAATGGCAATTTTTTACTGTTTTCTTTACTTTTCCTTTTTACACATAACAATACTTCAAAGAATGATTGGCTTTTTGAAACTTCTTTTGAAGTAAAATGATATTGGCATGAGTATAACCTCATGTTCTTATATCAGGAGTATTGTGTGGACTTTTGTCTCAGCGACTGAGAATTCTGAGCTAATGAGATTGTGGTGGTGTTTTCTTTTTCTCCATAAAAAGTGAAATAATTATTGGTTCACTTGGTGAGAAAGATTTGCTATATTTTGTGAGAATGCTCTTTGGACTTTATACATAGCAAAGCATTCTAGAAGAACTAGTTTATCTTCTAAGGAGTATATTTTTGCTTTTAATAAACATATATTTTGTAAGAAATTTTTCATATAAAGTGAACAAGATTAGACTTACCACTCATGAGATGAGAAACTTCATTCTCATTCATTTAGGCCATTTTAACAAAATGCCATAAACAGAGTAGTTTATAAACAGAGATCCACAGTTCTGGAGGGAAAGCCACTGTTCAGTACTTACTAGTACTTGAATATTTCTGTATGGATAATACTAGAAGTGAAAGACACCTCTTAGTCTGTTGTTTTTGTCTCATGATGTGCTGGGTGTGTTTCTTCAGTGACTGTCATCTTGCCTACTGATTCTTGTTTGCTTTTCCACTGCTATTTTCCAGGTTTCTGGCATCTTGCATCTCCCCATAGCCTTGCAGAGACAGTTCATGAATCACTGAAACTTCCATTCATCATTCACCAGGCTGCAGTTGTTACCCTTCAGAACTTTCAAGTTTAATCCAATCAAGACCCATTTGAAGTTACCCTTTACTAGAAAGTAGACTATGAAGTTTCTAGATTGGCCTTTTTACTGCTCACAGGCTTTCATGATCTCCCTGCCTTCTTTTTCCAACCAGTTGTATACTCATACACTACTCACATTGTCACAAGCACACACAGAGTCACATGCACACAGACACATACATACATACATACATACATACATACATACATACATACACACACACACTGTGCTTTCCATTTATACTGCACTATGTTTGGCATGCTACTCTGGTGTAGACCTGGAAGTTCTGCTCATTCTGAAACCTCCTTCTCCATCCTTTTACTGGATTGCTTTCTAAAATACTTGGCGGGAATGTATAGAGACCACACAAATGAGAACAAACAAGATATTTATTTAGGTTTTCCAGGAGAGTTGGTTCGTGTCACTTGTATTTTGGCAGAGACTCTAATGCAGGTAGAGATATCAGATTAAAAGGGACAGAGGTTAAGCACATGCTGAAGGATGATTGTTGACTTGGGAATCTAGAGTTACCAAGAAGTGGGGACCAGGCTTCGTTAGTTTGAGGATTATCTCTGCCTTGTTAGTCCTTCATTGAAGGAAGAACAGAAAGTAGAGAAAGTAGACCCTGTTAACTGATGGCTGATCTGTGACTGCCTATTTGAGCTGAAGGTTACTGACCTGTGCTTTGGTTCCAGTGGGTCACTGCAGACCTTGAGGTAAGAGCTCTGTTGTCATGAATTATATGTGAACAGACACTAGCCATTGCATGTTCAGCCTCTTATTCCAAGTCAGTAATTGTTGAGTGTGTGAATGATTTTCTTCTCCCATGCCCTTTTGGTCAGGTTTTCACTATGTAGCTCTGGTTGGTTTGGAATTCATTATGTAAATCAAGATGGCCTTGAACTCACAGAGATTAGCCTGTCTCTGAAGTTCCAGGATTAAAGGTGTGCACCACCATGCCTGTCTATAATAATAATAATAATCTTGTACTTAAACTTCCTTATATCTCAAAACACTATGCTTCCCTTTGTTATTTTATTCATTTTTTATTATTTCCTTGAAAAATCTTTTGTGCAATGTATTTTTGACAGCATTCACCCCTTCTTCCAATTTCTTTCATATCCAACCCCATCTCCTACTGACTCAACAGTGTCCTTTTCATTGTTAAGTTAAACCCATCAACTACAATTTGTATTATGACTATACTCTTGAATCTGTGTCCTTCCTCTTAATGCATACAACAAGGTGCTTTCATATAAGTCAATGTAATTTCTAGGAAAATGTGATTTCTGGACCCCAGAACTTTCCTCAGCTTTACCTTTCACTCTTTATATCACTAGCCTTAGCTGCACCAAATTTATGCATGTTTTCTTTTTTGATGCATGTTATTCCTTTTGCATATCCAATTCTTCCGGTTTGACTTATTCAGTGTGCCTGCCTGGAATGAAGAAGGAATGAGGTTGTAACTTCAAACTCTCATATGAAAAGTTCTTTTACAGACAGAGAAGCTGACCTTCAAAGCAAACTTTTCCCACTTAATGGTAATAATAACATACCACCCACTCCAGGAAAGAAATCATTCAGATGAATGAAGTAATGTTTGTACAGGGTTTGACACTCCACAAAATATTCTAATAACACAGTGCCTACTCTTTGCAATGTTCAGATTTTATTTCAATAGAATTAAAAAGCCAATGTAGAATAAAATGTGAATTGCTTGTCACACTTGTACATGGAGGCACAGGGTGTATTGATGCCAGTAGACAATTTAAAAGCTGGGTTCTTACAATGTTTCTAATGAGTCTGGATGGTTTGAAGGATAGGCAAGGGTGGGGTACATAGGCATAGACATTTAGTTTTGTTTTTAGAAAACCAGTGAGCTGCAGCTTGGACCAGAAAATCAATTGTGCAGAAAAGTTCATAATACTGGCCTCAGTCGGAAAGTATTGGCAAAGCAAGTTAATTTCATCTTTAGGCATTTGCATAGTAATGGTATTGGGTATGAATATGCATCTGCATGAGACCATTCTTTTTCTTTCAGCTTTATTGTTTGGATAGGGATTAATGTCGGTCTTGGCTCATCATTACATAATAAATTATTGATACTGGATGCAGATTGTTTTCTCATGTTTGGGTCTTTTATATCTCCATGCTTGAGCTGCATGCAGTTGACAACCCTCACTCTCTTTATTGTTCCTGGAAAATGTTCACTTGAATTTTATATATCAGTTTAGTTTTGAGTACAGAAGGATTTTTGAATAATGTAATGAACATTATTGGGTAATGTAATTATACATATTCGTGTATAGTTATGCATAATATGTAATTATAGTTAAATACCTTTGACATAGAAGACAGATACGTTTAAGCCAATTCATATTGCGGGGTTATAAAGCTCACACAAAACTCTGTCATTGCAATAATCTAATATGCTTGTTCAAGGAAATCTCAAATGACCTCAGGTCATTAAGTCCCCACATGCAGTGATCATCTATAGAGACCATAGTATTCTGGATGTGCCCTTTGGGTTTGAAGACATTTTGCAAACCGTTTGCCTGGTGCAACTAAGATGACTTCTAGATATTAATTGCTGAGAGATGATGGATAACTACTTTTCTCAATAGGATTTCCCATAACTTGTGGAAGAACTATAATGATAATGCCTTCTTGCTCAAATGATGAATCTCCGTATGAAAACACTCCCTGTGTACTCCAATGATTGCCAGGGTCTGGCTGAGAAATTATTAACTAATGTTTTATTTTCCTGAGCCAGTTTTGTTTTTGTGCATAAAAAGAAAATTATTTGCACACATTTTCAATCTTGTTTTCTGTGAACTAAAAAGTGGTAGAAGTGATTCCTCTATACCCTAGGTTGGAATGAGGTGGAGAGAAACATACTGCAGGGCATATCTCTTTTCTTAGATCTTTCATAGTTCCCTCATTGTTCTAGATTTCATAGCTACAGTAACATCGTGTTTCTATCTGACTATTTTGCTTGCTAAGAGAATGCAAGGACAACTTTCCCACATCACCTCAGAACATTCATATTCTCTAGAATCGTCACTCTCCAGCAACTGCTAGAGAAGTGTACTGCCCCAAGTATATCCCTCCTGAAGCTTGGCAAAATCCTCTAATAGGTTGCTCTGCCTATGCCAGCACCACTAGAAATAGTGTTTGCCTCCAAATATCCATCAAACTTAAGACAGTGGTGCAGAGAGATGGCTCAGTGGCTAAGAGTAGCTGCTTCTTGTACAGAGGACCTGGTTCAGTTTCCAGAACACACATGGTAGGTCCCAACCATCTGGAATTCCAATTCTGGGTGATCTGATGCCTCATCCAACCTCCACAGCCCCCTGCACTGTACATGATACAAATACATACACTCAGATGCATACCTATAAAATAAAATATACATTTTTAAAACCCTAAGGCATGTGCATTATTAACATAAATTACTGTTGCTTCTCTGACTCCACCGGGGTACGTGAAGTAGTGGTGTCAATAGGGCATGATATTGCTAATATTAAGACCAGGTTAGCTACTAAATGTCATGCTTCTTTCCAATACATTTATGTTACCCCCTTACCTTATAACACAATCATTTATTGAGAAAAGACTAAAGCTCATTGACAGGGAGTATAGAGAGATACTGATATTTCTCATAGAACAGTTAAAGGCGAAAATTTCAGATATTAGTAAAAGTCATTTGGACACTTGAAACATTGATGAATTGGCTAGAGATTTGAAAAACAACCTAAGTGCATTGAATCCCCTGGATTGGGTTCAATATATAATCCTACTTGTTATTATTTTTGACATTGTTTTACTAGTAATCATTGTGGTTCCGCTCATCTTTAGAGTGCTCCTGAGGTCTGTAGCTATGACAAGGCAGGACATCCTGGAACTTCGGCTGAAAAATAAAAACAAAGGGAGAAATGCCACGCTCCCCAGTCGAGTCAGTTTGACAAGCCGAGAAGCTTAAAAGCTACTCTCGAGGCAAAAGAGTTTCACAGAAACTTGCTCCTGGAGTCTGGCATTCTCTCTAACCCATACATTAATTTTCCATTCCAGAGTTAGTCTAGTGTATGGATTCACATACTCTCTTTTAGTATTATCCTATTATAAGTGCCTTTTAAGATTGAATTCTGACATAGCTAAAGCCTTCGTTAGTGTTCCAACAGTCCTAGAACGTCCTTGAGCAAGACCATGGGCTTGAAATTCAGTAAGAATGTAAAAGCTAATTACCTCCCCTACACAGGAATTTACCATCACTAAGGAAGAAGGAAGTTTCAGACCAAAGGAGAAACCAGAATAGTACTTAGAACTATAGTGGAGTTACACCCATACACAGTATTTACAATGGCCTAAGGTGAAGGTGGACTATACAATAGACTAAAATAGGAACTATGGCAAGGGCACGAAGCCCTTGACCCTGGCTTCCAAGATTAAGTGAATCTTGGGTAGAGCCCTTGTTGATCCCAGTTAACAATGAATTCAATCCCAGGTGGTTCCCATTAGACCTTCTGTGTTTGCATTCCTCTGTTTTCTGTAAGAATCCAGTAACCTCTTTGTACCTTGCGAGTGTGTCACCCAACTTCCTTATTGTCTTCTGCATAAAAAGTCTGATGCTCGATTTGAGAAAATACTTTCAGATCCTACACAACCCCTCCTGTGTGCATCTGTCTGTCATTCATCCCATCCGATGCTTTGCCCACCTGCCCCAGAGACCCCTTCCACACAGACAAAGGGGCCCAGAGGGTCTGCGACACTTCTCTGCTCAGAATGATGGTCATCCAGAATGCACTAGAAAATGGATACTAGTAAGAGGCACATGGTAAGGATATATATATATATATATATATATATATATATATATATATATATAATCAGCCTCAGGGATCCTTCTCCGCACTGAGATTACAAGTTTGAACCACTGAGTCCAGAATTTTGATTTTAATATGGGTTATAGTGACTGGACACTGGTGCTTGTGTTTTCAAAGCACAAATCAAGAGACTGACCCGTCCTTCCCCTACTGCCATATCACATTGTGTTTAGTCATCTGTTGATGGATACCTACATTGATTTTGTAACTTGTCTATTGTTATATTAATGGCACATTGTTCTATGGTTATTTGATTCCTGAAAGAATTCATCAAAAACTGTATAACAGTTTTAGATTTAGTCTTTTGAAGAATAGTCATACTGATTTCCATCACTGCTGAACTAATTTACAGAGAAACAAACTATATAAATGTATAATATGATGTATATATATTATATATGTATATGTATATATATATATATACATATATATATATATATATATATATATATATATGAAGGTTTTCCCCCTTAGGAAGTATTATTGAATTTTCTGTGCTTTCTCTGTGAGCAATGAAAGAGCAGGGAGCTACACTCTGTGGTGATCATTGTTTCTTTGCAGTGCAAATTATCTGCATTCAGCTTAGTGCCTCACACTGTCTTCCTCGTCTGTCTCACAGATTTTTGGAAAAATCCTTGAACCTTTCCTCTAAACTATTTCATTTGAACTATTGAGTGGGGCATGAATCACTGGGGACTCCACTGTTTGAGTTGCTCGCAGGGGGAGGGGCTTGTGGTATGGGGAAGTCAGTGAAGCAGGCTGGCTCCAGGAAGGGCTTTGTGGTAAGAGTTCTGCTGCAATGGTCATGGGTTCACTCAATCCTGGCACATTCTTGGCCAGCAGCTTTTTGCCATGTGGAGATATTGAGTATTAGACAGGGAGCCAGTGCAACTGAGGAACATAAATTTACTTTAATGAATTTGGTCAAATGAAATGAAATTTAAGTAGCTACCCACCATTTGCTTCCCCTGAAGAATTTACTACTCCTTGGCTTTTCCTAGTCTTGAGGTGAACTCTTCAAATCTTTTTATTTTTTAAAAACTAACACATAAAGATTGTATATTTTTATGAGGTGCTATGTAGTTTTCCCAAAGCTGTAAATTTTACAGTGTTTCAGTTAAGATAAGCATAAATAACTACTAATAATTAGCAGTTCTTTGTAATAAAATCTTAAGTTCCATGTTATAGCTATCTTTAAGTATGTGCCATTATTATCTTTATCTAAAGTCCCCTCTCCATGCAACAGAATGCCTAACTAATTCTGAGTCCTGGGTGACCAAGTTTTTATTCCCTCTTCTCTATGAAGCCTTTGGTAACCCCCGTTCTACTCTCAACTTCTAGAAGACAAACCTTTTTTTAGGGCATCCAGAACCTGGTATTGAGTCAATGCATCTTGGAGATTGCATTCTTGTTAACAGACATGGTCTGTGGTTATAGAGAAGATGCATAGGATGGTTGGATGTCACAAAGACTTGACTTTGAAGTTACAAGACATGGTAACTTCATTGTCATTGCTAGATTTGCCTTCACCAATTATAATAACCTTTCTGACAAGGTATTTCATCGTCTAAGCATCAGTTTCCTCAACTTAAAATAGCAATTGTGATTATGGAGATGTGATGCTTAGCTCACAGACTTGCTGTGTTGTTCGCATAAGATTTTTGACACATCATTTTTTTGTAGTAGACTTTGCTCTGAAAATTCTTGGTTTTGTCAATATGAGCACTTTTCCACATTCAGTCATATTTTGGTGAAATAACACAGAAAGTTGATTAGACATAACAACTGCCTAATTATTAGATCAAATAATAACATAAAAGCTCTAGAAATGTAATCTAGACTTAAGAGTATTGTAACTGGTTTGGTCCCAGCACTAATAGAGTAACAAAAAATAATGCTACCAACTGTTTACAGTTTTATATTTTTTCTATGTGTAGATGGCAGTCTGATGGCCTGGGAGCAGTGTTTTACTCTCATTCCATTTTGCACGGAAATAAGATAATGTTTTTGGTTTGGGTTTTTGTTCTCGAATTTAATTTTATCTTCCAAAAAAAGAGTTGTCATACATATCATGGTGGTAACATATTTATTTGGAATAACCTTTCTTTACCACATACAGAGACACAGACACAGACACACATACACATACGCGCGCACACACACACACACACACACACACACACACACACACACAGCTTTTATCTAAAGCTTTGCTTCCCTTATGGAAACAGCAAACTACAACAGCTAGATTTCGTAAGTATGAAAAACTATTCTAACTACTTTACATGCACAAACTCATGGAATCCCCATTGAGGCTAAGGGAAGCTCTAAGTTCTTTTACTTTCTGCCTTTGTGTTGAGTTCTGGAAATATTGATAGTCCTCAGATCCCTTGTAATGGCATGAAACAGCCATCCAATGACCTTTGTCCTGTCATGATTTATGTATGGCTGGAACTGGCAGCTTCACCATTTAAAGATGATTGAGTAAGACATATTGAGACATTCTGAGAGAGAACAGATTGATTTTGTATTTCTTAAAGGGCTTCTACCGTATAATGTAGACATTTCCTTTTATATATTCTTAAACAAGTTCCGTAGACCTTATTAAATAATTCCAAGGCTTTGTTTAAACCTTGACATTGCAGCCAACCCCACTTCCTCTTTGCATTCATCAGCATTGATATGAACCTTTGTTCCAGATGACTTTTTAAAATAAGCCAACTAATATGTATGAATATAAAAGCTAATGGGATATACTACAAGTCACGTGACACAGAGGGAATATTATATTTGTTTCTGAGCATCTGTGGGAAGAAGTAGATCAGAGTTGAGACCACTGTCCTAACCTACTACATGGTCCTCTTGCCTACTAACAAAATAAGAACTCGGAGCAAAACACTCGATTTTTCCTAACCATTTTTAGGCATTAATGATGAAGTACCATTGGGGGCCCACTGAGCAGAACATTCCTAGAAAGAATCTGTTTTCGAGAATAAAAATACAAACAATAAAAAGAGCACCTTTCCATGTCACTTCAACCTTCAGGAAATGAAGAATTTATTATGTTATTTCTATTTGTGTGATGGATAATAATAAACATTTGTACAACTACCACAGCTTTCTTTATCATAAGAAGCCTCTGGATGACCCCTTATCCCTCCTTGTCATACCCACCAAGGTAGTCATCCCTGTGAATTCTTGCCTATTTTCCTCATCTTTTTCTTTATGGCTTTATCTTATACCACTGATTTCAAAACCATATTGATTATTGTTTACATATATGCACATATTTCTTAAAAGTGCATAAGAGATCTCCCATCGAATCCATGCACTAGTGTAACTCAGGCTTTCCATAGTTCCAGTTGTTCACCCACAAATCAGGCAAATTGATCCTCAAGGTCAATGAGACTACAGCCATCCTTAGGCAATGTGCTACAACCAGCAGGCTCCAGGGACTCACTTGACCCAGGTGGCAAGGGAATGAAGAAAAGACAAATACTGGGATACAGATAAAAGCTCAGATCAGGTAGACTAGGCTCTCTGATGGAGAAGACTCAGCAGCCCAGAAGCTCAGTGTGTTTGTTTTAGATAGTTTACTGGGTGGAGAGGGAGGTGGTGGGGGGGAATATTTAGTCTATACAGCTGAATTAAGAAAAGGAGGTTTATGGTATACAGCTGAACAAGGAAGGAGGTGGAGTTATTACATACAGATAAGTAAGGAAGCACGGTTATTATATACAAATGAATCAAAGATGCAGGTTTAGCTAATCTCAGTAAGGAGCAGCCTCTATAAGGGATCAATCTTAATTCATCAATATTCATGGGGAGAAGGCTATGGTGGACATTGTGTGCACACACTGCCAGCATTCACACAAGAGCCCAAAGAAGTTTTAGCCATCCAGAACTTCACCCAAGAAAGGCACTGCCATTCTGCTCTAGCTGAGGCACAGTGGGTCCTTGAAGTGGCTGTACCCTTGTCAATAGCACATGTGTGCTTGGGGCTTCCCCCACACCCTACAATGAAGACTTCCTTTGGCATCCATGTCTTATAAGGCCATTTTGTTTAATTTCATCTTCCAGCTGCAAAGTTACATGTGGAACCTGAGCTGAGTTGTCATACTGAATAAGAGAAGCCATTCATGGCAGCTCTGTCCTTGCCTCGTATAAGGCTATCGCTATGAGTTTCTTATAGTTAGTCAAATAACGCCAATGTGATGTTTCTTCTCTATCTTTTTTATGTGATAATTAAATAGGTTAGGAACAAATTAAGGAGAAAAATTATTATTGTTGATATTTCTTATTTGTAGATATGACCTCCTTTAAAAAAAAACTTTGGGGTTCTAATTCATAACATTAAACAGTTTCTCTCAAATTCATTTCAACTTACTGACCCTACAGCTTGGGTTTTTTAATCTGCATCACAGTAAAATAATCAGGTAGGATCACATTACAGGTAAGCTCTTCTGAGTCCCTAGGTAGAGAGGCATGTACAGTGTGTGGCACTAATGGGTCAGCTGGCTTCTATCATTGCAGAGCCATTGATGCTCACAATGACATCATCTTACTCATATTTCTTCAGTATTGCTTCCAGAGTCTATCCTGCCCAATATATTCCTGTACTCAACATATATTATATGTCTGATTCTGATAACCATTTAAAAAGACATGAAAACACTTAATAAGATTCTGACTTTTAACTCCAACTCCGAATTGAGCTCTATCCATAGCCACACCATTTTAGCCTTTACCATCTTTTCTATTCGAAATGGCACATATTGGTGTTGGTGATGTGACTAAGACTCTTACACTTGAACCCCAGAATCCAATCAGGTTCTTATGGAATTATTGCTGCTTTCTCAGCAATAATTTTTATATGTTTTACATAATGTCATTCTGTGGACTTACACAGGCCATCTTTGGCAGGACATTAAACCTGTTCTTTCTTTCTTCCTTCTTTCCTTCCTACATTTCTTTTTCTCTTTATCTTTCTGAGTTTTTTCCACGGTGCCTTTATAGTGTGGGTTTGGTTTTATATCAGAATATGTGTTATTGATTTGTACAATTTGACTTCCAATTTAGTCTCTATTTTGCCATGTTAGCTAATGTGTAGCACGCAGATTCTTCTGTCTGCACTCTTTGCATGACTTTAAAAGGAATTTGACTAGACTGTTCCTATTTATGATTGAAACAGATGTGTTTCAATGATAACAATATGAAAATGTAAACTACTACTATACAACACAAAACAAAGGGATGGAGGAACTTTGCAAAGATGGCATAGAACACTAGACATCAAGGATGATGCTCTTCACTCTGTGGTTCCCCTTCATAGCAGCTTCAGGAGCAGATTAAAAACAATAGGTGGGTAATTGTGTGCTTAGAGGATATTGTGTGCTTAGAGGATATTGGAAGAAAGAGGTATGAAAGAGCCTTTTTAAAGTAATGTTCTAAATCTTGATCTAGCACTAACTACATGATTGTATACCTACCTGAAAATTTATAAGGTTGCATAATATGTGTCTTGGCTTTTACTATGTATTCTCACCTATAAAGAAAATGTTCACTTAGGTTACAAGTGAGTTTATGCAGTGCTTGTGAGTGTGGATTCTACAACACAGACAATTGGCACCTCACAAAGCTACATTGTATTAATGAGAGACTGTAATTGCACACATGTTTAGTACTTCTGAGGACTGGACCAGTGGAGAAAGGCTCTACCAGAGTCTACATGCCCTGTCCTTTTTAATTTTTGGTTTCACAGGGTGTCTTCCTGAGTTTTCTAGGAGATCACCTAACTCATGGTATGTCCCAGGTTGGCTTAGAACTCAAGAGCCTTTTGAGCAGTGGGTATAACTGACATGAACAACCATGTCCATTTGTTTCAGCTTTGATCTGAAGCTTAAGCCGAGTAGTGAGTGTTAAGCATTTAGCATCATGTCTGCCACAGTACATGGAAGTTGTAGTATATTTTCTTCCAAAAATGTGATACTCTTTCAAGCATTTTGTTATTTAGACAAATGAAAAAAAAATGAATCAGCAAATCAAGTATGTTTTTATTAGTTACATATTAGTTGCTTTGTAATGATAATGACAACCAACATTTAAGCAGTTTTTCCTAGTAATAAGATTTTCTGTATGTACCATCTAATTCAACTACCCATAATGGTTCTTTAAAATCATTACATTCTCTTTATTTTATGAAGGCACAGACTGGCATAAGTAGTTTGTTTTACTTGAGTGTGGTAGTCATGAAATACTAGGGGAAGGCTCAACTCAGAACCATTTGTCTTCTTTATTCAAATATAAGGATATATTAAAACCACCTCCTCAACTGGTGCAGTGTCCTCTTTCAGGATGTTAGAGATGATGGATTCTGGTGGCACCTGAGGTGACTTGATTCAGGGTTGCTGGTGGGTGGTGACTTTGATGATAATAATGATGACAATGATAATAATTTTGCAGTGCTGGCAACCCACATCTGAGCACTCATGTAAAGCCAAGCATTACGTCACAGAACTTTGGTTGTTTTCACTCAGGAAGCGGGGTTGATACAGTCAAAGGTTTCTCAAGAGACTTCGTACAGTCTGACAGCACATTCTTGGAAGATAATTGCATGGTAAAAGAGATATTTAAGGAAAGAATTCATATTCCTTGCAGGAGAGGCCTGTAGCAGCCTACCTAGACTAGTTATGGCAGGGCTTGGAGATATCAGCGAACTCTAAAGCAAATTCACAGTTAGAGTGGTGATGCCCCCCAAATGGTCATGGAGTGTGTTGAATCATATTTGTGAGTGTTTTAACCATTATTATTGAGGTCTTTGATGTGGAAGTATGTCTTTATGTTAAAACCCAGTTTTATAGAACTATAATACTGGTAAATTTATTTTTTAAAAAAAAATACATGCATGTACCTTGGAGCATTGATATTGGCTGAAAGTGCTCAAGGGAAAAACGAGGAAACAAAAAACCCAAAAACCCCACAATTCTCATTAAGGAAAAAAAAAATCAAACTTTTCATTTCTCCCCACCCTTCCTTTATCCCAGAGCAGACTTTTACAGAGTTAAGACAGATGCAGGGGTCACATTTGGTACAAAACAAACAAGTATAGAGTAATATTAAGAAACGGTTTGCACTCTGTCCTCCACTGTTACAGGTGAGCAGTGCAGTGGTTTCTGGGTGTAGAGTTGTAGAACCATCATCCCAATGGAACTTGAGTTGTCAACTTTGAAGGACACTGTCCACTAAGATACTACTCATTTGTCTTTAGGTTCTCACATGTTGCGGCCCGCCCGCGGTCCACAACACGAACGGTTCACTGAGAATGGCAGTTCCCTGCAAAGAGAGGAATCTAGACGGGGCGGAAGAAACAATGGAGTCAAGACAAGACTCTGATCAAGACTCAATTTAATATTTCCAGACACCCAGTTTATAAAGGAAGGGGGAGGGAACCCAATTTCCCGCCAAGTAACTCAGGGTCCAGTAGCAGGACGAACACGTGTGTGCCTCCAGGCAGCAAAGGCAGGTTCCAGCAGTAGGTAGGCGTGGCAGGACGAATGAGCCGGTAGCTCCACCCTTGAGCAGGCAGGTTCCAGGCTGGGGGGAAGGGAGGCCACACTCACAGAATGGGTAAGCACTACTTGACTTTCTTCTCCAGAATTGCCTGTTCTTATCATCTGAATAATTTAGTCATATTATAGTGTATAATGAATGACTCCATTCACTGGCATCAAGTTCACTGTGGGCCTGTGTACCAGAGGTTTTCCATGGAGGTCTCTGGTCCGGCCTGGTGCGAAAGTTCCAGCTAAGGGAAGCAAGTGCAGACAGTGAGGGGAAGTCGCTTCTGTCACTTCTGCTGCTGCAGTTGGCACCACCTCCATCTCTGCCATGCCTTCCCGGTTACTCGGTTACTCCACCATTCTGCACTGAGTCAGGTCAGGCTGGCTCAATGAGAGACCTACTTGACAGTGAGAAGTAGGGTGGAGCTTCAGGTGGTACTTTGGGAGAGCAGACCTCTTCCCAAGTGTTACAGCTCTAAGAACAGGAGACTCAGAGGATGGAGTAGTTCTCACACACCTTTATTCCTTAAGATAAGATTCTTATATACAGTTTTGGGGTGGGTAAGGATTTGACAACAGGTACTTCCCATTGGTTTGGTCTGACAGTTTGGGGAAACCTTATTTGCATGTGGGAGGGCTTCATGCTGCTCCTTTGTGACTGATGGCCACATACCTCTGTGGGAGGCTATAACTGCAACAGGAGGATGAGGCAAGAGGCATGGCCAAACACCTTTGGTCCCATGCAGGCAGAAATCACCACCCACAGGGTCACTGGGTTCCAGACCTCCGCTTCACCTGGGACCAGGCTGTCTGTGCACAGCCCACAGCCCCACAGTTCACTACATTTTATAGTCAGATAATATTTTAATGACTGGGCTTACCACATTTTATTTATCTACTTATGTATGGACTGTTGGGCTATTTCTGCTCTTTGGCTAAGAATAAATTCATATATAATTTTTATGTAGATATTATGTAACTGGCTCTTAAAAACTGCCTTTGTTAAAAATCATTGCTTCCCAACTGGTTCACAAGGCCACTGACAGCAAAATAAACCTGAAATTTGTCTTCATTCTTCATTTATCTCTTTTCCTTTAGATCAGTTACCTGTCTTTCACATAGACATGTGAGTCAATCAAAGAAAGTCTATTTGGCAACCCATGATACCTACTAATCCCATTACCCTCAGGTCCAAGACACAAAGATACTACTGGAGGCTTCTGCTGTCAGCTTTTTAAAGTATCAAGACTTGGACCTTCAGAAGGTGTATGGTTCTATAGCTGGTTTTCTGGGCATTCAGTCACCTTGAATCCCTGGAAAAGCGAGTCTCATAGGATGACCATATCACAGGGAAATTATCTGTGATGGTAAGGTCTTACTCTGGAGTAGTACCAGCTTGTCTCCAAAGCAACAGAAATTCTTTGTGCCAACCTACAGAGTCAGAACAGAAATAATGATCTAGGTCTACTTGATTATGTATTTCTCATGCCTCTTGCCTCTTGCCCCATTGCTTCTTCTTAAGTTCAGCTCTTGTCAGTATCATGTGGATGAACTTAGAGTTACTGGAGCCCTTTATTCCTTCATCTTCCCAAACACATTTAAACAAATTTACTTAAAATTTTGACCCTGCTAAGCTCTTTAATGGCATTTGGAGATGGGTGAACAAACTATTTTAGCCAGTTGGAGCTGATAGACCTAAAACTTCAGTTAAAATCTTCAGGAGTGGAAACCCTGGGCCACATTGCGGCACTTCTATACTTAAACCTTAAGAAACTGAAAGACTGTTCACATCCCCTCCAAGAGGGGCCATATTTGCCAAGATTAATATATTTCTTATAGTAATTATTGAAGTGGCATTGGCAAAGGAGGTAAAGAAAGCAGAGAGAGAATGTCGTAATATGGAATGTTTGATACTATTGCTAATTCTAACCAGTTACTAACAGGCTAACATTTAGTATACTAGTTACAACTTACCATCCATGTACTGATTCTAACAGAGTATCTCACTCCCACATTGTATGTGATATTGAATTACATGTTTCCCAAGTCAGTCTGTGAAATATTAATTGGTTTAATATCAAGAGGAGATAGGAAGTTTGCTACAGCTGGGGAAACCTAGACTCGATACATAGACTGCGGAGCCTGTGGTAAACATCTTCTTTGGGCTTTTATCTATGAAAGGACATTATATGTGCACTTGTGGGTGACATGAAGCTCTTTCCTCGCCTTTCTGCTGTTGTTTGTGACTTGTGCTGTACAGAAGGCAATTAGGAGAGCGTCACTTCCCCATGTTAATTTCTCTAAAATAGAAGCTTGCTGACAGAGAAAGCTGATTGTGACAAGAGGGCAGGTATTGAAGCCCAGATGAAGAAGCAGTGATTGGTAACTGCCTCCCACAAAGTCACAATTAGTATGGACGGGATTGAGTATTCACTAAATGAAACCCACTATAATTAAACAGAAAAGGGGGAAGAAGAAATAGGAGATTGAACCAGGTAGGTCGTGACTCCTCCTACTGGCTGGCATGTTATTTGTCATCAGAGTTCATAACTGGTCCCCTGCTAGGTGAGCTGCATTCTACCTGCAGCTTTTGTTGTGTATTTCAAAGAATGCTAAATGTAATTCACAGTGCTTCTAAAGGTGTGTGTTTTGAATAGCCCTAGCTGGGGGCTGTGTTTCAGTAGAATTGGGGTTAATTTTGTCTTAGCCAGCTTCATTTCGATCATGTTCAAGGGATATTTGTGATGAGTTTGCTATTTCTCATAAGTTTAGGTGAAAGAAGATATTTCTGAAAATAGCTTAGGAATTAAGAATATTTTAGTGGCTCTCTCACTCTCCTCTGTGTGTGTGCGCACACACACACACACACACACACACACACACACACACACATAGAGAAGGGATGCAGTTGGGAAGACTTTGGTCAGTTTCCATACCTTCAGTTTGAAATATTCTCATTCTGTGTTCACGATCATTTTACTCTTTCCCTAAAACTAGAAATGTGTCCATTGGGAAATTTAACACTTAAGTTTTTCTTGGAAAATTAGCTCAATTTTGTTTCAAGCAAAATTAACTTAGATGGTTCGATTCTGCAGATGACATCATGGTTGATGTTATGATCTGAAATCTTTGTGGATTCTATTTTGGGCCAAGTTACAGCAGTACCTCAAAAGAATGGCCCTTTTTCTTTCATTGTTTGCTACTGTATTATGTTTATTTTGCTTTATATATTTTGTCATGTCTCTTATCTACTTTACTGTTTTGATCAAAATGCCTATGGTGCCTCTGGGCTGTCAAGTAGAAGACAGATGTGTAACACTGCCTGTGCTTGTACTGCCTGCTGCCCAACCATACTTCCCCTTGAGGGAGGTGAGGTAGAGCAGAATCAAAGGCAAAGACTCCAAGAGCAGGTGAGAAATGCCTCTGTAAACTCCTTTAATACCCTCCACTCATACCCCATTGGTCCCAAGAAAGCATCACTTCTAAACAGCAGGTCCCAATTGGCCAGCATTGTCTACATTAGCAATCCTTGGTTTCTCAAACAGTCTTCAATTAAGTCCTCTTTTAGGAGTTGACTTTGCAGCTATGTGGCCTCCCTGTAGGCTGCCAGCATTTATGCAGAGGCCGCTGTGCAGTTCCTCCTACCTAACATAGGCTGCTACCTCTAGCCAGACCATTGATATACGATCATTATACAATGCCTGTCCAGAAGGAGAAACGGTCTTCTTCACTGAAGTCTTGTAGTCGTCTTAAACATTTTGGAGAGTTGAGGAATCACAGCTATGAGATCATGGTATAAGACAGGGCCTAGGAGAGAGACTATGGTCCTCTCTGGTACTAGATGCTCTGAAAGCTAAGCTCTGTATCATAGTATCTAACACTAGAGAATTATATGTATGCATTTTTGTATTTTATAATGTCTTTGTGGTGCTGAAGGAACTTGAGACCTTGGTTTATCCAGCAAAATCTCATTAAGTTATAAGAGGCAAGAACATGAAGGATTACCAATTGAAGGTATTTTTGAATATACAGAAATACTAGTTCATATGCACTGACCTAAAGTCAATTGCATGAGCACTCTTAACCACGAAGTACACTGGAAAATGTTAATAAATGTTTAGGAAGAGAGTGTGGGTTTTAGAGATCTCATGATGTATCTCAGACACACATTGATGAGTGTTTGCTTATTCATGTTTATGATCATCTTGAAAGCAATCTGAATAATGATTTGGAGACTTATCTCCAAAGTTATACATGCATACACATATTAATTATTCATTTAAATCAAAGCCTAATAATTAAGATATCTCCATGTTAACCAATTTTCTTAATAAGTTTTCATCAGATTACTTCACAGATGTTTTTTATGTTACCAGAAGGCAAATTTTATTGAGCAATAGATCTGTTCCCACTTTACAAAACAAATAACCATTTGTATATCTCAAATTTTCCTGAATGTCAAATTGAGTATCTGAGTTTCATATGTAGCTTTAAAAAAAAATCAGTTTTGACAGCCTAGCCATGTTAGCTTTCCTTTCATAAGGTACCATTAGCAAGAAAGAGATTTGAGTTACTTGCTGTCACTCTAGGGCGCTAATGGGAGGAAATATCCAGCCATGTGCATAGCCACTCTTTGAAATAGAAAATGACATCATGTAATTGGCTTTGTCTGAACTGCTCAGTGGGTGAAAATGTGATTCGGGAGGATTAAGGCATGATGTCATTATTCTTGAGGTGAATTCTCACATAGGCCAGGCCATCAGCAGTCAATTATTGGTACCAGCTTGGCCATATAAACCCTGTGACCAACTTCACTCCCATGTCTACAACGTGTGGATTTTCTTCTTAAATGGAAGTTATTAGAGGAGAGAACATGGAAGGCTATCTCTAGAAACAAGGATTGTTCACAACCTCTAGACGGCTACGAAGACCACTAAGAGACCTCCTTTAGACAATGAATTCCTTATCTGCTATGGTCTTGATTCCTATCAGCCCTTTACCTAGCTTGTGTATATTTGGCACCAACATTATAACAGCCTTTAGCTCATTCTCAGTCTCCAGTTGCAAAAAGGGTTAGAACTTGGAGATGGGTTTTATTTATTTATTGACCATGTAATGACTACTCCCCCCCCCCCATACGTCTGGTTATGATTTAGATGCTGGATGTAGTTATGAATAAAACAAAATTCTTATAAATAAAATAAAACCTAATGTCAGGCATAGATACATAGGGAGAAGATATAGTGGAGCGAAATGCTGGAGACTAAGGAGAGTGTGTGTGCCATGGAGACGGTGCTGAAGAAGTATCACATAGCAGTAGATGCCTAGATAAATGGAGGGGAAAACGCTGTGGCTATAGGGCAGGAAAGGAATGCAGGTGAAAAGAAATGCAAAGGTTGACCCTAAGTCAAGAGGGTGCTGCAAAGTTGAGAGAGCAGTATTTGCATACTGTTGGCAGGAACATAAATCGGTATAGTTATTATTATTGATAATAGTATGGAACTTTCTCAAAAACATTAAAAAAAATAGAAACCCTAAGTGGGCACTCTTAGGGTAAATTGTCAAAATAAATCCATCAAGATGTTGATGAGCATCTTCTCTCCCAAGTTCATTGCAGCACTAGTCACCATATCTAAGAAATGGAAACAATTGTAGTGTTCATTTATTCAGTTGGTAGGTGGAGAAAATGTGCTACAGGTGTATGACAGAATAGTACTCAGCATTAAAAAGGATGCAGTTCTGCCTGTGTGACACATCTGAAATGGAACATTGTTGTGCTAAGAGGAAGAAGACAAAGAAAGACAATGAGCCAGATTCATTCATGAGTGCTATCTGGAAGAGTTGACCTCACAGGTGTTGAAGGAGAATCAGGTTGCAGAGAGGCAGGCATACGGAAAGGTTATCAGTTGGGCAGTCGGCTACTCTTAGCTAGTGAATTCTTTATTGATCACATTAAATAACTCATCGTTTGAAACTATTAACAAAACAAAATAAAGATCAGGACCTGGAGAGATGGTGCAGCACTTGTTTCTCTTTCAGGGGACCCAGTTGGGTTCTCAGAGAGCCATCTGGAGTTCCATTTGCAGAGAACCTGACACATCTTCTGGTCTGCTCTGGCACTGCAGTGTTGTGTAGACACACATGCAAATAAAACACATATACACATAAAATTAAAATACGTTTTTAAAAATAGAGGTCATTAAGTGCGAATCAGAAGAGAACGATGGGTATGTTTGGGTGAGTCCAAAATGCAGGGAGTTTGTCCTAGGGAGCATCCGCACCATGGCATCACCACAGAGCACAGGAAGCTGCTGCTCACCTTGGAGAATCAGGGCTGCTCCACAGGAGATCCTTGCTTTGCTTTGTCTAAACCAAACAAGAAAGGATGCATTCTGCTAACTCATTCTGGCCAGATGCTGATGTTAATTTTCTTAAGTGCTGTGGATACTATACTAACACCTCCCTTTGATCAAGTGCTTGAATTCAAAAACTTAGGAGAAACACAAGAGAGTGTCATTAAAGCTGTGCTTTTCCAGTTTTAATGAGCCCCCAAATCATCTTTAAAATCTTATTAAAGTATAAATTTTAAATCAGTGAGTTTGGGAGAAACTAAAATGTTGCATTTTTTGCAAAGTTCCTAGGTAAGGCCAATATATTGACTCTCTGGACCACTCTTCACAGAATGGTCAGTGTGTTTGTTATTGCCTTGAACTGAGTTGACTTTCCTGTGTGTGTGATGTCCAAAGAGATAAGGATGTTATATATTCAGACACCACCAAAAGCTTGTAGAAGGAGGCACAACCTCCTCTGCCCCCTTATATAGGGCAGCAATCAACGATTCCACAGTTACATTATTCCTTTTTCATGAAGGATTATTCAAACAGCAGCTGTAGAGAAAGGATCTGTCATAAAGATGGTGGTAGACTCCAGTTTTTCTGAAATTAGACTACACTTTAGCTTATTCAGCAGGTTCTAAAAAGAACAGATGTTCAAGATCACCCAGACCAACCAAATCAGCATCTTAGCTTGGCCTGATGCATATTCTGTGGGCCAGAAACTTTAGCAAACCCTGCTGGCTTATGAGACAAATGAACCTCTCCTGCTTTACCTAGATGCCTGAACCCAATCTACCATTTTCGATCTCCAGGCCACGCTGAAATACAATTCATTTTAAGAGATCTCTGCAAGAAGTATGAAAGCCTGATACTTGACACCATGGTTTAATTGTAAAGAATTAATAATGCCCTTTCTTTCCAAGTTGTGTGGGTCTCAGCCGGTTACTAAAAGCAAATGAATAGCAGGGCTGGAATGCAGCAGAGCTTATTTAGTGTGAACACGGCCCTGGGCTAGACCTTCAGCGCTCATAAAACATCAAAAACAACAGATTTATAGAACTATCTGGATCCTGCTATTTTTCCTGATCCTGTGACACCTGGGTTGGTGTAAAATTATGCCTAGAAACTTATATGAGTTTCATGTAACGACTTATCACTGGTTCTAACCATCTTTGCCTCCTCCCTGTTATGTGTTCATCCAACTATCACCTCCATAGTCTCACTGATTTTTTTTTGGTCTGGATTTAATTCTATTGAGTAAAAGTTTGCATATGGGGAGATGAATTTTATGGATATTGTAAACATTGCAGAAATTCTTCTAATTCTTTATTGGATGAGAACTAGTTGTAAGAGAAATATATCTTAATTATAATGAGTTTTTCCCCAAGAGTGTGGATTGTGGTGTCTGTTACATTGCTCAGGATATAAGGCTACTTGTTGCTAAACCTGAAGACCTGAGTTTGATCATGGGGACACATGGGGTGGAAGGAGAGAACCAACTCCTTTAGGTAACCCTCCTCCATCCCCACCTACACAGTAAATAAACATGTAATAACATTTTTTTAAATAAAAGGAAGAAAAAAAAGGTATAGATTGTGATATTTCTTTGTAGTTTTGTTAATTTCAAAGTACCATGTGAGTTTTGTTAAGTGTTAATTTTGAAAACTGCTTCTAGCTACTGATGTCCTTAAATATGCTAACAAAAGCAGGGTTTTTTTTGTCAAATTATTTGGAAGTTATATATTGGTCTTGCATAAATTTCATTCTGTTATATTTGTGGGAAAAGTATTGCTGCATGAGCCAATTTATACTCTGGAAATTATGCCCAATTCATTCTATAATTACTATTTTGGAATGTATGTCATTATTAATTCTTCAGTGTAGAAAACTGAACTTACAACTATAATCATGACTAGCATTCTTTCTTTTGGAGTCATAGCCTACTCACAAGAAACACATATTCAAGAATGCTATACCTGACAGTTTATATGTTTCATATCTTTACATTTATCATCAACCTTATATATTGGTTTTAGAATGCTAATCGGGAACAAGTTAGAATTTATGAAGTACATATAAGACATCACATTTACATGTAAGAATGAACATTTTTATTTGTACTGTAGATACAGTAGCCTGCATATACGTGCAGGGCATTATGAACATTGATAGTGCTGAGGTCTATTTCAGAAGGTATGGTGTTTCTCAAGCTTACAGGAATTTGTAACGTGTTAGCCTACATAGCCGACTAGGCCATCTTCTGATACATATGCAGCTAGAGTACCACTCTGGCAGGTACTGGTTAGTTCATATTGTTGTTCCACCCCCTGATATAGCTGTCTCTTGTGAGACTATGCCAGGGCCTAGCAAACACAGAAGTGGATGCTCACAGTCAGCTATTGGATGGATCACAGGGCCCCCAATGGAGGAGCTAGAGAAAGTACCCAAGGAGCTAAAGGGATCCGCCCATGCTTTTAGTGCTGTCATTCACTCCCAATTTTTCTTTTGCCCTCTGTTTGGGCTATGGCTAAAGGGGGATGGACTTATTAGTCTGTTCCATTTTCTTACCATATGGTATGCTCTGGTTCAGTCAGATGTTACTGACATAACGACAAAGCAATTTTATATCTGCCTTGTGGTACAGATGTTCTCTGACACTTGTCATCCACCACGAGAGAAATGTGTTCTAAGTAATTACTGGTTCAGAAGGGAGAAGTTTGTATGCACAAAGTGCCTCCGTGCAGTTCTGTCTTAGTTCTAGGATTTTCAGGGCTAGATGTCCCCTGAGTTTATGGTGGCTATGGAATAAATAACCAGCTACAGGTTGCGTGAGCCCCTAGATAATGTTCTATCCCTTTCTAAAGCTTTTCTTTAGGACAGGAGCTCTATGACAAGAATGGAGAAAGGAAAGTCTGTGGCCTTTCTCATCTCTTGAGTCCCCATGCTAATCCAATGTCATTCAGAGACTGAAGATACTGTACAATGACATCACTAGGCCAGCAGGAGAAAGCAATCACCAAAGGGTTTCAGTACTCTGCATTGGTGCCTGAGCAGGTGTCAGTTCAACAAGATGGACGAAACGTAAAATGAGGGGCATAGCCAAGCTCATACTACTACAAAGTAAACCAGAAAATTAATGAAGAAAAAAATCCACAGAAAACAAGCTTTGTGCCCGAGTGGGTGGAAGTCCGCCAGTCTAGGCAGGGAATAACATCGGGGCCATGTCAGAGTCAAGTGTACTACCATGAAGTGAACAGGAAAATAAAAATAAAAAAGGAGGGCATGGACCTGGAAGCCCTAGAAAGGTGGGCTGCATCTGGGGGCGGGAGGAATGGGAACAAGGTGTTCCAGGAGACATCATGAGAAAGGCAGGTTTATCTTTGAAGCATTCTGCAATATGCCTGAATTTCTTGGAAAGTTTCTAGTGTAGACTGATTGTGTCTTTAGAGTGTGGTCTGTGTCATCAGTAGGAAAAATTCTAGATCTCTTCATAGTACCATAGGACAATGGTTTCTTATGAGGTCCTCCAAGCTCTAACTAGACATACCCTGACTATCTGATGGAGGCTGAATGGAGGAGACAAGAGAGCTATGCAGTTCTAGAACCACTGTGGAGACAAACCTGATGCTGATCTTTACAGTAGAAAACTGGGAGTCCATAGACCTGCACCTGGAGCATAAATAAGAATTCAAATTCATGTTGAATTTTCAACATTAAACTGTGATGCATTCTATTCATATTGAGTAATAAATTTTTATAATATTGTATTGCAAGGCAGACATCAAACCCTTCAGGTATTTGTTTTCAAAGTGTCTTTTGCTAACTTGTCTTATAATTATTAATAGGGAAGCTTAATGCATAATGCACTACTATGATAATATAAATAATTTTGATCTGTTTGTTTGTTTACGGTAAGGTTTCTTTGTGTAGCCCTGGCTGTCTGGGAACTTGTTCTGTAGACCACACAAGCTTTGAACTCGGAGATGTTTCTACCTCCTGAGTGCTTGGATTAAAGGCATGTGCCTGGATGTTTTGTTTTGTTTTTGTTTTTTTAACAACTCCTAATATATATGTTTTATTTTGAAAATACTTTTCTCTCAGAATCCCTTATTCAATATCTATTGTACCTTTCATTTATCCAACATTAAATATGCCCACTATCTTGTAATTATGTCATGTCTGTAGGACTCCATGTGGCTCCTAGTATTTAATCTAATGTTATTAGCCGAAGGCTTAGGGAGTACATCTTCTCCTTGGCTGTGCCTTTAATGTACTTCATGTCAGTTAAGCTCATTAAGACTCCCTCTAAGATACCTTCTATAAACTGTCTTTACTTAGAATTGAAGGGCATTTCTTTAGATGTGAGGTATTTTCCACCACCTTCTAAATGCCTTCAATATGTTTCTTCATCCTTCACCTGAATTATATAAGAGAGAACATCACGGAGTTTGCACTCAACAAGTAAATAATTTGAATATGTTTTTCCATCTGAAGTCCACAAGTAATGAATGAAATCAATTGAAAGCTAATGCTTTCTCTAAATGTATTTTTTTATTATTTTTATCAAGTCAGAGTCTTGTTGAATATTATCCTATGAAAAACTAGAAATTAGATACAAAGGTATCATCTAAGTTTCAATCATCATTTCCGATTGATGTGAATGTTCATGAACATCCACAGCTTTAGAAATCATTTTAGTATGCGTGTGTTCCTAGTTTTAATAAAACTCATTTCTCTCTAGTTCAATTTATTCTCTGCTTGAAGGAGATTGTATTAGATCTGTGGTTCTGCAATCCTATGATAAAATTGCTTTATTTTGTCCAGCTTCACAAACTGGCATATCCATTAACTTATAGCAATGACTACAAAGAATATTTCTCTAAAAAAATATTTGTGTAACATCCAGTATCTCCCTCTCGCTGAAAATGATTGTAACAATATTTTCAAAATTGCTTGGTGGTCGGTTTGGCCAATGATGTCTAATCCCATTTGTAAGAAAAGGCTTTGCAACTTTTTTTTTTTTATTTTGAAAACACAGCAGCGCTTCTTATTTTCCCTGAGAAAAATAAAAGGCAATTTAATTACAAAGGATACAGTTTTACATTTTGTAAAAAAATGTAGTTTAATGCCGACTGCCTGCAAAGTAGGATTGTTTACAATAGAGTGGGTTTTAAAAGCATGCTCAAAACATGTCCGAGAGACAGAGCATGGGGCTGGGAGTGATTACAGAGCTATTTGTTGAACCCACCTATATCTTCCTAATTCAGTAAGAGTGGTTCCTTGGGAAGAGGTGTGGGGCATTATGGGGGAGGTTTTCCCTCCACTTATTTTGAAACCTTTATTATGGCTGTTATTTATAGGAACAATAAGAAATGTGATAGACCAAAGCCATATTTGATTAATCAGACCCATATAACTTGAGAGCACAAGTCTCTACAATAGCTTTTGTATTCCTCTTTAACACATATTCAGCTAAAATAAGTGAAAACATATTGACTCTTTCCCTAATTCCTTGTAAGCCGCCTACAGTAAACTCTGAATCTGTTTTTTGTCCTACTCCGTAATGAATGATACATTATGCTACCCCAGAAGTGTTGACACATGTGTTGAGTGTTCTGAACAACCTCACCCTGTGTGTGGCACCACACACATGCAACAAATGCACATAGGATTTCATGATGACATAATGTCATAAGCCACCTATCAATTTTAAATTGTTTTTTTTTTAAATCAAATTGTTATAATTAGAACTAAGGACATGACACAGTAAATAAAATTCTTGTCTTACAACAGAAGGACCTTAGTTTGATCCCAGAATTGATGCAAAAAAATCTCATGTACCGAAGGTACTCTTAGACATGTGCTAATATGTCTACACGTACCACCCCATGTGCACCTGCATATACACATACAAATACACATACACACACAAAATTAATACAGTTAGCATTACTAAAAAGAAGTTGACCCTCAGAAGTTAAGGCTATATTAATAGTCTGTGCCCTAGTCACTCACCTGATTAGTTCCTCTTGGTTGGAAATCTCACGAATATGAACAGAGTTGTTCTGTTGAGTCTTAATTAAAAATATGGAGCTAATCCTTTAAGCTTACAAACAACAGGAGCAATTGACTTGAGTTTTCTTCTAGAACACTGCCTGTCATCAGAGTAAAAAAATCTCAGCTGCGTTTCATTTCTGCCTGGTAACCACATACTTATTTCCCAACCAGTCATGGATGTACATGCCTGCAGTATAGTCTCTGGAAGGCAGAATGATACCAAGTACCAGGCCTAGCCTAGGCCAGAGAAAGATTTCCAGACAAGTTATAGGGAGAATTCATTTTACTTAAAATACCACAAAAATCTCACTTCTAAAGGTTAATATACAGTTTAAATTTAAATGTAAAAACTATGTAAATATGCAATTTCAGAATCATTTCCCCAAGCTCAGAGGCAGATTTTTAAGTCCCTACTCATGCCTTTGTCTTGGCCAATCTTTAACTCTAAAATTCTTCATTTTCATTGTCTAGATAAACAATGTTATAGAAAGTCATGGTCCTAAAAACAAAGAATAGGTTTTTTTTAATTAAACTATGTAACTATTGTTCCTGGTTTCATGTCCTAATAGATAAAAGACAGCAGAGATAAAGTTGTAATATACAAATTTTCACAATGATTACATGAGAGCGGAAACCCAGACAGACATCAGCTAGGGCATTGTGGGAGTAAGTAAATGAACCAAGAGCAAACTATACACATGGAGATCTTATGGGAAGAATCTCAGGGCCTTTACACTCTACCCTCTTCTCTACTCAGAGACTTTTGCTAAGGATAGCTGCTTTGTTTGTGTGCCTTTTTAAATGTGCTTTTATTTTGGGCATGCCTTTTCTGAGCATTTTCTGGCCTTCTGGTCACCATCTGTCACCTCCCTTTGTTGTCTTTCGAACATTATCACAGTCTTGCTTGTTCACTTACTTGTGGAGTCTAACTCATCTTTGAAGTTCAAACAACAGCTTGCACTCTCCACTAGATCCTCCAGTACACGATTGTTTTTTATCAGTAGATGGAAATAAGTAAATATTCTTATGAGGCTGCACTGTGGTCATAATCTCTCTGGAAGTCTAAGGAAAGAATAAGTCTGTGTATAAGATAATTGCTTGAAAGGAAGGACAGTTGAAAACCTGCACTTGGGAGGCATGATAGCACACGTCTTTAATCCCAGCACGAGAGAGAGAGAGAGAGAGAGAGAGAGAGAGAGAGAGAGAGAGAGAGAGAGAGAGAGAGAGAGAGAGAGGTGGATCTCTGTGTTTGATTCCAGCCTGGTCTACATAGTGAGTTCCAGGATAGCCAGAGACAGGTAAAGATACCCTGTATCCAAAGAGAGAGATGAGAGGAAGGTAGGAGAGGGGAAAAGGGAGGGAAGGAAGGAGGGAGAGAAAGGGAAGGGGAGGGGAGGGGGTGTGAAGTGGGAGAGAGAGAGAGAGAGAGAGAGAGAGAGAGAGAGAGAGAGAGAGAGAGAGAGAGAGAGAGAGAGAGGCAGACTCTACTACTGGGAATGATTGGTACAGTGAACAGCACAACAGAAAGCTGGGAATAGAAACCTTCCAGCTGTTTTCAAGTGTTTTCTTTAATTAGAAAACAAAGCAACAAACACTCTTGTCTAACAGGGCTTTGTGTAAAAGAGCAAGTTTGTATGGCTCAAATTTGGAAAGTTCTGCCCATCAGGATCCATCCAAACAGAAGTAGACAGACGGCACAGTGCAGGACTGAGGATTCCAGTTGGTCCTCCATAAATCTCACTCCTCTCTGCTGGGTGTTCCCCCTTTCTAAGGATAAGAGCTGTGGCAGGGGGAAGCAAAGAGGGAGCCAGTTATCCAATAAACTAATTTTCTTAATATTTCATTTGTACTTGTGGTGGTCGTTTTTAACCTTTTGAATCTGTTGCAAGCTGTGTGTAAAGGCAGAAGCTATAGTATGCTTCAGTACTCTTCTGATTTTTAGGGCAGAAAGAAGTTCACATACATGGTCTACATTCACTAATAGTTGAGGGTAAGTGACAATGATGCTGTTATATGAATTCAGTTGTCACCTAGGAATTCATTTTGTCTGTGAGTAAGTGGTGTTCTTCTGGCCCCTTACCAGGAAGCTCTGAGAAACAATGTGAGCTGGAGGGGAAGCACAGGAGAGCCAAAGAGCTCCACTTATGAACTTGGGCCTGAATGAATAGCAGCAATTCCAAGATGACTCTGGGTCCATTATGCCGTGATCTGTACACATGTAAGAGATGCTGTGTTAAATACATACTCCTAGTCCAGTCTAGACTCAAAGAGAGTTCCAGCTGGAACCGTCCCACAATTGAGAAGAACACACTGACTGTCAAAGCTTACTTTCTATATTTTTGTAATAAAATACTAGCCAAAATCAAGTTGCAGGGGGAAGGGGTGTTATTAATCTTAAAGATTATAATCCACTGTGAAAAGTAGTCATGGCAGAACTCAAAAAAAAAAAAAAAAACCTGGAATGGAAATTTGAACATGGCCATGGACTAGTGCTACTTACTAGCTCACTCCATGGCTCCCTAAGATTGCTTTTACTATATACTCCAGGTCACCTGTGTAGGAGTGGTTCTACCAACAGTGTGCCCTCCCACATCAATCATTAATCAAGAATGCCTCCCCCAGTTACTTACAGGATAGTCTCATGGAGACATTTTTCCAGTTGAGAGTTCCTCTTCTAAGGTGACTCCAGCTTCTGTGTTAGGTTGACAAACACTTAACCAGCACAATTGACACCTTGTCAAATTGACACACAAGTATTCTCTATTAAACCATAAGTTGTCTTGTTTCTTTCCAAAATCTTGTGTTAATGTCACAGCATAACACTTAGTATAACTTTAAAAGTCCCACAGCCTTTAAAAATTTCAGCATTTTAAAAGTGCATTGTATATTTTATAAACTCCAATTTATAGGAACCCTGATTTCCTATAACGCCAAGAACAAGTTAATACTTTCTTACTTCAAGAAAGAAGAGCCATGGCACAGTCATAAATCAAAGCTAAGCCCAAGGTCAGAAGTTTAAATACTTCAGTGTTTGACACCTTGAACTAACTCATGATCTTTTGGGCTCCAAAGGGCTTGGGTAGTCCCATGTCTCAGCTCTGCCATCCACTGCAAATGGACCTTCTCTGGTATGCACAGGTGGGTTCCAGCCCACATCTGCTGTTGTCTTTGGCAGTCTTCCCATTGTCTTGACATCTCCAACATGTTGGGTCTCATTGCAACTGAGGCTACACATTCTCCAATGACCTCGTTGCCTCTCAGAGTGCTACACCTAACATGCTCTCTGTGATTTCTTCATACCACCAGTTCTCATCTCACCAAAGACCAGGCTACATGGAAGACTTAAACATTTTCAAGATTGGGTACCAACTTGAGATGTAATGTTGACTCTTCTGGACCATAGTTTCTGTGTGCTGACCATGAGGAAACACTTCCCATAAGCTTTAACTACATTCATGTTGATCTCTTATTAGTCACAAAGGATTTTTCCACCTCAGGCAATTAGCATCAATTGTCCCAGCAAAGCAAATGGTTTACTTTTTTGATACTGGTCTTTCAGATTCTTCAGGCCTAACTGACCAGAAACCACAAATTCTTAATTTAGATATAGCTTATGGATGGCCCTGATGAAATCTTTGCTTTCTTCTGAAATGTTACAAGCCAGGCCTCCATAGTCTATAATTCTCCCAGCATTCTTTATCTCCCAAGCTCTCACAGAATAGCCAGTCAAGCTTTGAGTGTTTAATAGATTTTCCAGACCAAAGTTTCAAACATTTCCACAGTCCTCCACAAAATGTCAAAGTCAGGTCTGTCACAGCAAGGCCCATGAGCCTGTTACTATATTCTGACATCGCTATGATAAAACACTAGCCAAAAGCAACTTGAAGAAGAAAAGATTTTGTTGGAAAAAATATTTTAAAAATCCCAGCTCAGGGTTTCTTCCCACCTTAAATCATTTATGTTCCTGGATGAAAGACATGTACAGCCATTATATTGTTAAATATCCCTTAGGCAGCACTATAGCTCTGCAACTGCCTACCCTCGGTGCTGTTAGAATCTAATTTTCCACCGATAACCCAAACCATCACTGCTACTCTTACCTCCAAACAGGCAGCTCTCTGGCCCACAGTCCTTAGCCCATGGTGGCTCTCCTTTCTCCTCTCCTGCATGGGTGAATGTATATAAAAGGAATCCTACATGAGTCCTAGATTAATACATTATTGTTCATTTGAATTTCTAACAGGGAGGGACAAAATCTAATCAACAAAATAATGTTTCCATGTGAGCTAAAATGCAAAGGCTGTTAGAGCAACCATCTTAGGTCTTTATTGTTCTTAGAATGCAAAAGTTCTTTCTTCTATGCCACTTCATTGAAAACCTCTGTTTTTCTCACTCTTATCAGATGGATCAAAAACAATGGGGAGGTTTTGGATTTGACTGTCCTTTGGGGAATTCAGACTATTCTTGCTGAGAATGTAATTCAGGGCACTCCACAATTCCAGTTAACTGCCTGAGTCACTACCAATCCTCCCCCTGGGGTCTTAAACTTTCAGTGACTTGGGGAAGGGTGCATTGTTTGGCTTTATGTTGAATAATAGTGGTTTTATAATTGGAAGCCTCTTAAGGTGTGGTGTGATATTAAAAACCAGATAGGAAACATAGGAGAGAGTAAACTCAAAACAGCTATTGTTTCCACTTGAAATGCAATTAGTTGTAGATGACTTTAAAAAAAAAAAGTATTTTCTATGTTACTTATTTCTTACAAGTGGCAATTTTACGTGCTATTTCCAGATATCAGCCAGTCGGATTAAGATGACATTGAGCTATTTTGTGACACAGACAGCTTTTTTCAATGAAGAAATGAAAACATATGACAATTTAAGAAGCATACATTGGGTTGCTTATGTATATTTTTAAATTGCTGGTATTATTTTTAAATATACATAATTGCTTATGTATATTTTAAAATTTCTTTATGGAGGCTGTCCTGGTCTCTGTTCCCTGCCTTTGGGTCCCCTTTCCAGCTACTTGGACTGCCTGGTTAGGCCTCAGTAGGATGCCTCAGGGTGGGTGGTACCCAATGGCAGCTTCTCTTCTCTGAGGAAAAGGGGTGGGGCCAATGGGGGAAGGGATTTGTAAGGGTGTAAGGCTGGGAAAAGAGGAGGGAGGGGGCTGTGATCAGGATGTAAAGTAAAATAAAAAATACAAATTAAATAACAAGAAGCAAATATGGATAGAGTAGAACATTCTGGCAGATAACAAGTTATTGATTATTCAAAAAAAAAAACCTAATAGAATTTTCAAGTGGTGTGAACACAGAAAAATACTATATTGGTCTAAGTCTGAGTTACCAGGTTCCCTGCTTAGATTATTTTTCTTTGTATAAACTTATTAAAGACCCTATCCTGGACCTATAAATATATACAATTTCTATGTGCCAATTAACTATCTGTGTATGTGTATATACTGGATATATAGTAATGTATTATAGTTTAATAAAAAGATAACCTGGAAATAAATCTCAATGGTATCTGCTTTTAATCCATGAAGTCCTGAATTCAGTTCCCATAGCCACATTGAAAAGAAAGAAAAGTGTCTCTATGAAGTGACCTTGAAGTGGCCTTTTAGACAGCAGGTGCCAGGCACAGTGAGGGCTTCATTGTTCACACTTAGGTCATTATTCTCTATAACAAGTCCATATCTACTTTCTTTGTCCATATAACTCAGACATTTGGTAGCACCACTTGCCTATCAGCTACTATACAATAAACAAGTGTCATCTTAGCAGGTCAAATCCAAACTGTTCTTGCTGGGTAAATATGGCCCAGAAAGTGGGTACTGACTGGGATTATGGACTTCACTGGCTGACAAGCCCTGTGCCCTGGGCACTTGAAAGGCAGTCGGATTATATTTATTAAATCCTATCAAAGACCTTCAGTTTGAAATCTTAAAAGAGCAATAGACTTTCAGACCCAAATTTTTTCATAGTAGCATATTTTAAAGGATTTTTTAATGACTAATAAAACTAAAGCTTCTATGTCCCAGGTAGGGCAAAAGCGAGGTAGCTTCATGGTCTCTATAAATATTATTTTGAGGCTCCCAGTGGTTTTCTAAGAGAACAGAAAAGTCTTTTATGAAATTAATCAAATATCCTAACCTGCTTTGAAGAAGATTACCACTGTACAGTTCACCCCATAAAAACAAAATCTTTGTTTTTGTGGCCTCATGGAATTTAAGCCAATGCCACTGAGCATGGTGGCAAAATCAGGGCACTAATATTCTTGAGCCAAAGAATATTAAGAAGTGGAATCTGTTGAAGACAGATGAAATTAGTTATTTAAAAAGGGCAAACTTTATCAAATACATTTCTCCAGTAGCTGTGCATCTAACTCATTCAAATATATGTTTGCAAATGCCAGTTCTTTATTCCATTTTTTCAGCCTTTTGATTTTTTCATGTTTAATTTTTTTTTTTTTTTTTTTTTTTGGCTCCATGCTTGCATCCCAGAATCTTTTGAAATTTGGTTGCTGACATTTTGGCAATGTGATGGTTAATCTCTGTTATTAATGTGACTGGATTTAGAATCCCCATGGAAACGAACCTCTGTTAATATCTAGGAAGTGTGATTCCAGCCCCTTGGTTTAACTGAGAAGGAAGATCCCCTTGAATGTTAATGACACCATCCCATGGGCTGGTCTCGGACTGAAAAAAAGAAAGAAAGGAAAGAAAGAAAAGGCCAGCTGAGCTCCATTCAGGACTTTGCCTCCTGACTATGGTCACAAAAGGAAAAGCCACCTCCCACTCATCTCCATGCCTTCCCAGGGTGTATCCTTTCTTAAATAATAAGCTAAAATAAAACATTTCTTTCCTTAAATTGCTTTGTCAGGTATTTAGTTACAGCAATGAGGAAGGTAGGATAGCGGGATGCAGGATCTAAAGTGAGTTTGTTGCCACATCCACCATAGTGCCTTCTAAGATGTGTGTATGTCTGATGCAGGTAATAGAGATAGAAGGAGCTTTCACATTTCTCAGGAGAACACTGACTATTTTAATGTTACATGTGTAGGCAGCCACCCTGCTCTCTGTAACCTATGTTACATATTTAGTCGATCGCTGATATTATGAAAACTTTGGCCTGTCAAAGGTTCGTAAACCTGCTTTTTTTCAATGTGGTATGTTATGAAGACAAATGAAGATGAGAAAACATTTTCCTAAATAAACTGATAAGCACAGTTTATAACATTGAATTATTATTTTCCTGTGTATGGCCTACCATGTGTATGTGCCTCTGCTTTGGACTGGGAGCTCAATGTAGATATGGTTTCTGTTCTCCAGGACTTATATGGACTTGTGTGGAAGATGAACCTAGATTCATAAATGGCCATGAATTAAATGTATCTGGCAAGAGAATAGATATTGCTTTTGCAGTGCAACAAGCAAAATGCTAAAAGAACTCATATCAAAAATCCACTGGAAACTAAAGAATGCTTTTCTTACCAAAAGAAAACAGCATATATATATATATATATATATATATATATATATATATATATAATTGACCTGGAAATCTGGTTATACCAAATGAAAATGCTTCTGTATTTATATAATTTTATTTCTAAAAGGGGAAACTTAGCTTCATGCCTTTTCTCTCTGTCTCCTCCCACTAATTTCTTGGAGTGTGAAAAATGAGTTAGTAACCTTTTCATACTATCTGTCTTGTAGTCAGATCTGGTGTTGATCCAGTAGGTGGTGAAAATTCTAACTGCCTCCCAACATCAGATGGACTAAAGCCATGGAGGTGGCAGCGGGCGGGTGTGGGCACTGGTCAGCCACAGGGTACAACATAGTGTGCTGCCATCCACAGGAGCACCATGCTTCCAGAAGGTTCTCACTTTTTGCAAGTGTTGTCTTGAGAGCTGGCTTTTCAACAGAGCATGCTCTCTCTATAGCAGTGTGTGGATAATCTGATGGGATGCCCTATTCCTTCTACACTGGAGCTTTCCTCATGGAGTCATTCTGAGGCTCTTATGGCTTCTTGTATTAAATTTTCAGTCTGTTGATGAAGTGTTTCATCTTTGGAGTCTGATAGCATCTTGGAATCATCCCTGTGTTTGGGGAGACAAATACTGAAAACTATCCATGTAGAATGTAATATTAAAATGTCTTGCACATTGCAAGAGAAGATCCTATTACTATAGCACATTTTACTATTGTGAAAATACCTGCTGCCCTTCCTACCCTACACTTCCATGTTTAGCTTCTCCTGTCAGAAGACCCTTCCATGTCATCGTTGCAAGGTTCAAATGTGGCTTGCTTTGAACAGTGAAGCGTAGAAGCTGAAGCGTAATCAATGTCTACCACAACCTTCAGTGAGCTGAGTAGGTCTTTCCCAGAAACTCCTAGGTTTCCAGTCAGACTCTAAAGCGAAGAGCAAAGCTCCCTACATCAGGGATTGTGTAAGCAAGACATGAGCATGTGGTGGATTGAAGACAGAGATGAGTATAGAATGTTCGCTAGCATGTGTGAGACTTTGAGCTCAATTGCCAGTACATATGAAAAAAAGGAAGAGAGAAGCTACTTTTATTGGGAGGTTGGTTACCACAGCATTTTCTGGTGAGAACACATTAGCTTCCTTAAAAACCTACTATGAACATGTATATAGAAGTTTTTGTATATGTGTATATTGCCTTTATTTCTTTTTTTTTTTTTTTTTTTTTTTTGGTTTTTCGAGACAGGGTTTCTCTGTGTAGCCCTGGCTGTCCTGGCACTCACTTTGTAGACCAGGCTGGCCTCGAACTCAGAAATCCGCCTGCCTCTGCCTCCCGAGTGCTGGGATTAAAGGCATGCGCCACCACGCCCGGCGCCTTTATTTCTTGTACATCAGTACCAACAGAACTTAGCATCCTTACCAGTGCTTCAATTGCTAAGATCTTCCAGATTTTACCCATGCTGATGGGTAGGCAGTGGCCTTCCAGTATGCTTACTTAACCCTTAAGGATCTTCCAAAGTTCTTATTTGCTATTTCTCTTCAGTAAAATGTTGAACCAAATCTTCCTCCAATTTTGGCATGGCAGTTTGTGTGTTGATGACCTTGGGGTTTACAGTCTGTGCTGAAAGTCAGGCCTTACAACCCTCCCCCAATAAGTGCATTAAAGGCACCAAATGAAGAGTGGAAAGCAGAAAAGAAATGTATTCAAGATGGCCACATTATCCAGAGAAACACCCAAGATGAAGTCTTGAAATGAGATCACAGTTTAAGAAGAGGACCAAGGACATGCCTATCTAAGCAGAAAACTCAAGGTCTGGGCCTTACCCACTGTGTACCCATCCTTGTCTGGACTGACACTGAAGCCACGATGCTGAAATTGTAAAATCTTTTTCAAGAAGATAAACTAACCCTCTTCCTGGTACTGCCTTCATCTTCCAGGATGAGACTCCTGGAGAAAAGAACACCTTTTGAGGTCCATTGTTTGAATAGTCTGAAAGATAGAACCCAGGTATCTCTTTAAGGCAGCCTCATCTCTGCTACTTTCTTTCTTATTCTCTTTGCTCATATATAAAGTCAGTTATGAGTCATTCCTGATGTTTGTATGTGACGCATGTTTGAGTCACTTCTGAGATGTATGTTCTGCATATGTTCTGGGTGAGTTTCTTCCAAGGCCGTACTGGGTTTGCTTAAGACATTGCCTCTCAATAAGTCTAGTTATCAATTTCTTCTTTTATATATTGTGCTCTCATTGTTGTATATTGATAGCTTTTTACAGATGGCATTATGTTTCTCCAAGATTATCATGCTATTCTCTGTTGAATCTACATGGATAGACTGGTGCTGTGCTCAGCAGTACTGACATACATGAAACATTTGGCTGATTCACAGTTATTTAGTTTTTATAATTATATAATAAATATATGATATAATAATGTAGAATGATATATAATACAGAATATGACATATATGTAAAACAGCACAATAGCTATACATGCCATAGCTATTTGAGGATATTTCTACTTTTCTTTTAGCTATCATTACATGAATATGTTAGATTTTTACTAAATGTACCTTTCTAAATCCACTGACATGATCATATTTTTTTGCGTTTTGTTACTGTGAATTTTGTTCATTCATTCTTAGATGATACAGTAACTTTTACATGCCGGGTACTAAGTCCTCTTCTAGTTACTCCGTGTTACTGTTGCCATGTGATATTGGATTTGGGTTGCTCCTTTTTTTCCCAATGTATTATCTATGTTGAAGGCTTTAGAGCTTTTATTCTTCTTGTCATTCTGTGTGGTTTGAGTTTTAGAGATGCACAAATTGAGTGGATACTGCTGCTTTTGTACAGTTCATCAGAGAATTATGTTAGTATTGTTTCTTCTTTGAATGTTGGGTTGAATTCATCATGAGGCAGTCTGAGATAGAGCATTGGGGTGTTTTCTTTTTTATTTCGTTTTTGTTTTGTACCTACAAACATAAATTCATTAATAGAGAGAGCTGTTCAGGTTTATCAGTTCTCCTTAAGTACATTTTGGGGAGGGAGTTCATGTTCTTTAAAGAAATTTGTTCATTAGTCTTTCCATATTTTGGTTGTTCATCCTACTTCAAATTCTTGTGAGTTTTCTATCATATGGTTAGAGTGGTTTGTTAGTATTATCTCTTAGTTTAGTTTTTTTTATAGTTGTTGTACTTGAGATTCACTAAGCTCTTCAAAACTAAGGATTTATGCTTCTTATCAAATTCAAGATGTTTCAGTATTATTTTTCAGATATTTGTACCTTTTCTCCATGTTCAGGGGCTTCCCATGGGACTTGGTTAGTGGAAGAAGTTGTCTTGTTCTGATATGTGGTCTTCTCAGCTTAGCTTGTTCACTCCCATATGCGATCTGATCAGCATTGGTAAAAGAGCTCTGTGCCTATCTGTGAAGTATTGTCTTTTCCAGTACTTTCTTGTGAACTTACCCAGTCTCAGTGTTCCTGGGCTGTTGATAGCACCTCCCTAACACAAGGACACCCTGGGACACATTTCACGGCTATCCTTGAACAATGGACTGCTTGCTGTCCCAAGAGAAAAAGTTGGTTCCCATCAGGTACTTCTTCTGTTAGTATGACTTCACCAGTGAGTCACTGTCCTGTATTGACAGAAACAATTTCTGTAAAGTGTTCTCTCACTATGAGACATACATGCTCCATGGCATGTCAAGACCCATACTCAAATACTCACAAATAAAACAGAACAAAATATTTTCAATGGTTTTGGTTTTGAGTTGTGGTTTGAAGATGGGGGGAGTACTCTAGAAGGTTCTCTTTACTCCCTTTGACTGGAAATTCAAATTATTAAGTTGACGTTGACTACGCATTCTTCACTCACAGTGCAGATTGGGTGAGAGAAGCTGACTGGAATTGTTTCCCGTGTCAGCTTTCTCTTTCAGTAGCAAACCTGCTCATTTTCAGTGAATGCTTACTTTTGTCAATCATTTTTTTTCCTCAGCCAGTTCTTCTCAGCTTGATAATGAAAAAGCAAGCAAGTTCATTTCCTTTCTGTTGACTTTCCTAGCGTTCCAGCCTTTAGGCTTTTGAAGTAGTCCTGATTTGCGCGGAGCTTGTTTGGCTGTGTGAGTCATGCCTTTTATGCAGTTTGTATTGGCAGCTACATCTTCCAAATGGAATTCTTGCAATAAACTGTTCAAATAGGTCTTTTGTAAGTTTGCATAAAAGAATGTTTTATGGAAATGTTTGACACAATTGTGTTTCAGAATTGGGTAGTTTATATATATATACATATATATATATATGTATATATATATATATATACATATGGAACATGATATAAAGTTAAACAATGTAAGCAGGAAATGCTTGTTTTTGTTGATTCGACTTCCTCCTACACCACTCATGATGAAGAGTGATGCAGCAGGTTACAGTTTTAGATTGAAGAAGTAAAGGGAAATGATGAATTTCCCTTGGCCCACATGAGAACGCAGACAGAAGCCAGGACCTAAAAATATCTGTCTTAGAATGTATGATATGATTAAAGCTAAACAGAGGTAGATTTTTCTCACCTTGATATAGATTTGAGTGTGAAAATTTGCTACCTTAATTTCTGTAAAGAAAAAGTTACTATTTGTAACGCCAACATGTGATTGTGTTACAGTAAGGAATAATTGATCTTATTAGTTTGTGATAATATATAGTTTTAATAATAAAATTACACAGACAATGTGAAACATTTGTTTTACTTCTGTTAATTTTCTCCAGCTCTTAAATTGCTTTCAGTGGTGTCAGAGCAGCAGTAATGCCATTCTTCTCAAAAGAACAGAAGTTCATGTTGCAGGGGGAAGCATCAACCTCAGTGCCTCATAGGACATTCACTCAGAGAATGGCAGCTCTGACATGCTCTGAGGGAGGCTTGGGGGCCCCTCTGATTGAGATGGTTACCTGATGAACATCTGGACAGGTGCCCGAGGGCCTATGGTTTTAACCGATTTGAGAGACACAAAAGCAGCTCTAAGTTTCTGAGAAACAATTTGAGCAATGTTAACACCACAGCCTTAGCAGGGTTACTGACTGCAAGTTGGTTTTAGAAGCAAGTATTTAAAAAAAAAAAAAGGTGAGACTGGAGTAAGAATCTAAGGCTCCTCCTCCTCTTTCCCTTCTGTCTGTCCTTCTTGTAGTGTGGTAGCTCTACCTTGGGTGTTTGAGGACATCTCATAAGCTTCATATTCTGACTTCCATTTCAGAAAGGACTGGTGTTCATTAACACCGGGTCTACCCTTATGACCTGTGCTGGCCTACAAACTTAGACTTCCTGTTTCAAGGCCTCTTATCCACCTTCTTCCTGCTCAAGGTCTCTCTTCTCTACCTGTTTCTGGTTTGAATGTCTTCTGCATTTGCTAGTCTCTGCCTTAAGTTTACACATCTTCTGAGCTCAGGGAAAGAGTCACCTCCACACACAGCGTCTGTGACCACTCTATTGCAACTTCTGTAGATCCTTCTCCCACATTCACCAGGCTTGCTTTGTTCAAAACGTTTATCACACAAAGATAGTATCTTTCAGTTTGTCAGGTTTTCTTCCCTTTTCTTAAAGGGATAGAGTCAGTAACAGAGGGGGCTATGCCATGTTTTTGTCTTTAACTTCCAGCGTGCAGCATTATTGCTTCACACAATACATAGCCAATGAGACCCCAAGAAAGCTAAATGAGAGACTTGTTATTCAGAGAGTGGCAAAAGTATATTCCAGATCTAAAGCTTTCAAGGAAAACTTATTCTCTTATTCTGCTGGCAGAACTGTAAGCAAAGCATTATCTTTTGAATTACTTTCCAAAATTAATTTTAGACAGACTGTATTTACTGAGATTCTCATATATCACTTTATAGTTCAATAACAAATATCAAACAGATATTTTCTTATTCTACTTATTCTGCAGGGTGATCTATTTCTATTTTCCCTTGAAATAGTGAGCAGTGTTCTCATCTCCTACGCCTGGAACTCTTAAGGAAGATACAGCCATCCGGGCAAACTAGTACTAGTCAACAGGCCACTGTGGAGGCAGATTTCTTCTGCAGATATTTTTTGGCAAGATGTATGCTAAGAGCATTTTCTCACCCCTTTTGTTTATTTATTTGTTTTCCTGCTTGCTTAGTTGCTTTTCTTGTGCTTTCTGAGACAGAACTCAGAGCTTCAGACATGGTTAGTGTACGTTCTACCATGGAGCTACAGTCCCAGCCCTCAGGACAGTCTTAATCATCACCTACTATTGGCATAATTAGAAATCAGGCCAGGGATAGACTATGATAGTAGACAGTATACACATAGCAAGCTATCTGTATGCACACACACACACACACATGTGTGTGTGCACATACACACATGCACAATCTAATCTTTTGTGCAGTGGTGTATCTAGTACCTTACCTATATATACTTGGGAAATGTCATGTTTGCTTTTATAATATTGCTGAAGGTTACCTATGAGGCAGTATGCTCATTTTGCAAGTAGAAAACTGACCTAGAAAGACAGGGACCCAAATAAATAAAAGTTCGTTGATCTTGGGTCTGTATGCTGAGTCTGAGGTATTGACTGACTGATGATATTAGATGTTGGCATACAGGTTTAAATGCCTCCTGCAATAACAGCAAATGCCACGTATATAATATATATGTGACTAAGGAAGCTAAAAATATAACTGTATCATAAACATGCTAATGAATTTAATTGCTTAGGAATGAAATGAAAATACAACATTTTTGCTTAGGCTCATGAATTTTATGAACAGAAACACATTAAAACTTAAAGTAAAAAATATTATTTGTGTTTTAACTGTAGCCCATGCACACCAACAGCAAAACGTTTAAAATGTTAAAAGTCACTAAATGCATTGTTGAGCATTTGAAATATCTGTTTGATATTTGTTATTGAACTATAAAGTGATATATGAGAATCTCAGTAAATACAGTCTGTCTAAAATTAATTTTGGAAAGTAATTCAAAAGATAATGCTTTGCTTACAGTTCTGCCAGCAATTATTAAATATGTTTTGAGGAGAAAATTGCTATCTAATTTACCCATCTCTCTTTTGTCATTTTATACAAAACAAGATAAATACTCTTTAGTTTGTGAAGGCTGTTGACACCAGTTACAAGCCAATTAATTATAGATGAGTTACCCATGCATTTGATCATAAAATAAATTGGATGTGGCTGCTGGACCAAAGCTTTAGATTATTTTATGCAGATCAAAGCACATTTTGAGTAACCAATGGTTGCTGGGATCATCCATTTGGATGAGAGAAAACAAAACAAGTTCCCAGTAAGTTTATGAGATATTTTTGTTGGTAAAAGTACAAAATATGTTTTGAATAAATAAGCCAAGTATAGAAAAATATTTGAACTCATTATATTTTCAGTTCACTTAATGAATAGCCATTTGAGAAGCTCATTAGCAACAGAAATTTAGCCTTGCTTATTAAAGGGTGTTTATTTTTAATCGCTGCATTAATTTGCTAACCTAGTAGATAATCTTTATTCACAAGTACCCAAATTTCTCACCTCTTTTAGTATATAATATAATAATGAGTTTGCAACGATCTTTTGATTTTTTGGTCACTCACTGTTTATCTTTTAGGACACTAATAAAGCTAAGAAAACAATCGGTTCCAGTCATCAACTAAACAGCCAAGGGTTGATATTTGCATTTGTGTTTAACTTTAGAATGGCATATAAAATCTTAGATTCATTTGCTGACCTCACAAATCTTCACTGAACCCCTAAGAGCTTAGAATCCAGAGATAAAATAAAGCTGTCAAAGGTCTGTCTTCTCAGAGAGACTCCAGTTCCAAGAAATCAGGAGATTATAGAAAACTTTCTGGCCAATAATCAGGGACATGTGGCATATAGTGGCGACTCACCTATATATAATGGGGGGGGGTACTTGCTTTGCTGCAATATTTCGTGACCTGAGACAAGCTTCAGTTTAGGTTCCCATTCAGCCTGTTGCAATTTGGGTTCTGCATTTGGGAGCCATTCTGCTGATGGCTAATCAGGCTAAGCTGTCATCTTCCACATCAGCTGGCTGCTGGCTGCGCAGGAACTCGACTGAGGCGGTGTCTCTTTCAGCCTAGCTCACCTTCTGGAACATTAGCCCACACTTCTATAGTGGAGCAGGGGCAGAGTTCAAGAGTAAAGCAGGGTTATTTGGAAAGCCAACATTCTAGCCTCTCTTCCATTCTTCTGAGTACATACTATATATCAAATCACTCCTTGGCTCACTTGCCAAGAGCCACAGATGAACAAACTTTGCCCTGTAAATAGAGTGGCATGACTGAGCTTGCAGAGTCTACCTGCATGCGTTCAAGATGCATACTATCTCACTTTGAACTACTTTACATTTTTCATTTGGAAAATAACTATTTTGTTATGGGTTCTCCATTGGGCAGAGATTACAAAGCTGGTATATTTAGGACACATTGAAAGTAAGAGTGAAAAATATTTCCTGAAAAATTCAAGTTTTTTTTCACATTTTCTACTTGTTTTCTTTTATTTCTTACAGTGAAGTGCTTTTACACATATATACCTGAATTGTTGAACACTAGTACAGAAGTTAACATGAGGGGCTCTTTTACAACCATATGCTTATTTTGTCAGCAAGAAGCCAGAAACATACACAAACTCAGTGTTGTATATTTATATCAGGTACTCAGTGAAGAAACAGCAGAGATGTCATGTGTAGAGACTCCTGTGTGTACTCTGCATTAGATAGGGCATTTTGGTTGTAATTTAAATTCCAATTGACTTGAAGTTTTGTATTCAGAAACCTCTCTCATAGCAGTTTTACACTCCCAAGTTCATTTCTTCACCTATGTCCTTGGTCATTCTCCTCTGTCTCAGGTGTCAGCCAGGCATGGAAACTGTGCTATATTCATAGAAGAATCTTCCCTAGGGGCCCAGCAGAGCACCCAAGAGCAAGCTCAATGTGTACTGATTGAAATGAAATATAAGTTATATCCACTGGTTTAGAAGCAAGGACTCAGGACAGCAGGTTATATCTAAGCAGTCTCTACTATGGTGTCTTTTGGAGGTTCTTGAATATGTTCCATCTCCTGAGACTCCTGCACAGCAGCCTATATCTATTTGATGCATGAGATACTGTGCGCCTTTGGACCACAAGCCCTGGTCCCTCTGGGGTGACCAGTTGGATAGGGAAAATGTCAGTCTATGATAAATGTCATGGAATGAGATGGAGGAAGCATGCAGTCCCCGCCATTATACATACCCTCTGTGCAGTGCAAATACTTGCTTAGTGCCAGTGGCTTGTATTAGTTCTAAAATCTTAATATGCACTTATAATCAGATTACAAGAAATCATATACAGGGGGTTTTCATGTTTGTTAAAAGATATATGCAATAATTATATTTAAGTATAGGTGTTTCTTTATTAAAGTATTTATCAATGTATATATTTATGAAATAAGTGTATTAAATAGAGATTTTATTAGACATAAATTATCATTGTTTATATTATTCCCATGTCTTATTTATCTAAGATTGATACTTCTTAGAACCACAATTTCAAAACACAAAAGATCAGCTAAAACTTATGGTCTATAGTTTACTTCAAATGCTTGCTTATATACCTTTATATTGCTAAGTTTATTTGCCATTTGCATGTCACATTTCATAATCACAAGTAAATCATTTTTTATTTAAATATGCCAGTACATGAAGTTAAAACTAAAATTAATAACATTCTATGCACTGGCTCTAAAGATAGCAAGGCTATTAAAATACATATTTCTAAGACATCCCAGGAAGGAGATAATTGATGGGAACCACTTTGACATGGAACTTTCTCTCTCTTGTCAATACTGTCACTGTTCCTGATAAAGGTGGCATTATAAGACATACACCATTTCCCCAACATTAATTTTTTAACATCTTTCAGTTGATGAGGCAGATGGACAGGATTATACTTGGAAATCATTTATTGTATTTGTAGAGATGTCTATATACTTATTTTGATTTGTGGCATCAAATCTATATTTTTGTGGGGCACATGACTCATTTGGTTAACTATAGTTCTTTTCTGTGAAGTGCACCCACCATGGAACAGTTGAGAACAATGGAGTTCTCGATAAGGAAATGTAGAGTTTTTGGATTGGGGAATTGGTAATTACTTAGTGGTTCTCAGTGGTCCCCAAACTACTGCTCTTCAACACTCATTGGAAATATTTTGTTCTTTTTCAGGGTTCTAAAAAAGTTTGCTGGTATAATAGTTGCCAAAAACCTAAAGCCCAGATAATTTTTAAAAAGAATTTCAAGAGAGAGATAAACTTGCCAAAACAACCATTGAGTATTATTTTATTTCTGAGTTATGTTTCCTCCCTTTGTTTTCTGGAGTCACAGAGAATCCCAAAACCTGCGTCAGATCAAAACCCTTTTGCTGCTCTGTTCTGGCCAGTTAGCATCCTCCATCTGTCATGGCCTTGAAGAAGGGAAGGAGGGAGCTTGCAGTTCTTCCAATGCAGTTATGTGTTGTGATGGTGGGCACTTTAGCTCTGATATCTGGAGAGGTATAAGAAATAAGACCCACTTTAGAGACTGATGTGCCGATCACATTGACTACTTGGGAAGTGAACAACAGGACTCAGAATGGTAAGAAGCAGGATCTCCTGTGATCAGTCTGATGTCTTCCTTCCACATAGCTCCCTATGTGTAGAGTCTAAACTAGTCAGAGTGGCATTTGCCTCCCTTACGGTGACTGGTCTCTGTTTGGGCCTGCTACTTCTTCTGGTGCTTAATGACTGTGCATGGTCTTGGGTTTCATTTGAATGCCTGTTCTCTTTCCAGCCAGTTCAACATAATGCCCTCCTTGCCTGTTCCCTCCAACTCTATACTTAGGTATATCTACTGTCTAGTATGTAATGATCCCCAGTTCCACTGAGTCATCGTCTACAAGTCACCAGCTTAGTCTTTTTCCTTACCATTGAACAAACCCTGTGTGGTTGCATGTACATTTTTTAATAAGTTTGTAGAGAACGGAAGTTCATTTATTTTATAGCTCATAGACTTGTAGCTGAATTCTACTGTTTAGTTTTTCCCTTTACTTGACAAACCCCAGTGACTTAGATTATTAACACGTTTATGGATAGCCTTGTTTACAGAGAACATTTAAAAGTTTAACATTTTTTACTGTTGTTTTGCAAAGATATGTATTTGGATCTTATGTTGTACTGTGGTTTTGTGTGTGTGTGTGTGTGTGTGTGTGTGTATGTATGTGTGTGTGTGTGTGTGTGTGTGTGTGTTTGGCTTGTCTGTTTTTTGGGTTTTGAGATAAGACTTCAGTGTGTAGCATAGCAGGCCAGTATCAATTTTACTATCTCTCTGTCTAGATTCTTGAGCACTGAGATTAAAGGCTTCCACCACCACAGTTGTATTTGGACTTCCTGTACATACAACTAAATAGTAGGAATTGTGAATTCAGAACCCGGGCAGATATGATCAAGGACACAAGTGAAAATTTTCATTATATGCTTTCTTCTCTCCTCCCTTTGAATTTTGAATCCTGAGAATATTATTTCTCATTTAAGTACAAAATAATTTGGACACTTGATATAAAGATGTGTGGTTCTAGGAAAGTTGAATGCAAAGCTTTCATTCACCCATCTAATGCCTAAAATACTTGACTGGTAGTTTACAATGGAAAAAAGAAAGTGTGACTGGTGTTGACACTTCTGCTTGTCATCAGCAATGACTTATTGTGGCATGTTTGGTGTCTCTCAGGTTGAAGCAAAGATGTTGGGACAGTCAAGGGTTATATAGATTCTACTTGAAATGTGCTTTTGTTAGATGAGTTTCACAGTATTTTAATATATATATATATATATATATATATATATATATATATATATATATATATATACATATATATATATGTATATGAATTTCTCAATCTAGCTACCGTTTCATCTCAGGTTGGCAGGGGGCTTGTCCTGTGTCTCTTCCATCTGACACTCAATCATGGTACAGTCTCACTGGTATACTGTGAATTCTAGTTCAAAAGTAAAAGAGCAAGTGACATATCATACCCAGGCTCTAAAAGTGTTTTCACAGACACACCATAGGTCCCTTCAGCTGACATGCGCTTGGTCAAATCAAACACATGGTCACACCCAACTTCTAAGTGGATATTACAGTGCTTCCATGCCACTAGAAATGCCAAAAGAAACAGTATATCAGTGGGCTATATACGTAGCATGCATGACATAATGGGTTCAATGCTAAACATCTAACAACATGAGTAGTAGCAGCATTTTCTTAAAAATCCAAGTTGAGAATGTAATCACTTTTCGTTGTGTTAATCGTTGGACCATAAGAGCTTTGGGTTACATGTAAAATTCACTTCGTTAACAACTATGAACATGGCTTAAATCCCAGCCTGCCTCATAGACGTCTCTTTGTTTCTTCTCACCTGACCCTGAAATGTAATCTAAGTCACCAGAAAACAAAACGGAAACAAACATTAAAACACAAAAACAGCCTCATGCTGTCTGAAATATCTGATTCAAAAAAAAAAATGAAATGAAATGAAATGAATGTTGCCACTAAGTTGTCTAAAATCTGCAGGCATTGACAGAGGGGCAGCTGTGTTCTCTTGTGCTTTCCTCCTGACAAGGAAGTTGGAAAGTTCTTGCTGTGATAAGGAAGCCATATGCCTTTTCTTATGAAAGCCCACACAAAGACATGCCCCATGCTGCCAACACTGGTTCTACTGGGGCCATTTCCATTCTTTCAGTCTGTTCCCCCTTCTCTGGTTGTACATGGGGACCTCTTGAGACAGAGGAACTTGTTCCATCTCAACCTACTGTGACTAATGGGGGAAGCATGAGCTGGGAAGGAGGGAGTGGATAATGGATATTGGTTTTCATTATTCTGCCAGAGACACTTGAATCAATGCAGTTGGCAATTGGTGAATAAAGAAGTAATTGAGGGTTTATGTCGTCCTCCCCATAGGGGAAAGGGAAAGTCAGGGAACAGAGACATGCAGGCTGCTACTAGCCAGTTTGAAATTTATGTTTAAAAGAAATCTCTGAAGTTACAAATTACATTTTACATCTGTACGTCCAAGGGATGTTTCATTTATTATATCCTATTTACTAAACTAAGGACAGGGTTTTTTTGGGGGGGTATTATTTAGTGACTCAATAATATCATTTCTTCTCCATGAAACTCCTAGAAATTTTAACATTTAGAAGATGAGGGAAAATACAGTTGGCTCAGCTGAGGGCAGTCTCTTGGAGCTAGTAATTATGTCCCATCTGTTTGGAGAAATAGGTTGGTTTTTAAGAGAGTAAATGGGGTAACAATTTAATTAAAGGCAGGTTAGATTACATGCAAATTACTTGCTATTATTATTGGAGGGATCTGTCAAAATGGACAACTGGGAAAGCTGTTTTCCATGTTTCTTGGGGGAATTGCTTACACCATAGCTGGGGAATGTAACGTGGGCTTTTGGCTTTGTTTTAGCTCTGGTGTGTGGAATGAAAATATTTCCCAGAGTCTCTGTGTGGCACCTGCTCTCTTTATCCTTTCTTGGCCTTGGTCATTATAGCCTAGTCTAGCACCACACTGGAACCAGCACAGTTTTAGCTGATATGGGCTTCTGTCATTTGGCTTACAAATATTTTAGAAACAATCACTTTGTATTTAAAAAAATATTAACAATTTGATCAGTATCCAATATGTAATTTCCACCGAGTATTTTCTCTGTGGACTTGAACCCACTGCAACTGAGCTCCCTTGTCTAATTATAAATGCTACAAACATAATGATATCTGCAGTTGTAGGTTTTACAAGAAATACATTCTTTCACACTGTCCCCTGGTCACCCCCCTCCCACAAACCTCCCTTCTCCAGCCTCCTCTTATCCTTGGAGAGGGTGAGAGCCCCACTGGATATCCCTCCAACTCTGTCACATCAAGTCTCTGGGTCTAGGCTCTTCCTCTCTCACTGAGGCCAGGCTAGACAGTTGGCTAGAAGAACATATTCCATAGACAATTGACAGATTTGGAATAGCACTGCTTCGGTTGTTTGTAACCCACATGAAGACTAAGCTGCACATCTGCTCTACATGTGTGGAGAGGCCTAGATCCAGCCTGTGTATGCTTTTTGGTTGGTAGTTCAGTCTCTGAGAGACCCAAGATTTGTTGACTGTTGGTCTTCCTATGGAGTCCCCATCCCTTTCAATGCCAACAATTCTTCTCTCTACTTTTCCATAAGAGTTCCCAAGCTCCATCCATTTGGCTGTGTGGGGGTGTAACCACCTGAGTTAGGTGCTGGGTGGAAATTTTCAAAAGATAGTCATGCTAGACTATTGTGTGCACACATAACCAAGTACCATTAATAGTGTCAGGGATTGGTGCTTGCCCATTGGATGACTCTCAAATTTGGTCAGTTATTGGTTGGCCAATTCCTCCATCACTACTCCTTCCCCCATCCCTGAATTTCTTGTAGACAGAATATATTTGGGGTGGAAAGTTTTGTGGCTGAGTTGGTGTCCCTATGACTCTACAGGAGATCCTGCTGGCTACAGGAAGTGGCCTCTTCAGGTTCCATATCCCCTATGCTCAAGTGATAGCACATGCTGGTGAGGATGTGAGTCAAAAGGAACACCCCTCCATCCAAAAAGAGTGCAAACTTGGATTTCTCAAATAGTTCTAGGAATAGTTCTACCACTAGACCCAGCTATACCACTCCTGGGCATATGCCAAAAAGATGCTCCAACATTACAAAGATACTTGCTCAACTATGTTCATAGCAGCAGCTTTACTCATAATTGCAAGAAACTGGAAATATGTTAGATGTTCCTTAACTGAAGAATGGATAAAGAAAATGTTACATCTCCAAATGGAATACTATTCAGCAATTAAAAACAAAGATGTCCTAAATTTTGGAGGCAAATAGATGCAACTTGAGAATATCATCCTGAGTGAGGTAACCCAGTCCCAAAAGGACATGCATAATATGCGCTCAATTATCAGTGAATCTTAGCCGTAAAATACAGGATACTCATGCTATATTCCATGAACCAAAAGGAGCTAAACAAGAAAGAAGGCAAAGTGAGGATGCTTGGATCACACTTGGAAGGCAGAATAAAATAGTCATTGGAGGGGGATGGAGAGAGGGAACTGGATAGGAGAGGAGGTGAGGAGCAGGATGGAGGAGGTTCAGGATCAGATGTGGGGAAGGACAGGAAAGATGGCCAGATGGCCATGAGAATGAGTGAACATCTGCAACTGACCATGGTGGAGAGGTGGGGGGGGGGACATCTTCAGGACATGACAGAGACCTGGGATAAAGGAGACACCCAAGAATCAATGCATTCTTTCTTAATAGGAAATTATCTGCATCAGTCTTTTTGATGTTGTATCTGACACTGCTTTTAATAATTTTGCATTTGAATGACTTTAAAGATTTTCATATGCCAGAGTACATCTCATAAAAACTCACGAGTTTAATGAAGCTGCAGTTGCAGATATGCTTTAAAAGATACCAGGTCTACTATAATGACTTTCCATGGGTTGAGTGGTTGTGTGTAGGGGTTGACTGCCACAAATGCAAAATATAAGAAATAAACCCATCAACTCAATCACATCTAAGCTAAAACTACTTTCTAGAAGGCCAGACTGCTCATAAAACAGCTTATACTATCACTAGTTTACCTGGCAGAATTTCACAGGAATTCTACTGTATAATTTATCATTTCCCCAGTATTTTTCCCTCCCACCTCCCCCATTTCCCCAGTATTTTATGTTTAACAGAATATTACTATTCAAATTTATTTCTATATCTTAAAGATTCACCAAACAGTAACCCATAGAAATGAGTGAGTACATGCATTTGTGTGGATGAATATAAGTTAATATGCACTCCATGAATACAGCAACAAAAATATTATCTCCAGTATCTGCTTACAGATACTTGTCTGTCCAGTCTTCATTGTTTCAGTACATTTGCTTTTTTGTTATACACGGGATCCTCCATGCCATGAGTCAAAAGTCATTTTTCAAGTCATATGAACAAGTTTTTTTTCTGGAGCCTGACTTGTCTAAAACTAAGGTGCTAATCACCTCATTTTGAAGTGGAATGTCTCTGTTTCCTCACACAATAGAATGGCATTTTAATTTTTATTATGTTTTCTTTTCTGTATGAGTATGTGTGCTTTGTATATGTATTATGTATATGCATATAGTTGTACAGGTGCAACCACAACTGTGTGGAAGCCAGAGGAAGGCATCATGTGTCCTTCTTTTTCACTCCCTGCCTTACTCCTTTGAGACAGTCTGTAACTGAACACAGGGCTATGCTGTGGGTGAGCAATGACTCCCCCTAGCCCTCAGTCCATGTCATCTCTGCCCCACACAGTGCTGAGGTTATAAATGAGAAGGTTACCTGGGATTTTTAGATTGGTATTGGAGCTTTAAACTCAGATCCTCATGCTTACATAGGTACTATTAACTGCTGAGACATCTTCATAGTCCTTAATTTTTGAAATACCTTTAATAGACCTATTGCATAGGTCTGTCAACACAATAAAATGAAATTAAATAGTTTTACTCTCACAAGTCTCCTGATTTTTATATAATTTACAAGACCACACCAGTCACATTGAATATAAATTTTGCTTTTAATAAATTGGAGGTCCTAAGCTGACTGTCAGAGACTGAGGATAACTGAGACATAGTAATTGCCCAAGATCAAAAACATGCAGTTAGTTGTAAACCCTTCATTTGTATTTTATAAAGGAGAGGATTGGAGAGATTGGTGTCAGGATACTGGATAAAGTTTATTTAATAACTGAAAACAAGTTAAGGATAAATTATTTGAAAATAAATATGTTAATAAGCTATATTTATGATACAATATCAAATATTCTTTACTGCACATTATAGTGTTATGTCACCCTTTATAATCATGCTAGGATGCTTCAAGTTGTTTTATTTCATAATTCTGAAATTTTCCTACCCAAAATATATTTTATAGCCTCTAATATCTGGGGTAAAGTCTATGTTATTTTAATACTTAATTTCACAAAAGAAAATAATTACATTAACCCAGAACCTTTTTGACAACTAGATTGGTATCATTCCAGACCATCTTATAGTAATTGTATTAGTTTTGTTTATCCATTCGGTTAGTTATAGAGTTAATGAATGCATGACTCTTACATGACTTACAGACACATGGTTATGTATTTGTATCCAAACCCCCTTTTCAATATTCTTATCAACCAGTGGGCTAGAAAAGAGTTATAAATAATAACAAGCTAGTTTTGAGGGAGTTGCAAGCAAAATAAATATTAAGACAAGTCTAGATCTCAACTGACATACAAGTATTTCACGTACAAGCTAAAAAAAAAAAAGGCTTTTGGAACAAAAAGTATAATCTCCTGAAGTTCATGCTGTTTCGCCGATTCAGCAAATATGCAAACCTAATTGCCAGGCAGAGTGACAGACTCGGAGTAGCCCAAGTTCTAGTCCTCTGCTCTTGCCGTCTTCTCACTGGCTTCTCTGATTTCTCAGCTGCTATTTAAACTTTAATTAGTGTAATGTCAGAATTGGAAGGTGGGCATATGATCCTTGACCAAGATGAGAAAATTCAAATCAAACCCTTTCTTATTTGTTGGAGAGGTAAGCATATGTTCGAGACTGTATGCAAAGGCTGCATGTTGGGGGTCAACCGTGTAAATAGTATCTTAGAAAAGAATGTTTGTGTAGATCTGGTGTCTACTTTAATACATAAATAAGCAAAGAAAGAAACAATGTAGTATCAATTTAAGTATATGTACATTTAAATTTTATATTTGTGCGTGAGTGTGTGTGTATGTGATGAAAAGCTTAATGGTAAGTAAAATCAGGAAGATATTGGTGTATAAAGAGGGAAATGGTTCTACAGATTTATGAAGAGATGCCAGGGAAAAGTGATAGCCAGCCCCAACCAAATGTTATCCCTAATTAACAGCAGTTCTCTCTGATTCTGTATCCTTCACCCCTACTCTGTGCAGGCCACCTTGGAACACAGCATTAGCCTGAATCAGTTTATTTTTTTTTAATGCACTTTTTTTTAATGGTTATCTTTTAAATCTGTCATCACTTTCCTTGAATGCCTTGTCTTTTTTGAGGTGCTAGCAGTGCTCCATTGAATCCTGACTGTTATCTAATCACATTTTTTAATTTTTTGGTGTGTCACCAAGAGAAATCACCCCAAATCTACTGCCTGCAACTCAATAGACCGTAAAAATGACAACCTGCTTCATGTGCTTCCAGAACATACTCCACATCCGAGAGAAGTGGAGCAGCAGTCCCTTCCAAAAGACCTGGAAATGAAAGCATCATTTGGTAGGAACTTAAATTTGGATATAGTTTATAGAAAAGTGCAGAAAAGTGCTTTACAAGATGGAAGAGGGAATGATCACCTCCCACCTCTCAGAAGAGACCCAAAAGAAGTGAAATTGATACACTGGGGAGACAGCACAGCTTCCCAAGTTCATGGCAGCTCTATCTACAACAGTGAATGAACAGAATCAAACGAGCTATGTATTGATAGACAAATGAATAAAGAAATTACACACACCACACACACACACACACACACACACAATTATTCGTCAGTTAAAAATCAAATACTAACTTAGAAATAGTAGTGAATCTATCTGCAGAAGTTCAGGGACATACATGGCTAAAGTTTTGCTCATCGGTCTGAGGATGTGGCTCAGTGGTATAATGCCTACTTTGGAAGCCTGAGGTTCTGGGTTCTGTCTCCACCATTTAAACAGACAAACAAACAAACAACCCAGAAACTACAGGAAACAAAACAAAAATGATCACCAAAGCTTTGTCTGCTGTAGAAGCAATCCAGCCACTTCATTAGGATATTCACAAAATCAATTCTGAGAAAATGTAAGAGAGTAGAAACTTTTAAAATTAGGCTTAAAAAGGGTCAGTGTTATTTCCCAACAAAGCATAAACAAAATAGTTTCTCACTGTTTGTCTAAATGACTGACTTCAGCTTCATGACAGAACGGGAAAGCAATCTGTCCCCAGACCTGATAGCATTTGATAAAGTTAACAACATGCCACACATACACTCTTGAATGGAAGGCTCAGCGATCTTTTCTCCATTGACATAGCAGACAATATGCTGTTTATACAGGCATAGAACACCACAGGATATGTAATGATTTGAATAAAAACCACCTCAATCCCAGGCTCATGTGTTTGAATGCTGGTCCCAACATGTGGTGCTGTTCTGAGAGGTTATGGGCTCTGTGGACTGTAGCTTGTCTAAGGGACATGGATTGCTGGGAGCTGGCCATGAGGGTGATGTCTTCAGATTCCATTGTAAACTCTCTAAGAAGCCAAACTGTAATTTCTAACCACCATGAACAGAGCTGCCCCCACCCTAACTCCACCCTGTCACCTGCCATGATGGACTGTAACTTCTAAACTGAGCCCAGATAACATCTCATAAATTACATCTGCTGGGTATATAGCCATAGTGAATAAAAGTAACTGGTCTCTTATCTACAGATTAAACTAAAGTAAACCTTGTCATAGTTACTCAGTCAAGACATTATACAATCTCTACCATTGGTTATGAATTACACTTTTTTGTTGAATGTGATGGTAAGCGTATTTCCTGTAAGGTAGCTACGAAAAAGAAAGGCAAGCCAAACATGCCACAACAAAGCAGATGGTGTGTGACATTTCCTTGAATTCACCTCAGTCTTAAATGTCCTACCAGGCAGTCCCATGCACAATCATTTCTAAAATGGATGGTCATCTCTCCAAGTCTGAAGAAGGAAGCTCACAGTCACATCAATTGCCTCAAGACTGACCAAGTAAGATTTTCATCTGGTCTCTCATGTTAATGGCTTTCAGTGTGCCAGTGCTTTCAGAAGGTGTTATCGTTTAAACACTAAAGCATCCCTGCCACATTGAGTCTTTACTGCAGGCACCAAGCAGAACAGTTTGTTGAATAACTGTAACTAGCTTTCTGTCAGAACACAAACTAAGTGGTAGCCATCTCCTGCCTTTGCAGTCTACCCCAGGTAGACAGGGTTTCCTTTAGGAGGATTTCATGTACATTTGCATATATTTCCAAAGCACATGGAAAAGATGTTCAATGTTCAATAACCTTTCCTGTACATAGTTCTCTTTCCTCCACACCCTTGAAAATTCTTATCTTTTGCCTCTTTTAATTATAGTTTTTAATAATTTATCATCTATGCATGCATGTATGTGTGTGGGTTCATATGTTCTACTTGTAGAGGTCAGAAAACAATCCTTGGAGGCTAGTCCTCACCCTGTACTATGGAGTCTATCCCTGGACTGCAGGGACGACATACCCAGTGATGAGGTGTGGCAGCTGGTACCTCCCTGCTAAGCCATCTCTCTTCTTCCATCTGTCTAGTGACAGGCATGAGAGCAGCTCTCTCTCATAATTTTAATTTGTTTCCTCAAACAACTGGGGACTTGCTTAGGGACCTGTTTTCATGGCTGTGCTGATCATTTGTATGTCTTCTGGGGGGAAAAAGGAAGAAAGGAAAAAGGAATAGAAGGAAGGAAGGGAGGGAGGAAGGAAGGAAGGAAGGAAGGAAGGAAGGAAGGAAGGAAGGAAGAGAAAGGCAGCAAGGCAGCCTACACAAGTTTTAGGCCACATCGTTCTCCTGTTACAGAATTTCTCAAGTTCCTTGTGTATTTTGGATAATTTTCCCTTTTAAAGTTTTTAAATATTATCTCCCACTCTGTGGATTGTTTCTTCAGCATAGAAATATACAGATGGCAAGCTGCCTCTGGACAGCCCTGTGTGTATGTGTTGCTAGGGATCTCTCCGTGGGCCTCATATGTGTCAGACAAGCATGCTGGGCCAGCTACATTCAGCCCCCTAACCATTTGCTGTGGCTGCATTTTGTTTCTGTCGACAGATAAAAACTGTGTCTATTATATATAATTTTTTTAAACAAACAAATCAGACTAGCACAATCATAATCTCAAATATGTGTGTGGAAAGAACATTTCAAATCTACTCTTTCTGCAATTTGGGAAGACAGAATCCATTAATACTAATTACGATGGCTTTGCTCTGCAGTGGGTCATCTGAACACTTCCTGCTGCCTGCTTGAAGCTTGGTGACCTTTGACCCTCTGCTTCTTGCCAGCCATCCCTCCTGCTACCTTCAGAAACCATCCGTGTACTCAGTTACTATGAGTTTGAGGTTTAAATTTGACATATATGTGCAATCATACACTATTTGTCTTACTAAACCCATTTCCCACTTAGCATAATGGTGTTACCGTTGAGCTTAGCTTAAATTGAAGTCTTCAATTTATAAATGTACAGCTTAAAAGAACTTGCATGTCATTGTTAACGAGTGAAGTTCAAGAACAAGTGAAATTAATGAGATAGGAAAACAAGAGGACATCCTCAGTGATGTTAAGCCTGTTTTATCTGGATAGAGATCAGATGAGGACAGATTTTTGAGCCTTACATTCAGCAGTAAAACCTGGCTATGTTTGTATTACTCGTAAGGAATGTAGTGCACTCACACATACACAGGAGAAGAAATCTATGGACGCAGTTTTGCTCAGCAGGTGTAGGGACTTGAGTCCAATTTTCAGCTCAAAAAAAAAAACCAAAACAGTGAAATCTATGAAGGGTCAATGGCAAACTGAATGAGCACTATTTTCTTGGTCAGCCTTAATATGACAAATGACATTTCCTTGCAGTGCGGAGAGTTTTCATACATTCAGTGTTCAGCAAGAGTTCGAATAGATGGGACAATTCAGGATCAAGACATGTACTGAAGGTGCTGAAATGCAGAATGGGCCGTTCCCACTAAAGATCGCATGATTCCTGTTTCCTTTCTGCCAGCTGCTATCATGAACTGCCTCCAGAAAGACGATTGTTACACCTAAACCCCTCAAATCAACCAGATGAGGACTGCCCCCAGAATATTCTCAATGGCGATGTTTGATTTATAAAACATATCAAAGGCTTCCAGAGCCAAAGAACTAAAACATTTTAAAAACCATTAAAAAGAAAAAACGGTCATCACAATAAAGCAGAAAGCTCTGTCCCTAAACAATAATCTGTCCCAGGTAGTAAAACATTGTCTAGTATCATGGTGTCATTTTTCCCCTAGCCAAGAAAACCATAACTAAAATATAAAACCATATTTTGTGAATTACAATGTATATTTCATATATTGTATATTATAAGTGTACATTTTTACTTTGTGTGTGGATAAATTCCTCTAAATGGAAACCCAATGCTTCTCAAACTCTTCTTCAAATCACCCTCCAATGTGGTTAAGAATGATCCTATCCTTCAGGCTTGGACTGAGTTTCCATTAAGGACCCAAGTTGGGGTCAGCAGACCCCACTTCCAAAGCAAGATACAAAGCTAAATGGTATTTAGACTCTATGTTAATGTGTTTTGAAAGAGAAAATAAAACTGGAAACTGTTGAAGTCTGGGTCTAAGGTACTAAGGTGAAGAGAAGTAGAGGTCTTCATAGGTTCAGACCTAAAGGAAGCTCTGAGTACTTTCAACAGTCTCCACTTATTTATGTGTCTGTTCTAAAGTGACTCCAATAAGAGCCCTTCAATTAGGGAGCTGTTTCAGCAATAGCGTCTACATTATCATACCAGCAGTTTTATTAAACTAATAACTGTTAGCATGGAGACACCATTACTGTAGATTGCATTTCTAATTATGGCACTAAATATACTCAGGTTGCATACGAGTGTTAGCAATTTCTACCCTAATCGCTTACCTCTCTTTCCTCCCCTTGCAGCCTCCCTCCCATCACTTCAGCTCTGTGAACTTCTGTTACTGTGTGTAAGGCTTCTCCCTTATACAGTTATCCAAACTGAGGTGTGCTAGTTCATGAACTACCTCCATGAATGGCGCCTTTGAACTTCCTTGTTGGTATCTATTCTCTGTAGCTGGAATTGGTTCAAAGTACATGGCCTCATGCTGAAACCACTTACTGTCTAGTTGGACATGTGTCTTGAAGGAGACCCAGTACAAGGAAAAATTCATATAAGATGTGTGCGTGCACATTTGGTACATAACAGACATCTGGAAGTTTGGCAGCTCAGCTGAAAATGCTTCCTCTCTGATTACATCCACTCTAGGTGCTTATTAGCTGGACAGCCTGGCTGAGGCAGCTCTGTCTAAGGAATCCCCTAAAATCTCCCATAAGGCCATGCTTTCTCCTGGTGACAACCTGAGCATACATTGCAAAGGCACATTCAGCAATGTCTGCCTGTTTCAACCTTCTGCCACATCAACTAGCTTGATTTTATTGGTCAAATGCCAGTCATAGTTTTAGGGCAGACCTCTGTACTCTCTGGTCCTGACAAGGTAGAATTGGGTACCATGGCCAATCCCAACATAATAACACATAGATAAGTCCTCTCATGGCAGTGAAAGGGTGTGGATGACCACTTCAGAAGGACAGACAGGTCTAGCAAAAACAGTTTCTCTGTTAACCATAGAGGTAATGTTTAAAGTCTGAGTCAGTTATTTTACTGAGTGCCAATTACCTATATTTAGTTAAATTAGGAATGCTGAGTTGTTCATTTAGGTCAATAATCCCAGGGCTTGGTAGAAAATGAGAAATTATGGTCCTAATATGCTCACAGTTATGACACTTTCATTATGATATGAAATTCTTCTTGTTATATCAGTGTTTTAAAGTCCAGAATTCCTGGTGACTCAATCCTTGGGTACCACATACTTTAGTCATATTCATTCAGTCATACAGAATGTTTCATTCATACATACCATAAAATGTTTCTATATCGTCTTTACTATTATTTATTTATTATTTGTTTGTATAGAAAAATACAACACTGTCTCAGGCTTTGCGATCCTTACAGTGCTTACATATGAGTTAATAGGACATCTAATTCTAGGCGGTGAGCCCTATATTTCTACTAGCTGTATGCCAGTCTTCTCAGGGAGAGAGGACAGCCACTGATCTGTTGATGCTGGAGCTAAATCCAGATAGAGAGGAAAACTATCAAAAGCATAGAGGACTGGCAGCATGCTGGATTCAAAGAACCATCATACATAATGGTATGAAGTTGTTTGTGTCTTGCACCATCTGTCTGGAATCACTTAGGTTAGACTCTTAGACCCTGGAGCAGGGAGGCTGGAGCCTACTTACAATGAAAAAGCAAGAAGGAGTATGCTGGCACATGGAAAGATATCAACTGGAGTAAGAACTAAAAACTGTGGATTGCATTTAAAATTGAATCCGTGCCAGAATGATGAAGTAGGCAGGTTCTCTGTCAGAGTCATGCCAGCCTGGCAACTAGAGAGTACCCTATGAGCAATGTCAACCTCATTCCAGAAACAAGACCATAGACAAAATGAGTCCAACAGCCCCAGTGTAGCAGATATGGTAAGAGTAGCTCTGCCTGTGTTCAGGCTTTGCCCTTTGTTTCCTAAGCACAGGGCAGCTACATTTCCCAGCCTTATTTGTAGTTAAGGGCACATGTGTCTAAACCCTTGGTTATTGAACATGAGGAGAGGTTGTCTACTCCATGGTAACTCCAACCTAACCATTGATACAGAGACATGAATTGCAGTATCATGAAGGGAGCCGAAGTCTCCACTGGAGTCTGAGGTCTTGGATCACTTTATGATGAAAACTATACTTCTCAGCTCAGATTGAACCTGGTCCAGCAATTAATAACTTTTTTTTGGCATGGCAGCTAATTTTAATGAACTTATTTTGAACGCAATTCATTTGGTTATTTTACAATATATACTTTTCTGAATCCTTTTACCTGTTAGAGTCATAAATTCTTACTTAATATGATTAGTCTACACTAAATAATAAAACCAGAAATATCAAGGTGCTCAGCTTCCCCTAGTGTTGCACGTTTCTGTGTAAAGACAATTCTTACTCCTTTCTCCAGAGGTCCATTAGAGTGTGAGATTCAAGAGAGGGCTGACAAGGATATCCAAGTGCAGACGGTGGCTTTGGAGATGGAAGGTCCCTGGGCTTTATCTCTGCTCTCCACTGAGGTGTATCAGTCATTTGCTTATCCAGACATGCCTACTGGACACCTACTACAGTGTGACAGGCATCCACCCTGTGAAGTCAGCCTCTCAGTGAAGTTAGCACATCCCTTTTCTTTGGGTACCTATTATGTAAGACCCAAGGAGGAAAGTGCAGCTGTGTGCTCGCCACAGAAGGCTGTAGCTAGTGTCTGAGTAGAATCAGTGTGGAGGGGAGAGAGGTATATGGAAGACTCAGCCAAACCTTCTGGGAAGGAGAGACCTTGACCTCATATCTGAAAGAAACTGGATGAGCAAGTGAGATCCAAGGAATAGGAGGCAAAGTGTCCATCCTCCCCCATGGAAGGGGTTGTGGCATGGCTGTGGTGTTCAAGCATCCCTGCCTGCCCCCTGCAGCCCACACACCAGGACTCAGGTAGGAGGCAGGAGTTGCTCCAGAGGATCTGAATATTTTTGCATAATTGCCCTCATTTTGTTTAACTGCCTACTAATTTGTTTATGAGATTACATAAAAGCGGTAGACACACTAGTAGCTAAATACAGAACTTTACGCTCTCCACAAAGAGCCACCAAAATGACATGCAAATGTCTCTATATTTATCTCTTGCTTTGCCTCCAATTCTTCATATGGATGTAGTTTGTATGTGTGCATATTTATGTTAATTTTATTTATAGAACACTATTAGACAACTTAGGACATCATTTATTAAACCCCGAAGAATGCTTAGCTTTCACATATATTTCTTGTTTTTAATTATTTTAATGGGTACATTGTCAGTTGTTTCCTGGTAGATAATGTGTATAGATGTAGTCTTTGGCCAGAGTGATTGCCTTGTCATTAGACAGCCTAAATGAGACTAGCTCATTTGGCTGGGTTATTCCATTTATTGCTTATTTATTTATTCACTTATGTGTTTGAGGGGCTGAGTGTTGAACTTTGGGTTTCACATATGCCAGGCAGATGCTCAAACACTGAGCCATCGCCCAAACTTTTTTCTTTTCTTTCTTTTTAAATTAAATATTTATTTATTTTTTATTTTGAGACAAGATCTTAGTAAGCTGTCTGGCCTGACTTTGAGCTCCCTCTATAGCCCAAGCTGGCCTTAAACTTGAAATCCTTCTGCCTCCATTCCTGAAGTAGCTCAGATTATTGGCTGTGCAGCACCAAGCCTAGTTTAGTTTCCTTTTGAAGCCAGGACAAAGGGGATTGCTTTTTTTAAAGCCTAGAAGTCATAGAGTAAAACTACTCAGAAATCACACTTAGGTGACAGAGTGATAAGAAAAGTTCCCTTCAGGAGCCACTAACACTTTACCTGTGGAAACTCTTGAGTCTAGAGAGGCAAAAAGGGCCTTAGTTCAGACCAAGACTCAGATGGGAAGATTGGAGGATTTTTACCCTAGTGTTCTTTTAGAGTTAGCATTCTAATTATTGTCATTTCAATGTAAATCAGCCTCTAAAATCGGTCCATTCAGAAAGGTTAGGAAGGGATATGGAATTTGGCTAAACTCATTTAAATTACACACAATAACATTGAGTTAATTATTCTTCCTGTTCCCTCTATCCAGCTAGGTTTGTTGTTTTATTTGGGTTTTGTTGGGGGATTTTGTTGGTTTTCTGTGCTGACTTATACTCTAAAATAGGGACCAAGAGCTGAGTAACAGCTTACATTCTTTTCCTGGAAGCACTTTGTTAAGGTAAAACTTGCCTCCTGTAACATACAAGGATAAGTGTATCTTCCAAAAATAAAAAACAAAAACAAAAACAAAAACAAAACAAAACAAAACAAAAAAACAAAAACAAAAACAAAAAGAACTCAGGCAAATATACAAAAATACTTAACGCTCATCCTGATCGAGATGTGGAATGTCACACTAGCCTCCTCCTTTCATGATCCGGCCAGGTACTTCACCCACAAAGACAATTACTACACGATTTCTATGACCTAAATAACATATGCATCTTCTTATGCTTCCTCGCCATCGAACCATACTGTAAGTAATCCTCTGGGTCAGGATTCTCTCATCAGAAGTCTGTGCACTAAGTATTGCCTAGGGTTTCTGCAAACATTGCATGTATGTACGATTTCATGTGCTTAAACATTGATACAATAAAAGTGGCGCTCACTAACAGGAACGTTTGTAATGGCAACAAGGTGTAATGTCACCAGGAGGGGACCATGTTAAATCAGCTGCACAGAATATTCAGAAAATGATCCTAGGACAAATTAAAAATAGAAATAACATTGCAAAGCACGGGAAGATGTGTATAACCTTCTTATAAATATGCCCATCTTAAGCACTTTCAAGTACGGAAAGAAAAGCCTAATTATAAATTATTCTTATCCATTTATTAAGGCTGCTCCCTGAAGGGCTAATGCTAGGCAATGCCTCATTAACCTTGCATCAGCTACTTGTTCTTTAATTTTTTTTTTTAAAAATGATTTTTCCCATAATTTTCATTAATTCAGTCAGGCCCTGCTCATTTGTACAAATTAGTAAGGGGAAAGGGAGAGAGAGAGAGAGAGAGAGAGAGAGAGAGAGAGAGAGAGAGAGAGAGAGAGAGAGAAAGAGAGAGAGTTCTGTGGGCTGAAGGTTCTAGGCATTTCCCCTTACATTCCCTAGCTCTGTTCTTTGCATGAATTGCCATCTATGGAGCCACAGCACCCAGTGGATTTCTAGTTCAAAAGCATTGGTATTTAAGCATGAGCTACACTGTGAAAGGTCACCTCTAATTCTATTATTGTATTAGTGAGCACAGATACTGAACCAAATGTTACAGAGTTTTATAAAACAGTTCGTATGAGCCCATTGCATGTGTGATATGTTACATTTCGCTAAATTTTACAAGCTAGCAATCATAAGGGCCAGTTTTTTATTATGAAACTAATAGTAATTTGGAAAAAAAATCCTTCTGTCCATTTTAGGATATAGCATCCTAGCTTTTGAGATGGTAAAGTCTGGAAAAGTGTACCCATGTGAAGGAAATAATCACTGTAAAAGAAGATACAAGGATTCAAATAATTGAGATAGTCACTCAAAGTTGTTTGCATAACTAGGGGTGGTGTGGGAATGCCTAAAGGCTCAACGGTTTTGTACAAGTACTAACAAATGGACACAAAGTCCTTGAGGAGAAGCTGAATTCATGATGCCCTGCAGAAACCAGAGTTCGGGAATATGGCTTACCTTTTCTTTCTTACCACAGCTCTTCTTCCTTGTAGCAGATGAGGTGTCCCTGCCTAGCCCCACCAACTTCTGTGGAAGCAGACATGGTGCTGACACTGTGGTCTCAGCTTCTGGAGATTGTATCACTTTCTCCTGTTACGGATGGAGTCCCACACTCTGGCCACCAGTTAGCAGTTTACGCGCACTCCCATTTTCCAGTTAGAAGTCTGTGCACTGGTAGTGTGCAAACCTATCTCTATTCCTTCATCCTGATTAGGAGAGTCCAGAGGAGTTTTCCAGGTCAAGGTGAAGACATGAGACAACTAACTCTACATTTCATTTACCTTAGAGTGTTCTGGATTTTCCCTGGAAACCACCTTAATTGGTAATTCTAAGAATCGCCATTTGAGCCTGATTTTTGAGGGGGCTGCATTTAAGATATTCATTTCATCAATTTTTCTATTCTTGTTCTACTGGTAAACACCAGGCGCTCTCTCCAGGAACTTACCTACCTGGGAGGACAGATGCCTCAACAAGGACTACAGATTCCAAAGTCTGTTCACAGTTCCTACTTCTGTGTCCAACTTTTCTTCCTCCAGTAAACACACATGGTCAAAGCAGAATGCAATGTCCTTTCCTCAGGATCCACCAGAGTCAGATTAAAGAAAATGGTTTTGTTGTAATGAACAGCTCGTTGCACGGCTCAGTGACTGAAAGCAGATGGTGCTCCCCAAAACATCAGAAATCAAAAGGTGCGCCTTCAAGATTATTTCTTTTAATAATTTGTTTATGCAGTATACAGGGTTCTGCATGAATATATGCCTACATGCCAGAAGAGAGCACCAGATTTCATTATCGATGGTTTATGAGCCACCATGTGGTTGCTGGGAATTGAACTAAGGACCATCAGTGCTCTTAAACTCTGAACCATCGCTCCAGCCCAGCTTCAAGACTCTTAACTATGATAAATAATCAGAAAGGCATTGTTATAAATGTGTTCTAAGCCACACACACACAAACTGAAAGTCTTTACTTGTATGTGATGTCAAACATAGGAAGAATCATCTTTATTCCAGGCTTATTTTCTGAGGCCTGACATAGAGTGCGGATGCTTCTTCAGTGATGAATCAAATCCTGGCCCTTCATGCTGGTATTTAAATCAAACTGGCTGAAATGTGCCGGCGACATGTGTAGTCAAGTGCAGTGTTAGTCACAGAGCATGGGCATTGTTGTCAATGGAACAGACAGCTGAAAGACAATGTCACCATATACTCTTACTGCCTCTTACCAGAAAAGTGGAGCAGGCAGTGAAGGATGAAATTCCGAGAGCTTTGCAAGGCTGGGGTGGTCTTGGGGGCAAAGGAGGATGTTTGGTTATCACTTGTACTGAAGTATCTGCCACGGTGTCTTCCATTCAGTGTTTGTAAGATATCTACTTTGTACCAAAGCACTAATCTAGATAGTAGTGATGTGAGAAAAAAGTAAGTACATACTGTAGTGAGAAATCAGAAGGAAAAACAAACTCCTGGAGCAAAAAAATATCGGATTTATGGTTTAGTTTTATAAATG
>NW_028227257.1:44140888-44213388 GCF_978045245.1 Mus caroli | reverse complement strand
GATGTTAGGTTCTGTGGAGAGATAGGAAGATAGCAACACGATATTGACCCCGTTTGAAGAAGCTGAAAGTACATAAATGGCCCAAGTCGATGCTGGAGGTGATGCCGAGCAAACGTGTCAGGAGGGTAGTGAGAGTCTGAGCTCACTGCCTCGGGAGGAAGGAGTGTTAAATACTACATGTGGGGTTACATCAGGAGCTCCCCTTCTGTTTAATGTTCAGCCCGTGAATGAGTCATGACTGTAAGAAGAGTTAATCAGAGGAGTAACAAGACCCAGTTACCCAGGTTAGGGGTCCCTTGCCTCTCCCATAGGGCAGCTGTCCAGAGCCCTTGGTGGGACCTGGGGAGAGTTCACACAGCTTCCTAAGGCGTCCTGACATTTGTTCCTGTCCAATCCAGGCGTACTATTGCAGAGGGGGCACTTCTTGCCTAACTAAGCTTGTGACAAGCCTGAGCAGGGTTCTGCTGCCTGGAGAAGGTGAGCTAGTGGTTAATGCTTTGCTGTGAAGCCGCCTGATGACAGTGAATTTCACAGGACATCTGGCCAGCTCCTTTCTCCCTGCCAGGCACCCATCACCAGAGGTAGCCTTTGAAGGTCTTTCTTTGCTTGAACAAAGGTGGTGGACTTTATTTTATACACCTTCTCTCATTTTGAGATGTGAACCTTGTTCTGAGGGTTGACTCCTTCACCAAGAACTATGAGTTTGTGGTCTATATGAAAACTTACAATTATATTAAAATTTCCTAAAATCTGACTATGTTCTTTTTTGTAAACCTCTGAGTAATAAATCAAAACCTGAAGAGCCCCGAAAGTTCTCATACAGCTGCAGTGTGAAGACAGTCTTGTTTTGTAAATGAGGTGTCGTGTTTTAGTCACCGCTGAAGGTGCTTCCATACTCTCATACTCTGTTCATAATAGACTTTAAAAGCCGCGAACGGTATGATTAAAATGTAAATCTATTGTAATGAACATCCGATGGGTTTGCATCCTAGCACACGGTCGTGTGTGTGATAGGCTGCTGTTCAGCATTAATGAAGTTTATCATAAATTACAATTTTAAAGTGTGATTTTTAGACTCTGCACCTGGTGTTTTTCAGGCTTGTAGTATGCTTGCTTTAGTAGATTGTTAACGCTACTTTTAAAGTACTACAGGAGTTTGGAAAAGAAGAAAGCTCTTCATGGTCTTGGTAGTCTGGCAAAGCCACCGACATACTTTTGGGCATTTCTGGCCCTCCATTAGGACCATACACATTTGTAGTTGAAAATGTGGTGGCTTAAGTACTTAAATACTCGTCATTTACAACTCCATTTCTGATGTTCTTATGCTCTAGGTGACATGAGAATGCTGTGTGCATGGCTTTAACTATTTTATGAACAAAAATGTAAATTACAAGCATGCTAGCAACGTGATTCAGTTTCTTTATACCTCTCCATTTTCTGTACCTCCAAAGGAGCTGCTCTCGAGGCTCCATTTTCATTTCTATTTTAGTTTTTGTATTCTTGACCCATGTGTATGCCCGTAATTCTCCATCTTTCCCCGCAACCTGCTGAACTCTTCCGTTTGCTCCAGTAGGTTTCCTATGGCTTCTTTTGGAGTTCTCACATGGAGAAATCTACTCTCTGCACCCACCAGGTTTATGTGCTTGCAGTTTAACGACTATGTAATATTTCAGCCTTCATTTTGGCTTCTTCTGTTAAAGTAGATTTGCAGTCCATATGTTTATTTATTATTTTCCCATTTTCACTTATTTGATCAGAATATATATATATTGTCAAAGGGCAGGAAATGCTTTTATAGCTCAGGATATGTGAATTTGCATGTGGCATTGAAAACTTTCACAAAGCCGTTTAGCCAAAATGTCTCACTAGGAATTATGAATTCCGTCCCCGCTCCTCCTTCTCTTCCCTGTGCCTCAGCTACCCCCACCTTCTTGCTCTTCTGTAGTCTTGTTTCATCTCATTTCCACCCCAGGGCTTTACCACCTGTACTTAGCATTCTGCTCCAGAGCCTTAGACTCCCTTATCATGTATGTTTTATGCTCTTTTTCCCTACCTAGAGCTGTCTGTAGCTGCCCTATCAAAAATGCCCGTTTTTTGTCATCCCCTTTCCACCCCGTTTTGTTTTCACTACATAATTTTATGAATAATCTATGGCTTATTGTTGGTTTCAGTCTTAGTTAGGGTTTCCATTGCTGTGAAGAGACACCATGACCAAGACACTCTTATAAAGGACAAGATTTAATTGGGGCTGGTTTATAGGTTCAGAGGTTCAGTCTGTTGTCATCAAGGCAGGAAGCAAGGCAGCATCAAGGCAGGAGGAGCCAAGAGTTCTACATCTTCCTCCCAAGTCAAACAGGAGAAGACAGGTTCCCACGTGTATAGGAGGAGGGTCTCAAAGTCCATCCCCACAGTGACTTGGAACACACTGACTAGCCTGTATGCAGATCAATAGACTGGAGAGTGTCCTTTTTAGGTGGCTCAGTAGGTCTTAGCCTCTCCCAGGCTTCTTGGATGGTCTTTGTTTCTTTTAAGCAATTTGACTGATCTCTGCTTCTTTTAGGATGTCGGACTTGTCTGAGAGTGTTCCTTGCAGCTTGGCTTGTCTGAGAGTGACTTTCAATAGTCTTTACTGTTCACTCTTCTAGAAGGAGGAGCCTAGTGAAGGGACTTTCTGAAGATGCTTTGAGTTGCTTACTTTCTGTTACAGGAGTTTCTTGCAGGATGTAATGGTTCAGTCTTGGGGAAAACTGCTGTACCACATGGCACGTCTCATTTTCCCATAGCTGCCTTTCATATGACCAGTGGTCAGGAGTAAGTGATTTGTGGCTACATAGGGCACAGTGGAGGGCTAGAATGCTGCCTGCGACTTTGGGAGAAATCCATAGAGACTTGCTGAGTGCATGCAGAACTGAATGAGTGAATTAAGTAGCCTTAGCTTGGATAGATGCCCTTTGACTTACAGTGCTGTTACCTCTTCAAACATCCATTCTAAATTGAAAATATGTGGGTTGAGCATGCCTATAATTCATCCAGCTTTCTGCTCTTCCAGACTGGCAGCATAGTACACTATTGAACACGGGGTACTTACCCCTGCTGTACATGGCCTGGCTAACCGGGAGCCTGGACTCACTGATGCTGTCCTGATTCCGGGAGCCCTGGGAAATGGTGCAAATTTAAAAAAAAGGCAGGGTGCAGTTTCTGCTGAATTGAATTTTTACTATCATAGAGTCAGACCATAGAAAGCTGGAGAGCATCTGTACAAAAGAAATGCATCAAATTAAGAATAAAATCAGGATCTCATTAGGAGTGATTAGAGGAAAAAACCCAAACAACAACAACAACAAACCAAGACTTTCCTGTATCCTTTACTCAAGTACTGTAGTGGCATTTGAATGGTATCAGCTGATACCATTAGGAATTGTTATTAGGAATTGTTCCTTTGCATTTTATAAAGGCCCTTGTGCTGGGCAGTGAGAAAGATTAGACAGAGGGCTCCAGAAGGCTGGAGTCTAGGGTGTTGACAAGGGCTTACAGTACAGTATGCCTTACTGTACAGTAGTTAGAAGTTACTGCAACAGCTGTGTGTTTCCTGGCTTAGTGTTCATGCATCTGACAGCTTTGGTGTCGACTTAGGGTTGCAGTGTGGTTGTGTGCCACTTTCTGGACACTCGGCACCGGGTGCAGAGGGCGGTTGTTTCCCTCCTGTGATTTCAATGGACATTTCTCTAGATTAGACTTCCAGTGCACCTGGATATTCACCAAAGCATGATCTGTAAGGTTTTCTGCTGCCTTCTGAGTGCATTGGTAGCCTTTATCATAACCAATAAGATATTTCTCTCATGTTAAATTTATAATTGGCAGGTCCCTGTAGGAAGAATCATTATCAGTACTGCGGAAGTGCCTCTTGGCTGTTCCATCTGGGAAATGAAAGTTTTGTGAAGGTCAGAAGAAAGGGTGACCCCAATTACGATGATGACTTGTACGTCACAAATAGTTTAATAGCTTGGAACCTTACTCCGTCCCCTTTCCAGTGTCATAAAGGAAAGTAAAAAAAAAAAAAAATCAAAAACTACCTATTCAGGGCAGCACAACCTCCCCCTACAGTTTTAAGAAGGCATCCAGTCCAGAATGGTCTGATCAGCAGCCACTGCTGTACAGTAGCTGCAGTTGGAATTGAAATCACATAATTATTGAAATCACATAAGCCCGTAAGTATATGTATCAGTTCACCTTTATTAATTTGTCAAGGTTAATGTCTGCGTAATGAATTGAAGATAATTAAAGATTCATTGGCAGCCATCTGCTCGTGTTTTCTCAGGGAAGTAAGTTTTATAACCCGTCTTCCTAAGGAGGCTTCATTAGCACAGACTCCATTTTTAACGGCAAGCCACGCTGCTGTTTTAGTTGATGTGAGAATTCTATTTTTTTTTTTAATCTTTCAGCTCAAGGCAGCCGGTTAGGGAGTTCTGCCTCCAGACCTGTAAGATCCCCAGAGCGTGTTTGCAGATGCCTTCACTGTTGGGAGTGAGCTGGTCAGACTTGGACCTGTCAGTCAGCTCTTTTAGTGGTCTGCTTAACAGGCTAGTCCGGCTGGCATCTGTGTGATTATCCAGCCCTAGAGGCAGAGCTCTGGGCGCTGCCCCAAGAAAGACAACCTCATCTTGTATCCAGCTACATGTCCAAGGAAGGAAGCTGACAGAGCACAGGGCTTTCCCGGGTGCTTCCCCTGGGCGGCTTGCCTTATTGCTGGATGAGGCTGCAGCAAGCCCATGAAAAGGAGGGCTTGGGAGGACGCAGGTGGCTCCGGAAATCCTGACTGCAGATTCCCACTTCTCACTTCCTCCTTTGCCCAAATGCTTCTTTGCTAAATTTCCCTCAGCAATGTCCTGCCAGCTCTGGTTTTCCTCCTCAGTTGGGGGTAATTCCCCGCAGGCATACCATTGCCAGCCCTCAGGGGCTCTCTCCTCCTCAGGCTGACTCAGCCTTCAGGGGTGTCAAGTCACACTTGTCCAGCTTTCCCTGTGTCCTAACTTGCTTCCGCCTATTTCCCTGCTTTCCCTTGTTCAGATTCCTGGCCTTTTCCTTGACCTCAGGCGCTGGTCCTTGAGTTCCCTTTTGAGGTCTTTCATCACCCCATGCTCCTTCTCCCTTTCTCCCTCCTACTTCCCTCTCTCCTTCTTTCCTGTCTCTCACACATTGCTCCCTGTGGTCCCACCCCTTCCACCCTCCCCACGGTTTCTTTTCTTCAACTTCAGTAGCATCCACCACACTTGCTTTATCTCTCAGCCAGGAGCATCTTCTGTCTGCTTTAACTGTGGGAAGCGGTGTGTGCTCAACATTTCTAAGCACAATTAGGACACTTAGGAACACATCACCCTAAAGTGGGCTACTGGGATAGTCCGAAACCCTCTGGGGAGAATTTTTGTTTTGCCTTGAAAGGCAAAGGTGAGTCCTTGGTAGAAATAGCACTTCAGTGAAGGTTTCACTGAGGTGTGTATAACATAGGCACTCTAACAAGTGTGGGTCGAACACCAGCCTTCTAAATGTGATGATGGGTTAGGGTTCTGAGCCTTGCACGTCACATACTGAGCATGGCATGGTGGCATATGCAAACAGGAAGTCTCGGCACCTGAAAGTGGACACAGGTTTTCAGAAGTGCAACAATATCTTTGGCTCAGTATTTCCCCTACTGATATTAACGTGATTATATTTAATGCATATTCCTGAAATCAGTTTTCTCTTTAGTCTCAAACTTGAGCATGCTAGATGTCAAGTATTGCACCTCATTATCAGTCATATTTCTCTCTCTTCCCCCATATATTGCACCTCATTATCAGTCATATTTCTCTCTCTTTCCCCCTATATGCTTGAAAACAAACGTTATGTATTTAATTATTTTCTGTCAATGTTTGCCCTGGCAGAAAACAATAAATGAAATAATGCTTTTTTTTTTTTTTAATGGTTGCGGTTAGGCCCATATTTTAACAGTTCATTGTTTTTCTGATGGTTATTGAATTAGACTAGAAATGAAGAAACATTATTGTATTTATTTTTTTTCTTATTGTAAAAATGTTGTTTGTTGTAGATAACTTTGAAAACTCAGAAAAATTAAAAAGGAGCACTGCTAGTGTTTCTCCACTCCTACAAAAGCCACAGTCCGCGTCGCCAGCGTTCTGCAGATAGAGCACAGTTTGCCCAGTTCTCCACACTGTGGTCCGCTATACCGGTGCTTCTGTAATTCAGGGAAATGTGGATTTTTGTGTTTGTCCTAGAAATGTCCTTTTGTTACATATTTATGTATCTTTCATTCCATTAATTTAAAATTTGTTACTGGGGGCTGGGAGGTGCTCAATTGGAAGAGTGCCTGCCTAGCATTCCAAAATCCTGGGTTCGAACCCCATCAATGGATGAAAACAGGTCTGGTGGCCCAAGTCTGTAATTTCAACACTCAGGAGGTGGAGGCAGGAGGATTGAGAGTTCTCAAGGTCATGCTTGGGTATTTAGCTAGTCTGAGGCCAACCTGGGCCACAGCAAACCTGTCTCATAAAACAAAATGAAATACTAGTCTCTTATACGGATTATAATGCCAGTATATTTCACAAGAAAACATTGGTTAGTTTTATGTATTCTTTTGATTTCAACATGCAATATTTAAGAGAGGAAAAAGGATATTGATTTTATTTAATGGAAACATTTAAAAGTCCAGTGTATCTAAGGAAGGAGTGGGTTTTATTTGTCTTCATGTTCGGCTATGCTTAGAGACTAAAGCATTTATACACTACTACCTCTAATACTTTCCTCCTGAGACCACTTGTCGTAATGAGCTGTCAATTATTGTGCATCTGAGTATAGTTAGAAGGACTGTTTGGCTTGCAGTGTAAAAGCCAACATGAATTGGCAGGAATTGAATTATAAGTGTGGTTCAATGAGGAGCTAGCATGCCCTTCCATGTCAGTGTAGTACCTCATCTCTGAAACATTTTGTTACCTGTATAAAAATAAGAAATATAAGAGAACTCCATGACAGTCAACAGAGATGTTTACACTCCCTTGTTTATTACTGCCTTATTCACTATAGCAAACCACTGGGACCAGATTAGTTGTTCATCAATAGATGAGTGGATTGTGTGTGTGTGTGTGTGTGTGTGTGTGTGTATGGATATATATGTGAATACCACTCATAGCTAAAGAATAATAAAGTTTAAAAGTCTGCAGGAAGATGGTTGGAGTTAGAATATATAATATTAAGTCCGGTCACATGATCTTAGAAAGGGAGATAAAAAGAACCTTATCTCTCACATGCAGAATCTAGCCAATAGTATATGTATATTATAAACAAATATACATGTGGGTACACTATAATTTGTAGAAAAGAGAACAAGACAGGCTTAATATAAAGGTCTGTGGAAGGACTGGATGCCGGTGATGATACAAATTTTGGAAAAGGATGCAAGGCTAACTGATTTCTCTAGTTTAGTTGTGACACTGCCATGGATTTTGTTTTTGGCAATGGGTAAGGACATAAAGTATATTTGATAATGAAAGTGTACAGTTTTAATGTTTATTTGATTATTTTATGTGTATATATGTATGCTTGAGTATATGTGTAAAATTTAATATGAAGCTCCACAGCTTTTGAAAGCCTTTTCTAACTATATAGAATTTTTTTTTTTAATTCTGGGTCTGGCTAATTTTGACGTGTAATCTTTCTTATTATTTGCAAGATTTTAAATAATAAATTTAATAAAATTTAACCTTAAAAATATAACATAAGCAAATAAAATGTAGTGGTATAATTGAACATATGGCTATGTAGACTTTATGTATAATATGTATTGGGAAAACCTTATAAGCCAAGAATTATGAACAAGTATATTTTTGTTAAAGTAGAAATGGTTAGTTATGATCCCTTGGAGTGATCTAGGGTCACTGGGATCATGTAGGATTAAGAGTGGGACTACTTTAAAGTGTTTTGCCTTTATTCGGAACTCAGAGAAACTGCAGTGTACCAAAGTGTATATCGTCGTTACTTGTTTATCACAAGCTTATTAACAGGGTATTAATTAAAACAGTGTGGGTGTCTATATGTCTGTGTGTCTGTGTCTGTGCCTATGCCTGTGCTTGTGTATGTGTGTGGGTCAGAGGCCGTGGCACGTATGAAGGTCAGACTGTAAGTTATAGGAGTCATTTCTCTCCTTATGCTATGTGAGTCCTGGAACTTAAACCCAGGTTGTCAGGCTTGGAAGCAGGCACCAGCACCTACTACTGAGCCATCTCACTGGCCCACATTATATAACTATTCTAATACTTGACTCCTGCTTATTACGGTGGTACAAAAGTTACTGCACTATTGTACATAGTACTGTGGTATAAGAGCACATATTTCCATGGTGAAATCTTTACTTTGAAGGTGCCTCTTGTAAATGATAACTTTAAGAAAACCATGAGATGCTGGGTGTGATACCACACACCTTCAATCCCAGCACCAGAGAGGCAGAGACTGGTGGATTTCTATCCAGAGTGAGTTTCAGGGCAGCCAAGGCTATACATAGACCTTGTCTCTAAAAATAAAAGCAACAAAACCCGAAACAACTACAGCAAAACCAAAAAGCCAAAAAGAACCTAATGAGATTACTATATATTTTTAGTACAGGCAATAACATTGTATTACTAAACAGAAAACTAATACCTGGCTATTTGACAGGAAAACATAGAGAAACAGAAGTTAAGATGTATGCAGTTCCAGCCTCTTTCTTTAATTTTATTTTTTGCTAAAAAGCAAATCTGTCAGGGTTGTGCGTATCTCTCCAGCTCTCTCATCTTCACTTTTACAAAACAGGTAGATGTCGATTTGCAGACGCTTTTCCTATGAAAATTACTCCATTTCTTTCAAATAATGAATCTAGAGCTGTTACACAGAGGCGTACAGTCCCATAGGAAATGTGGCTGTCAGATTGTATATATACCTGAGATACGAGCTGGAGTCAACAGACTTTTTCTTTAAAAGCCAAGAAGCAAATGTTTTTGATGTGGCTATATTATTTTCATTTTAGTTTTTGATTCTTACAGCTCAGAACAGTCATACACAATACTTAGGTGAACAGGGATGGCAGCATCCTAGCAAATGTATATTTATGAGTAAAAAGATTTGAGTTCATAGGCTCATGTGTCATGAAGTGCTTATTTTTTTTTTTTTTGGATTCTTTTCAGCCACTTAAATGTGTGAAAAGCATTCTTTGCCCGTGTGCTTTACAAATGCTAATGGCATGCCTGATTTTCCTGTTGGGTCATGGCTCTCCTTCCTTTAATCTAGAGCATTAAGAAAATCACTTACAAAATTAAATCACAGTTTTAAAAGAAATACTTAGGGAGCCCTAATACAGCTTTCAGAGTAGAATGAATGGGTGACTTCAGGCAAAGCACAAAGAAAACCTATCTTTAATGTGAGTGTTGTCTGGCTCCTTTGAAACCCTCAATGAAGGGAAATGCTACAGAGGCAGAGGAGGAGGAGGAAGATACAGAGGGAACAGGTGTGGGACCGAGTCAGGAGGCTTGGATTTGTCCCTGCACAGCCAGTTCATTGGAAACTCCCCATGGAAAGGACTGGGCTGTTTCTGACCCTTTTGACATTGGCTGCATGTGGAGACTCTCTCTGCACACACTGTTCCCCTCTTTTTGCACATACTGTTCCCTTCTTTCTGCACACACTATTCACGTATGCAAATTTTGATGTGCATTATTATTTGACAAGTATGACCTTTGCAGTCGATGCCTTTGGATTGCATCTGATATTTAGTTTATTAATTGTAAAATGCTTATATGAAAGAACTGAAAGTGTGGAAGCGTTGACCATAGCCCTGAAAGTACATTTTAAACATTCTTACCACTCTGTAAGGATCAGGTGTTAGACCGAAATGAAATGTTAAGGCTGACCTGCTGGCTGTCTTCAGGAGGTTTCTGAAAGCCTTCCTCCTCCTGGCTCCATCCATTCCTCCCCAGATGTGTCTCTTGGTGGCACTTCTGATTTCCAAGTAGGAGGGCACAGCAATGCAGTTCTTCTGCCTTCCAAAACAATGGGAGTGAAACTGTAGGACACCTGCTGAGATGCCTGTGACTGTCACCCCCTGCTCAAGCCCCAGAGTGTGCCACAGGTCAGAGAGGGAGGAACAAGGCATCTGGCATCTTGTTAAGGAGTGTGCTCTGAGCCTGTGCCCCTGTGTTGTGTCGGAGATGAGGGTGTGTGCAGTGAAAAGCAAGAAAGTACCGAGCAAGAAAGTGGCCTTTTTAAAGCTCTTGCTTGAGATTTTATTTTGGTTATTTGATTTGAAGAGTAAATTGTGGTGGTTGGTTTTTTTCCCCCGTTTCCATGTCCTTAGGACCCGTATCTTAGTTCTAAGAGCACAAGTCTTAGACACAGAGTCTCATGTGTGCCTGTAAATTTAAGAGATTCGGCTTCGGGCTGCTTCATAACTCAGTTCATTTTCCTTCCCCTTCTTTCTGCCCTGTCCCTCTGAGCAAAAGCCGGTAGTATTTCCAGGTTTAAGGAACTCTGCCATGGCAGGTGCCGCTTCGGAATGGTTTCATTTTTGTTTCTGAAAGTGAGAGGGCTAACACACTCATAATTGCATCACTGCTCAGGTGCACGAGGCCCTGTTGTTACTCACAGAGTTGGTATGAGATGAAGACAAAAAGATATTAAGCTCAGTAAACCTGCAGCCTTGGGAACGCAAGAGGTTCAGAGCGAGTCTCAACATGCCGTTTCATTTGCCTTTTCTTCTTTTCTTTGAGGTCTGCAAAAAAAAAAATCCAAGAATATTGAATTGAATTACAAAAGAAGCATTCATTCTTGGGGGGAACACCAGTTTAGCCTTTTAAGCTTGCCTTACGATAGAATTTTCAATTCTATCAAATAAAAGAAAAGTGTTTGAAAATATTTGTTTGCTGTCATGTTTGTCTGATATTCTTTCAAATGATATTATCTGAATAAAATATGTTAATAATATCGATGTGCACATATTGTGCCAAATAATTTCATGCCAAATAATGATGTTTCTTCACTGAGACGTGTTCTCTGATGTGATGGCCATTCTTGGCTGTCAAACTGACACAGTCTAGAATTATTTGAGCGAGTGAGACTGGAGGATTACCTTGATTGGATTGATTTTTGTGCATGTCTGTGGGACATTTTCTTGATAATTAGTATAGGAGAATTCAGCCCACTGTGGGCAACACCATTCCTAGGCAGGTGGTGGGTGAAGCAGTAATCAGCATTCTTATGTGACCTCTGCTTCAGCTTCTTGGCTTGAGTTCCTGCCGTGGCTTCCCTAAACAATGGCCTGTCACCTGTAAAACGTTTTAAATCCATTCCTTTCCAATTTGCCTTGGGTCATAGTGTTTGTCACACAAACGGAAATCAAACTAGAACATCTGAGGTGGGTGTTATCTGGGCTGGAACAGGAGTGATGGGAAGGGGTTATGAAAAACGTCTGGGGTGTGCTCTAGGCAGGGGAAACTGCAAGAAGGAAGTGAGATTGGGAAGTGGAGCAACTGCCGTGCTGGCTGAGACACAGCAGGAACAAAATGTGAAGGCTGACAGTTTGTAAGGTTTGAAAGATGTAGCAAAGTCTAATGCTCTTTAGAAACGATGGAAACAGGCAAAAGGCTCTGTTAATATGCTGCATCTCAGACTTTTAGGTTGGTAAAGTGCACTTCATAATCTTGCTGGAATACAGTACCAAAGTGTGTCTAGAGACTGTGCATGCTAGACTTCTGAGGACTGCAGATGCTCCTGATGTATGTGTGGACCACACTCTTGAGTGGCAAAGTGTTTGAAGACAGGGACACAAGACTTGCTATTACCCTGTGTATTCAGAGAACCAGGGTGCTAGGTCAGTAGCAGAACAACCCAGTGACTGGCAGCTGGGTTTTGCATGGGTTTTGCACATTCTAAGGGCACCATCAGTACCAGGGGATCGTAGGTGAGAAACTCTCCCTCAGTGTGTGTATGAAGCTTTTACTGCAGATTATGTTTATAACCAGGAAAAAAAACCTCAAAACCCCCAAAACAAACACCCAAGTACATCTGGTCTTTTCTTCATAGCTTGCTTCCTGTCTTCCTGCTGATGCTTTTCCTGGGCCTCACTTGTTTCTCCTGATCATGTTTTTTTTTTCTTTTTTTTTTAAGTCTTTGATTGTGTTGTAGATATTACAGGTCCCTGGTAGCATCTAAATTATTGTGGTGAGATGCACACAATTTTTTTGTTGTTGTTGTGTGTGTGTACACGCGTGTGCGTGCACATGTATGTTTGCTACTTTGAAGATGACAGTTGAGCAGCCCGAAGTGCATTCAGGTTATTGGGCTTCCAATACTTCCATTGATTTCCAGAACCTTTTCATTCTACAAAATGGGAAAGCATCTATTGAACAGTAACTTTCCTATTCCCCTCTTGCTCTTGGCAACAGACATCCTGCTTTTCTTCCTGGATGAATTAACTCCTTGAGGCGGTCTTGTTATGACTGACACAGTCACTTACCTGTGTCGTTAAGGTTTGTCCATGTTGCTAGCATGTGCTAGGATTTCTTTCCTTTTTAAGACTGGACACTACTTCATGTGTACGTGTGAACATTTTGTTTATTCATAAATATGATGTGCACTGGGATGCTTTTACTTACTGAGTGTTGTTGTGAGTATTGATGTGTAATGAATCTGTCGTGAACACAGACATGAAAACAAACATATTCCTGCCCTCCCTGCATTGGTGCTGGAGACTTCAGTGACAATTTTCAACCGTCTTCATTTGTATCTGTTTCTTTGCCTTCTGTTCTATCCATGTATGGGCCGAGAAATCACCCCCTACTTCCTTCACTAACCCCCAGAGAGGTTAGACACCATTGCCCAGTGTCAACCTGCTAGATATAGCAAGCAGTCTGTATTGCCTTCATTTCCTGGCTCATCTCCCCAATCTTCTTGCAATTCTTGGAATGCTGTCCTAAACAAGCTGTCCTTCTGAAATCTTCAAGTAGTGTTTGCCTCAGGAGAAGCTAGGCTAAGGGAGGTGAGAGGAATGCCGAATCCCCACTTGTCCTCATATACACTCACACTCTGTGGCTGGAGAGTGGTGGTGTACTGAATCCACACCTATACTCTCACATGCACACTCGGGCACACACACACACACACACACACACACACACACACACACACATACACACACTCTAGCTGGAGAGCATTGGTATGTTGACTCCCCACCTACACTTACACACATGCGCGGTATCTGGAGAAGGAATGTACAGTCTGGGTGACTGGTGGAGTCTTACTTGTGTCCAACCTGTTCAGCCACAGGTTCAAGACACTTAAGTCTGTTCCCGCCAGCATTTAAATCCTGTAGCATCTTGTACAAAAACAATCTTTTTAAAGCTCTCTTTAAACAGCCAATATGACTGCAGGGGATCTTCTTGGTTTTATCTTGTTAGTTGTTCTTGTCTCTCTCTCTCTCTCTGTAATGTTATTTATGTAGTTTATTTTCAACATAAATTATGCTCTTAGTGGTGAGCTTGGACACGGATGAGTTTCTAATACCTGTGCTGCTATTCAACTTGAAGATGCCTGCAGCCTGTCCCCATCACAGCTCTTCTTCTTTGTCTTTCAGGAAGTCTGGCTTCTAGCAGGGTGTGAGCTTCCATTGGTCTTTGAGGGTTTTCAATGTGATCTTCAGCTTGAGCATTTATGAGCCAGCTCTATTTAACGCATTGCTGCAAACCACAGATAGTAAATCCTAGGCTTTGCGATTTCAAAGGGAAACGTATGTCTCTGAGGCTTGCGGCTCATCTACAGTCCCTAGACCAGTAAGAATATTTAGCCTCTCGATTCATGCAGCCTTTAGAATGCTTCTTGTTTTCCCCTCTGCTGAGTTGAAAAGGAAAGTTACTTTAATTAGTGTATCGTCTAGCTGGCTGGAAGCAGGTGGATGACTGCTGTTGCAGGAAGTATGTTTAGCTAAGGAAGACTGCCAGCCAGTGCAAGTGTTGTGTGCTGGCAGGGAGAAAGTCACAGCAGTTGCTTCCTATGCTTGGACCGTTTTCCCTCCGTGCACGTGGATCATATGTACATGTGATGGCTTAGTGCTCTGGGTTAGGCGTAAATGTATGTGGTCTTGTATATTGGGAGTTAGAAGTATTTGTTGACTTTGCACAGAGGCAACTATTTGGGGAACGGAGCAACTTTTTTCTTAGGATGGATTGAAATGCTAAGAACAGGTATGAAACTTACATGAAGCCCAAACAAGGAAGACGTGCTCAGCAAGTCTCTGCACTAACTAACTGAGAGCATTCATTCTGTCCATCAAAAAGGCAGAGGGCTGATTTGAAATGAGAAAATCCGGCAACTTTCCATGAAAGGGATGTCCAAGGGATTCATTCCTAGGAAGGTAGCTCACTGTCTCTAAGCCTTTTCCTTTCAACTGTGTGCCTGCTGGCTGCTTCATAGCAGCATGAAATTACATTAAATTAGAAGACACTTTGGGGTGACATTAATAGCTTGTCTTGATGGTTTTTCATGGTTCAAGGAGCCATGACTGATTTCTAGTCCGGGTCTGAGATTCAGCTGGAGACATCTGAGCGTAAGGATTGCGTTCTGTCTAGTGGTCGCTGTTTTCTGTGTCTATTGACCTTGCACTTGACTTCCTGATAATCTATCGTTCACTCTCTTCCTCCTCCTCCTCTCCTTTCTTCTATCTTTCCTAACTAAATTCTAAACCAGACATCAAGTCAGACGTCATGCTGCATGTTGAACTCTGAGTTCTAGCCTTCTCTTGGGGTCCTTGCTGATGAGTTACAGAATCTTTGTGACCCATACCTTCTTCAGCTGTAGAATGGAAAGAGAAGAACACCCCTCCCAGTGCTGTGGGCACTTCAGGGCATTGCCTCTGGGTGAGAGTGCCACAGTGCAGGGCCCACCTTCTACCACCTCTGTGGGTGGGATTTGCAATGGCTATTTTTATATCAACCTGACTCAAGCTAGGGAAAAGGGACCTCAGCTGATAAAATAACCAGGCTTGGTTAAGGGAAGCGGGTGGTGCATTTGCTTATTTATTTTTGGTTGATGATTCCTGTGGCAGGGCTCAGGTCACTATGGGTAATGCCACCCATGGAGAAGTGGCCCTGGGTGCTCTAAGAAAGTAGGCTGAGCAAGCCAGGTAACAAGCATTCCTCCAGGGCTTCTGCTTCAGTTCCTGTTTCAAGTTCCTGCCTTGAGTTCTGGCCCTGACTTCTCTTAGTGATGGATTGTGACCTGGAAGTGGTCCTCCCTGAGTTGCATTAGGTCACCGTGTTTTATAACAGCAACAGAACCTCACTGGGCCTCTGTTTTCTCATCTTTGAAATGTCTTTTCTCTCTTGATCTTCTACTATCCACATTTACCAAGCTCGCTTTTAGTGTTAAGCCTTTGGGCTCCCATGTCCCATGGGTTGGCCATGTTTGGAGGGGAGTGAGGTGTTCTTTGTGTTGTTCTTATGATGTAGTAGACAGGAAACACTTGGAGCCCATATTGAGTATCGTGAGCCTTCATGCCTCGGCCCTCTTCTGACTGGCAGTGGGGTCTAGGCAGCCCCTTTCCTTCTTTCTTCTTGATCACTTGTCCATGGAACAAGAGGCTTGCTTCAGATTCAAATAGATGCCTTTGATAGTCTGGTAGAGTCTAAATAACTTTCTCCTCTGCCTTTTATTTTCTTTTAAAAATTTTTTAAAATTATATTTGTGTGTGTGTGTGTGTGTGGTATATGTGTATACATGCACACCACCGTCTGTGAGTGGAGGTCAGAGGACAGTTTGAAAGAGTCAGTTTTCTTCTTTTGTCACATGTGCCCCGGGGATAAGGCTTGGAGACAAATGCCTTTACCAGCTGAGCCATCTCATTAACCCTTTCTCCTTCTTTTTTTCTTCTTACACTTTGACAAAGGTCTTTGCCGTGTAGCCCAGGCTGGTCCTGAATTTGCAATCCTCTTGATTCAGCCTCTCAAATGCTGTGACTGTAGGTGTGTTCTCTTATGTCTGCTTTGAGAAACCAGATCTACAAAGGAAGCCATTATATTGCAATATGGTTATTAAAATACTAGATAAATTTGAGCTGTGATAACAGATACATATCAGTAACAAACGAAATGGCATTACTTTTTTTTGTTTGTTTGTTTTTGCAATGTTCAAGTATGCACAACAGTTCTAGCATGAGGTAAAAATAACTGAGATTTCTATGAACACATACGTTACAGATGATCCAGAGTACAGCCCTGGCTGTTGATTTATAGTCATGGCTGGATAATGCTCTTCTCTTCACATACGTACTGAAAACACCCATGCACATATTTGTCCTGCCCAGAGTGTGCTTCCATGACTGTATTCATGACTGAATAAAGCGACCTCTGCCCTCGGGCAGTTTGCCCTTGACTAGGAGATTACAAAAAAAATCACAAGCTGATTTTTTTCTCTTTGCTATTTATATGGTTACCAAATGATATCACAAGCCCCAAATACTAATAGGTTCCCAAATGAATTTTTAAAAATGCTAAAATCCCTTTATAATTTGTCCGGTGTCGTTGGCCATGAGAAAAAGTGTGACATCTATCTGTGCAGTCATGGAATTGCTTCTCCCTGGGGTATTTTACCCATGTGCTTTCTCCATAAGGCATGTTGCAGACTCCCTGCACGTTACAGACCCGGGGAGAAACTGAGCTCTAGTCCTATTGGCCATTCTAAACATCGAAATCAAAAACAAACACAAACGTAGAGAACTGTGAAGAGTTAACCCCAACAGACTGACAACAGGACCCTTGCCTACAGTGAGAGGGGCTCATGTTGTTCAATGGCGAAAGTGAGTGCTGGGTTGTCTTCCAATTGTAAGTGAATTTAACAAGTGGGTGAGCTGGTTGCAGCTTTAAGGGCCTGTAACTCTATATCCAGCTGTGTGTCTGTTGTCTTACAAAATGTGGATGGCAGGACACATGAGTCATAGTATATTATTTAAAAAGTTAAATTAACCTGTATTGGTGTGAAACCCTGAGGCAGTTTTCGGTGGCCCAGCCCATGCCTTCTGCCCTTAGCATTTTGAGCCATATTTCCAGAGTCACACTCCGCTCTCTCTAGGCTACCCTGGACTCACTAAGTCTGCATAGGTCTAGATGCTTCCTGGGCTGCTTTCACTATAGGCTCTTCTGGTCGTTCCGAGGCTTCTGGATTCTTTCTGAGTATTCGTTGAGCCACATGGAATGTCAAAACTTCCATTGTTTTAAACACAGCCCATTGACTTGGGAGTTCATCCAGGGCCTAACTCATGCTGGTGTAGGTGTCCCTCACCAGGGAGATGGCCAAGTAGGACTCTCTGGGAGTGGCTCTCCAGTGGGAACCCTTGTGATATCTGAGGACCTTTCTGGCAGTATGAGGACACTACAGTGGCATTCTGTACTGCCTGTGAAACAGGTAGACAAACCCAAAATAAAACAAGTTGCTGCTTTTGTCCGGGAATAGGCACAGTATACTGGTGAACACATGCTTAGGGGAGTCTGGTAGGATGGATCATCTAAGCTGTCAGTGGCGTTGCGAAGCCCCGCCCAAGGGGAAGGCCCACACTCCTTCCTGCTGCTGCCCTGGATGGTCTCTTAGCCATGACCTCTGGCTGCCCTTCTCTCTTCCTGATTACAGCTTCCTGGTGTCATGTTTTGGTGCTCTCACAGGCCTTTGCTTCTGTTGTAGCTGCACTCTAGAGTGCCTCCCCTTTCCTCACAGGTAATGGCTCCATGTGATGGATTTATCACTCTGCACTGCACTAACTTCCCTACTTCTGACTTGCAGTTATTTAAATTCTGTTGTTCCTACAACCTTGTAAGTTCAGAGTGATATAGGACCAAGATACGTGGCTAGTTAGTGGATGAATGAATGTTTGAATGGTACCACCCCTGAAAGGGGCCAGAGCTGAGTATGTTGATGGCAGTGTGTAACCACTCTGTCAGGCAGCTTCCTTTCCAATGGATTCTCACCATTCCTGTAAAGACACCATTCTCTACTGGTGTAGATGGTTTCAGCAGTCTGCACATGATAGTGTCTCTTCATCAGTCTTATTTATCTCCCTTGTAGGTATCAGTATCAATTTCGGGGTGAGTTGAAGAAGCAGCTTCAGATAATGGAGAGATGAGGAGACAGAGCTTTGTGCTAAAGGGGAAGAGCCAAGGGGGTCAAGGCACTGTCTTTTGTCCTAAGCCTCATTAACATTAATTTAGCACAATGCAGGTTAGTTCTCAGCATGTCACAGGAGTAGCTCCTCAAATAATGTGGCTATTGATCAATTAAAAAGGCATTATGTCTTGGGTGGGTATATCCTGGGACTTGGAGCTTTCAGCTTTCCCAGGTAATCCTGTCATGTACCCAACTTTGTGAATCACTAATATCAATATTTAGGTAGATCAAAGTTACTCATGTTAACATTCCCAGTGTGATTCAATATTTCCTGTCTTGGTAATTTAATACTTTTTAGCAATTTTATGATTTTTATGTACATAAAATTAGCACTTGTACTTTGTTCATATTTATTATTGTGATATTTAATATATAACTTTTTGGCAAATGACCTTGTATGACCTCGTTCCCCCCCCCCCAGCCTCACCCTTCTTCAGCTATCACAGAGAAACAGCTGACAATCCTTCCTATTGGAGGAAGCTGGGAGGAAACCAGTTTTCAGATAGTGTGCCTATAACATACCAATTTAGAACTTCTCCTTGGTTTCCACTGCTGCCTTGTCTGTTTTCCAACTCTCCCAGCCTCTTGCTTACCAGGGTCAGGAGGAAGAGCCCCGTAGCTCCCAAAGAACTTCCAGAAAGCTCTTTGTTATTTTCTGATTTCCCTTGTAACTATGCATGGCACCTTTGTTATAAGTGAGCTGGCTAAGGTGACAAGTGAAGGGACTTTGGGGTCCTTTATAGTCATTTCTGCCTACCCCCTCTCACCCCCCAGCATCATCTCTAGCATTCCCACGTGCTTTCTGTTCACCTGGAATGCGCTTCCAAACAGTCCTGGGAGGCTTGCACCACCAATCTCCCTTGTGATCGATCCCCGCTATTGTTTTAACTGCCAGAGCTGGAAATGAAATGTGTCATTGTGTGCCGCTGTTCCTCTAGCATCTAAACCTCCTCCTTAAGAGTCATTTCGGGATGCTTAGGATCCAGCAACCTTGTCATAGAGTAGGTAGGCATTGCTATAGGACAATGCGCTGGGTAAAGCGCAGTAACACCCAAGATCAGAATGTACACATTGGAAGTTATAGAATTTGAGGTTCCTCCATTCCATTTCATTTTAAAGAAGAAATACTAGAGTAGGAAGATACTGTGTGAATGTTGCAGATAAGCCTCAACCTCCCATTTCTTCGCCGTGTGAACACATATCAAAATATCAGGGCCAAGACTACTGTTGTATTGTACATCCATAGAACGAGGATCTGGGCTGGAGTCTTCCAAATACCAGAAAACTTTACCAAAACCAAACATGAACTAAAGTGGATTAAAAATTGACAACATGGCTAGTGTTGTACTTCCTGACAGAGTACTTGTTTGGTACAGGCTAGACCCTGAGTTTATCTTTAGCCAGAAAACAACAAAAGAGTTCTCAAGAGATGTTTATGGGATAAGTGAAAATATTTTTATGTTGTCAAGTCTAGGAAATTTGGTTGAAAACCTCATATTTTGCCATTTGACAGACAGGCAAAATTTTAATTTCTACTCTTTATTTTAGTGTGATCTAAAAGTCAACCCCCCACCCCCTGCCCCGCTCCCAGCCTGAAATTACTCATGTTTTAGAGATTACTGCAGAGAATGGAGTTTCGTGACAGTTTGTATTTGAGCCCCAGCATTTCTGTTTCTCTAATACATTTTAGTAAACTTGGAAGCTGGGCAGGAGCTCAGAGACTGTCTTATTATCGGCCTGTATAGGACAATTGAGAACGCTGAGCCCTGGCTTGGCATCTCTGCTGTCCATCAGAGCGAGGCCAAAGCCAAGCAGCCTGACTTTCTGGTTCTAAATTGCACATTGCTTTTCTCTACTTCAGAGTAAACACCATGGTTAGTATCTTAAGTTGGTGTCTTCTAAAACTGGTTTGAGCTTAACTTGGGAGTATAAATAGTACTCAGGAGGGTCCTGTGTCTGCCACTAGGGGTCAGAAGCAATTGGAAAAGAAAGGGAAGGCAACCATAAAAGGGCTAATTAGTTGATCCCAAGATGGGCAAATGGCCTCCTTTGTGCTGGGGGCGCCTTGAGAAACAGCACAATGTTTCTCAGCTGTTACACGAGGCAGTGGGAGCCAGACTTTTTACCAACTTCTGTGGTGTAAGGACTTCTGACAGCTTTTCTATTGGTATTTGTATCTGAAAGGTACACCGACAGGAGAATGCAGACTCCTAGAATAACACCTCTTCCACATAGGGAAACTGAGTCACTGGGGAACTACAGGGACCTGGGTGGGTCACTAGCAGCTTCTGCAAGCACACTTAGGGAAAGAATAAGAGCTAAGCTGCCAGACATCTACTTCTCCCATATGCTAAGCACCTGGGCTGGATTTATTTACATAGATGCCCACTGCTCTTCCAAGGGAAGAAGAGATGGAGCAGGAAGGAAGTGTATGATTTCCAGTAGAGGATGTTACTCCCCTGAGCCTCCAGAGCTTCTCTTCAGTTCCTTAGGCGGGTGCTAACCGTTACATCCACGGAGTGCTGGCAGCTCCAAGAGGGGATTAATGAGGGAGGGTTGCTAGGTTAGGGGGCTTGCTCTGTTAGATTTCTCTCAGTCATACTGACAGATGACAGTACATCTGGAAGCTACAGAATCTGTCATGTGGTTTTTGGATACAGCTGTGCTCTGTGGGATCCTATACCTCTCTCTCTTCTCCTTCAGCCCCAAGCTATGCCACACTCCCTGGTTGGCTTCCTAAGCTCTGTCATACCTGGTAAATCACCCCATATAAGCTCGCCTTAGTTGTGTATTTAAGTTGCCATCTGCTTCCTGCTGAGACCCTTACAGGGGCACCATCTTGGGGTCTTTTGCTTCCTGAACACTTGGGTGGAATGGAACAGCCAGAGACATTATGAAGATAACGATAAGCTGTCCTTGAGCTCCAAGGATACTCAGCATTTAGGATGTTGTACCACAAGAAGGGGTACACATCCCCAAATATGTTTCGAACAAGTGACTTTAAGTTGTAATTGGAGTGCTTTCTTTTCTGCTCTATGGGAAACTGTATGAGCAGCAGATTGAAAATTAGAAATTGTGTCTTATGATGACTACCCATACAGCTAATTATAATGTACTTAACCATATAAGATGGAAAATATTCAATGCAGGGAAACAGAAGGGTTCAATGGATCTGTCCATCTAGAAATTTCAGATTTATCTTGTATATTCTAATTTTAGATAAGTATGTATTTTTCTCTTTAGCTCTTGAAGTTTCCCATTCATCTAGTGAGTTATAATCCCCTCTCTGAGAGTTTTTAAAAGCTGCTGTGAAAGACACTTCAAGCACCTAGAAAATGCTCTCCAGCAATAGAAATGCTCCTTCTGCAGGGACCCTTGTGATGCAGGCACTTTGCTGATCACTGTGGACTCAGTAATGAATAGCACTTGATGTTTGCTTTCAAGGAAATCACAATATGTTGGAAAAATAGGAGTCTAAACAAGTAATTATACGAATTGTAAAGTATTATTAACATATAGTGGGCTCTATGTGTATCTAAGTGAGAGTATACTTAAGTGTAGCTGACTTTGGCTAGTTTTGGGGTTGTTTTATCTTTCACCCTTCTCTATCTTTTTGTCTCCTACTCTTTCAACCCCCTATCACTAGATAAGAGAGAGAAAAGGACAGAGAGGAAAGGAAAGAGATTCCTGAATAAAGTTGGGGTTGGAAAGGGGGCGGTTTTATCCCTTAGAATACCTCCTGCTGATTAGGGGCATCAAGTTCCTTGGAGTAAGTTTGACTTTCGCCATTAGGATATCCGATTTCTTCTTGGTTTTCCTTTGTGCATGCCTACTTATCCATGATCCATAGCAAATAACAACAACCCACCCCATTCTTGTGGCCCTAGCATTCATACACCCTCTTAAAAAGACCCCAGAATTCCAAACATCCTCACACAGGCACAGAAACTATCTGCAGCTGGAAAAATCACCCCTGCCAGAGCACGAGGCAAAGCTAGCTGCTGTAGACAATCTGAAGCAGCCCCATATCCCACACTTGGGATTAAAGTGAAAATATATTCTTATACCGTTTCTGTGTTTTTAAAAGAAACTAAAATTCAAAAATTCTCACTACACTTAAGTCTGCCAGGAAACGGCAAAGAGGTTGATGAGTGACCAGAAATCCACAAGTTCGGTTTGAAGGACAGCAGAGAGGGCAGGAGGATGAAGGAGAGGACGGGGGCCTGTTGGATTGCCTGGTGGTTTTGAGATGGAGTCAAACACAAGATTTAGCCCATAGCCTTTGGAGGAATGCCTGGACTTGAGGCCAAAGATAAAATAGTAATTTAACTCTTAACACTTACTATCGTTTAGAATAATATGGATTGTACACACTCTAAAAATATTAGAGATATGTAAGCAAACTGAAGACAGTGTTTTAAAAATCACTGGACATTTAGTGGGAAACATAGTGTGTCATCTTATAGCAATGCTCCAAATATAGTGTCATCATTACGCGTAACTTTTGTTTTTATTTTATTTAATGTATATATGCATGTGTATCTGTCTGAATGTGTGTGTATGCATGCATTGCATGTCTGTGTTCGTGAATGCGTATACATGCATGTGTGTGTGCGTGTGTGTGTGTGTGTGTGTGTGTGTGTGTGTGTGTTTCTGTAAGTGCATCCACCCATGAGGGCAAGATAACGATGTTGGATCCTCTAGAACAGGAGTTATTGTACCAGCTGATCTGGGTGCTCAAATCAATCTGGGGGCCTTAGGAAGAACACCAGGTTTTTCTCTTTCTTCTCTTCTTCTTTCTGATGGACTGAATATACTTTCACTGGTACCTTGAGTATCCATCTGTTCTCCGTTTGTGAGTCCCCTATCCCCGCTCATAGCTTATCTGCCATGTGTCTGACCTTCACACTGGCATAGCTCAGACAGCATGGCCTCCTCTCTTTTTCTTCTCCATTTTTCCCTTCCAGGCACCTTCTGAGCTTTGCTGCCCCGAGGTTTAACTCTAGTATGAAGGTCCATTCTTATTTTATTAATGAACCTAAGGACCCTGATTTGCACCATAACTTGATCAGATCTCCCGGATCTTAAGTGCCAAGTTCTAGAATTGCACTCAGGCTCCGTGCCATGCAGGGACTAGTCTGTGTCTCTGTCCTTCCTTTTTCTCATTCTTTGCTCTGGGCTTTCCCTGCTGTCACCTTCTCTTGCTTTGTACCTGACCACACCAAAACTTACTGGCTGGAAACAACAGCCAGCATTTCATGTGTCTGTGGGTTGACTGGTCTCAGCCAGGCAACACGGCTCCATGAGAGACTGGAGCAGTTGCTGTTCTTTGTGGTTGGAATGTTTGAGATGACTCATTGAACATGAGCAGTTGACTTCAGTGATGAGCTCCGCTAGAACGTCTCCGGTCTTTTCTGGGCTGCTCCCTCCATATGGAATGGTCGGATCACTTAAAAGCAGGAGATAGATGCTCAGGAGACCCTTGTCAAGTGCAAAAGCAGAAGCCACTTAAGAGAGGAGCACCTGGATGACAAGTCCCATTGCATTCTGAAGGTCACCCCAGCCAGAGAGCCAGGTTTGAGAAGAGGGAAAATAGACTTGATTGATATCTTAACAGGATGAGGGCCATATAATTTGTACTACATTTTTTTTTCAACCAAGTCTGCCATGTCCCTTAATATCCACTATTACCCACTCTGGAAACTTTTAGTTAAGTGTTAATCACCAATTGTCAGTGGCTACTGTGTCTTAGTTCAAATGCTCCCAAGAGACACTAGTGTTTGTTTCTGTCTGCCCAGCAGTCATCTGGGGTTCAGAGGGGCAGGCAGGTGTGTGCTACTGAGGGCTCTTGTTTTATTTTGAGACGCTTATGGCAGGCATGTCGTTTCAGAAGAACGATGATCAGTGTTGGCAGATGAGTGGAGATAATTTGCACGCTGAGGATTCTTGGAAGGAACTCACACTGTCTGTCTATCCAACTCCACATTCCTTTACGGGGCCAGGAAGCCCCACCTCACTCCTCTTTCTTCTAACTTTCCTGCGGCCATCCTCTTTCTTGCTTTTCATGATCATGTTGTTGTTATTATTATTATTGTTGTTGTTGTTAATGTTGTTACTGTCATTATTGTTGTTGTTAATTATTATTTTAAGTTTCTTTATTTTATTTTATTTTATTTTGTTTCTTTTCTTTTTCTTTTTTTTTTTTTTTGGACAATATCTTCTCATTATTCAAGACTGGCTTTGAACTTGGCATCCTCCTGCCTCAGCCTGCCCTGTGCTGGGATGATAGGCTTAAAGCACAATTCCAATCTCTTCTTTTGCCCACTGTCCTTCCCTGCCTGTGAGGAAAAGGTTCTCTTCATTTCCTGCTTCTGTCTGCCTGACAACTTCTAACTGATGTCTTTACTCTTAGTGCAAATCTCACTTCCTGAGAGGAGCTGTAGAGTCTTCTTGTCTTCTGCCCCAGACTCTAGAGAACAACAGAATGGGATGGCCCTCTTCTGGGTTAGGCACAAGTGTTTATTATCTATATCAATTAAAAATAGCAGGCAGTTGCCTTGAAAAACAAAGGATTAATGGAGGTCTACTTCCTACCTTGACAACTTAGGAGCCCTCCCTTTTAGGGAACATAAATACTTAGTTTCTTGGGTGGCTTTTGCCATTGGAGGTGGTCAGTGACACCTTGCCCCAAGGAACATAATACAAAGGGATGGAGAAAGCGTCTGTTACGACATGTAGCAGAGATCCCTGCTGGGCATGTAAGTTATTGGACTAAAGGTCCTCATTTTCCCTTTTTGCTTACATCATCCTGTGGCCCCAGGTCTAATCCCTGAGTTCACAGTGATGATGGAGCTATGATGATAAGCAACCCAGGATGTCTCATTCCATTTCCAGCTAATGTCCCATGAAGCCATTGACTTGTTTGAGTATAAGCTAAAAATATTGGTTTGGCTATGATTTCAGATGTCTTGTGCCTGGGAGTCCACTCTTAGGAGATAAGCCTAGGTGTGAGTTTTGTTCTTCTGTAGAGTGCTGTTTGTCTAAAAAGAACATTAGTGGATGAATCAAAATGGTGGGGGTGAGGGACACAGAAAGATGCAGTAGGAGGTGACTGTGATTCCATCTTAAAGACGATGTATATTCTTAGGGATTTTCAGTCTCGATTTTCAGGTAACTTAGATAAAAGAGAGAACTTATTCCTTATTGTCATTAAAATAAATAATTTATTAACTGTGCTTTGTGTGTAAGAGGTGCAGCAAAGAAACCACCAAAATCGCCACTCCATGATTGCAGGGAGGTTTTTATTATTGATAAGAGGGAGAGAGAACAACCAGACATGTCTGGAAGAGTCCAGAGCAGAGAGAAAAAGAAAGCAGACTGGACACGTCCAAGGCTATCTGCAAGGGAAGGAGGGACAGAGAGAAGAGCAAGAGAGAAAAGTGAGAATAGGAGGTTATAAGGAGGATGTGCAGAGGGGATGGAAGCCCTGAGCTGGGGAGGCCTGGGAGTTTAGGGTACAGGGGGAGGTGAGAAGGCCCAGGCTGTTAGCTTGGGGGCTTTGAAGGCAGGTGTGGAGGTTGATATACAACCACAGGTGTATGTCAACGGAGAGCCATATGTCTCTTCTGCCTGAGGCAAGGGAAATGACTGCTTTTGGCAGATGGGGACCCATTTCATAAGTTCCCGAGGAGTGCTGGCTTTTATCTAACTACCAAAAATCCTTCTATCGTCCAGCCAGAGCAAAGGCAAGACTGTCCTCTCTGGACAGTGTCACTGCCTAAGACCTAACATTGTATGGAATGCTCTGTTGTGTCTGTGGAACATGTAAAGTGAATACCAGTTGGCATGTGTTGTTAAAGCGAATACCTGCTCAGCAGTGCAGAAGGGACATGTGGCATAGGACCTGAATGGAGTGTTTTGTAGAGGCCAGCATGCGTGCACGGATAGTGTATTTAAGAAAAGTTGTGCAAGAGAGGGAGGAGAGGACTCTAGGCTGGGAGAGTATTATTTAGGAGACTTAAAGTGACAGAATGCCCGTTTCCAATGTCCAGGAAGGAATATGGGGGAGGAAAGGAAGCTACAGGCTGGCGGCTATAGAAAGCTCCTTTGGAGACAGGACAGAGGGACTGAGTATTAGCATCATATCATAAAATATGTGATTTGGGTCATCATTTTCTCTGCAGTTTTTGGTAAAGTAGTTTTGAGGAGATGAGGCCAGGACTATCAATACCACTTGGGATATGGCTGTGCTCTGCTACAGGGCCAGGGGGGTAGCATTAGAAGAGGGAGGGGAGGGACAGAGGCAAGAGGAAATGGAGAGACTGAAAATGGGAATATGAAAATGTTTGGATTCTCAGTGGGAAGACAGAGAACTGTGCCTATAGTTACCAGTGCCCAGGCTGACTGTGGGTTTGTTGAGAGATAGAGGGAGGGAGGAGGCATAAAGCAGTGTATAGTCAATCATAAGCCACGGGGCTCACGGCCCAGGGAACACAAATCTGGAGCTTTCTTGAGCATTTCTTTAGTCAGCTTCCCATCACTAGACAGATCCCCAGGACTACAGTAACTGAGAAGAAGGAGAGCTCTGACTGGGGTCAGAGTGTCCTTAAGTTTAGTCCCATGGTCACTTAGTCACCTTGTTTTGGTTAGTCATAAAGTCAAGAGCAGGAGTGTCTGGAGAGAAGCTGTTCTCCTGGAGCATCTGGGAAATAGAGGAACCAGCAATGTCACGTATTCCCTTTGGTGGCCCACCCTCAGCCCTATAACCTCCTTAGACTTGACTCCACTATTTCTGTTAGTACCAAGCCGAGGCCCAAGCGCTAAACACAGAAACTCCTGGGTGATGGCCAAGACAGAAACTAAGGCAGTATTTAGCGGAGAGAAACAAAACTAAAATGAAACAAACGAAACCAATGCCTGTCTTCTGATGCCGAGTCCAGTTCATCAATGGATGATTCTATTTGACACTGAAAATGTGACCCAAAGGCAGCCAGTTTAGATTGCCTTCATCATTCCCTTCTGCTCTAACCCCTGGTCTCTTTTGTCTGGATTCTATAGGAGCCTGCTGGCTAGTTTCTTTGTGCGTGCTGTCAACTACCTGGGAGGATTCTCGACACAGCAGCCTGGGTGAGTCTTTAAAGATATGTCCAGTAATGTCCTTCTGGTCTGAACCTGAAGTGGCTTCCTGCCTCTTTCAGAATGTAAGCCAGAGTCCTAACAAGGGTCTTGTGGGCTGGCCCGGTCCCTTCCTTGTAGCCTCTGACTTCATCTGATACTACCCACCTTGTTCATGCCCCAATGGCTACCCTTGCCAAATGCTGTCACTCACTCCTGCCCCATTACGGGGCCTTTGCGCATTCTTTCATCGACTGAGTCACTTTCTTTACAATATCTTTAGATTGATGACCTAACCTCCTTAAAATGTTTGCCATGTGGGGGTCTTGTTTCACTTTCCTGTTTTAATATTACAGTCCTTGAGATTTGTAATCCTACCTTTAGGATATTGTGGTGTCCATCCAGACCATTTTCTTATGTCTGCCGTCACTCCAGGATGAGATTCAATGAGAGCAAGGGAGGTTCATGTCTGTATCATCACAGTGGCATGAAGTGTGGGTCAAGGGTGCAGGAAACATTTGTTCCCAGATGTTACATAGTTATTTAGCGATGTCTTTTTGATTGGACTTGTGATTCCCTTGAGATGAATTGTCAGGAATTATCTTTATATTCAGATATTGTCTTTGCTCAATCATTGTTGGTTAGTGGATAGAATCTGAAGTTTGAAATCACAGCCTTTGGTTCTATGGAGTTCCAGGAAGTTTCCTTACTGAGTGACCATTTAAGAAATGTTAGAGGAAAAGCGGTATGGTGTTGCATACCTGAAATCCCAGCGCAGGTTGTGGAGGCAGGAGGATTAGAAGTTTAAGGTCATCCTTAACTGCACTGCAGGTTTGAGGCCAGTTGGGGCTAGAAGAGACTATGATTTAAAACAAAATAAAAACAAACAAATAAACAAACCTCAAAGTGTTAGATCTGAGCCAGCATGAGATATATAATGACAGTGTCTCAAAAGAAAAAAAATTCAAAACAAAAATGAGGCTAGAAATGACCAGGTGGACAATAGGAGAGTAACTTGGTTCAGTTAGCTCAGCTCCCCCTGTGCACGCTAGAATCCACACAGCAGTTTGGCATCTCTTTTATCATTATTATTATGGTGATTATTAATTGGATGCTCTTTCAAAATGTGGACTTTAAGCTTGCAGCTGATGCCTTAGGAGATTATGCTAACCAGGGTGCAGAAATTACTGGGGCTGACCGTAACTATTCATGGCCAATTAAGGAACAGCGTTGGCCAGAAACTGGGGGGCGGGTGCAGTAGTGCATTGTGGGAGTTCTAGTTGCTGTGGTTCCTGTGTTGGGCTTTAGCTGGCTCGGCCTCCTTCTGTAGTGGGGATGTTGCTCTTTCTACCTGGAGACACGTTTATAAACCGAAATAATGAACAACCATGAGGGATTTAACTTTGTGGAGAGAAAAGAGAGAACAAAGTCAAGAAATCACTTTTATTTGCAAAGCTTTGCGTGAGAGGCCTTCAGAAGGCCGCCTTTGTTTAATTTTGGTATCAGTTTTCTTGCTTCCCCGGGGATAGAGATGGTTGTTGAAAAAATGCATGCAGAAAATCAGGCTGTGGGAGGGCAGAAATGAATTTTGGAATGTTTCCAAAGGATAGAATTCCCCCGAGAAGCCGGGTTACTGCACTGAAGGCCTGTCACAAAAGGGAGTGTCAGTCACAGAACATGCCTGCTGTCTCATTCCTGACATAACTAGTGGCCACTTATGCGGGCTTATACTTTTACATGGAGTTTTAAAAAGGATTTCAGATGGAAGGGGAAATAATACACACACACACACACACACACACACACACGTGCAAGTGCACAATAGGGCAGGGTGTGGGTATGGGTATAAGAGAATAATGAAACAGCGGTTGGAAATGCCTTTTCTTAACCTTAGATTTTAAGGGTTGAACCGGTTCTGAGATCTTTAGGATCTCCCTAAGTGGTAAAAATCCTGTGCAGCCCTTGTTTTCAGATACAGTGACTGGGCATGCAGTGCTGCAAAGGAAAGATCAAATGAAATTCAGTTCTGGAGAACAAGGCTGCAGGTATGCACAGCCCGAGTTCCTGGCTCACGCGCACGCTGTCAGTTGGAGGGTTGGTAGGGTCTTCAAGTAGACAGCACCAGTTCCAGCTCTCCCCACAAGCACCGGCTTTTCAGCTCTTACACACCATGTGTTTGCACTCATTTTTGTCTCCTTCCTTCGTAAGTGGAGTATGGAATTTTGTGTCCAGGGTGGAAGCAGAAGTATTTCTCTGGTGATTTCAGCGATATGAAGCAGAAAATCCAAGTCACTGGGCTCTGAAAGTCTTTCTTTGTGTGTCCTTCATGACCTATCAGGAGTCTGGGAGAGACGAATGGTTTAAAATATTTTTTTCTCCAGAAAGGAAAGGGAGTTTTTGTTTGTTTGTTTTTTGTTTTTGTAGGAAACCATATGGTCATATCCTGATTTTGTTTTTTGGATGTCGGTTTTTTGATAAGTGACCTAATTTTTTAAAAAATGTGGGTTTAGTGCCGAAAGGTGGCTCAGTGGTAAAGAGCATACACTGCTTTTGTAGAGGACCCCTGTGTTTCCGAGTGGGTCACAACTGCCTGTCATTCTCCTTCCAAGAGACACGCAGTGCCCTTTCTGACCTCTGCCAGCATTGACAATGTGTAAACCTGCCTAGACACACACACACACACACACACACACACACGATTAGAAATGGAACAAAATAAAACATTTCATAACGTCTGGCCCTTCAATCCTTTCTAAATTCACAGTGGTCACTTTGGCTGGCTGAGGCAGGTTTCAGGTGTCTTCCCATCATCGGTCCCCCCACTCCCCCTTTGATTGTTGTGTAGTGTTAGTACTTGTCTGTTCCTGTGGTTGTGAAAGGTCTTCCTTGGATGGGGAGAGGACACTTAGAAACCTCAGTCATCTTTGTATTCAGTCCCCATTTTACCTGTCATTTTCACTTCCCCACTCTCCACAGAGTATTCAGCGTTTGGCTCTGAGCCAGCTACAGGGAGTGGCATAAGAACGGAGCCCTCTCCGTATGGAGGCGGCACCAAATGGTCAGGGCTTTGTAGTAGGAAAACATCAATGCCAGGTCAGTTCTATCGGGTGTTCTCACATCGTGCTCTGAGGGTCCCGGTAGAAGCTTTGGCAAAATATTATCTCAACCAGTATGTGAAGAATGAACAAGGCTAGCCGTACGAATCCTGTTCATGGTCAGGTTTGTATTTGACTAAGAGATGAGGACTTTGGAGAAGAAACTCCACGTTGTAGAGGCCACACTTTATGCTGGGGTTGTTATTTCGGAGCCTACTGCTAATTTCAAACATCGGAAATTGAAGTTTGAGTGTCAAAGTGTATGGGTGTTTCTGTTCACCAGCTTTTACGGTGCCACCTTGTGGCTACTGAACACGCAGGGTTTAGTGCTGCCAAGGTCTAGCCCACTGGAAAGCTGATGAACTTTGACATGTGGAGTGGATGCCTGCTGAGTCAGAGGAGCGGGTGGGGGTGGGGGTGGGACCATGATTTCAGGTTCATAGCTCATGGGAACAAGCTCTGGAGAGTTTCAGAGCAGAAGTTCCAGGACCATTTGATGGTGTCGAAGGTAGTTGCAGATGCACAGTACACATGGGGCAGGAGTCAGGGAGTGAGGGGATGAGGTGCTGTCTGTGGTCAGGTCAGCAAAGACACATGGGAATATTGAAATTGTAGAGGTCATTTGAGCAGATAATTGCACCATCTGTGGATTTTAGCTACTGGGTCATTCACCCTGAAATTCTAATCATATGCAATTGTGAGCATAAAGTTTTGTGATGTCAGAGTGCTTGTGGGTGTTTTTGTTTCAAAGGGCCCGTTAGCCATCTTGGAAGAGAACATAAAATACATGGTCTATCTAGTGAAGAGGCTGGATAGACTATTCAGCCTAGACTTGGGCTGTAACGCTGGGGAATAATTCGATTGGGACTTGAACTTGGAGGTCTGTGGTAAAACCGGTTGTGTAAAATATGAGTTAGGTGAAGTCCAGCCAGTTTCTTCATCTTGCTCCATTGAGAGCCTTGAAGGTGCTGATAGATTTCAAGTGTTCGAGGTAACATTACTCTGAACTTTAGGTCTAGAAATGATCCTTACGGTTGGGCTGTTTGCATACTCAGGAATGGCACCCATTATGTATTGCCATAGTAAGCTGCATAACAAGCAACCACAGAGCTTCAGGGGAAGGTAACAATGTAAGCATCGGTGGAAAGTCACCGGGAGAGCTGGCTCAGTGGTTAAGAGGGCATACCATCCTGCCCTGGCAGAGGATGGAAGTTAGTTTCTGGTACTCACAGTAGGCAGCACACAACTGCCTATATCTCTAGTACCACTGGGTCTAAGGCCTGTGACCCTCTCCACATATAATTAAAAATAAAATTTAAAAAACTCTTGCAAAATTAAAAAAAAATTAGCTGGGCATAATGGTGCATGCCTTTAGTACCAGCATTCGGGAGGCAGAGGCAGGACGATCCCCAAGTTTGAGGACATCTTGGTCTACAGACCAAGTTTCAGGGCAGCTGGGGCAAACTCTATTTTGAAAAACCAACACCAGAAGCCAGATTGGACTTGATTTCATTTCGGCTGCAAGTGTTTTTCCGTGCACTTATGTATGTTGTATGTGTGTTCACCACGTGCCTGCCTGGTGCCCATGGGAGTCAGAAGGGGCTGAACCTCCTTGCACTGGAATTACGGATGATTGTGAGCCTCCATGTAGGTGCTGGCAACCAAACCCTATTCCTTTTAACTGTAAGTTCTTTTAACTGCTGAGCCATCTTTCCAGCCCTGAAAATTCCTTTTCCTTATTTTTTTTAAATGTCCCCATCCTAAAAGTTCAGTGTTTTACCTGCTCTTCATCTGGGCTTTGCTGATTTCAGCTGACAGCAGTGCCTATAGCCTCCTGTGGACTGGGCAAACAGTTCTGTCCTCAGCTGGGTTGGCCTATGTGCCTATGTGTCTATGTTGTGAGTTAGGATGGCTTTAGCCAGTAAGACTGAGGTGACTTACTTCTGTAATGTGTGTCCTTCATCCTGGCATGTTTGCTTAGGGATGGCACAGGAGCAAGAATGGGAGTGGACGAGCTTGCTGCAAGAGGACTTCCAAAGCCTTTACTACTTTACATCATGGCTACTGATATCCTCTTGGCCAAAGGCAGGTGTGGCCTGTGACAGTGGAGTTTACATGGCAGAGGGTATGGTCACAGGAAAGGAGAAGAATTGAGCTTGTTCTGCAGGCAGACCACCCTAGACTAAGAATTGCTGGATGAGATCACTGTCAACTGAGGGAGGAGTGAGGTCAGACTTTTTTTTTTTCTCTGCCATGACTGTAGATTGTACTTTTAATTCTGGTTAGCAGCCTCATAAACAGACATCTGGGCTGTGTCGTGGAAGAGACGGTTGATCTGGATCTGTAAAGGGTTTTTGTTGTCTTTGTGTGGGATCAGTCCAGTCAAGGGCTGAGAGGAGTACAGATCCCATGGAGTTATGGAGTTACATCATGTCAGAAGGAAGTGAGGGAACAGAGGAGGCGCAGAGAAGAGCATTGGCTATGTAATGCCGAACAGGCAGCCAGAAGCAAAGCTGGTTCTCAAACCCACATCTTCTCTCCAGCCATTAAGGGTTTTAAAGACCTCAAGGAAGTTCTGTTGGAGGGTGGAAGGACTGAAATGCGTTCATAGTGTGTATCGACAGGACAAACCCCATCTCCTCTGCAGCCTCTGTAATGTAAAAGATTTTTGGAATGGGAAGATCAGAGAGGAGGCAAGGCTGTGTTTGTCCCTGGGAAGCTGAAGCTTGCTGATCTGTGGCTGTCCATCTTTGGGAATCCATTTTTGTTTTCTGTTTTCTTCTCCTTCCCTTTCCCTGCCCCTCCCTCTGCTTCGTGAGCAGAAGTCAGCATAGGTCTTCTGAGAAGAATCTAGGTTCTAGCTCCTGCTTTTTTGAATAGCATATGAAATTATAAAGGTTGGTCTAGCCTTCTGGAATAGGACATCAGCAGCTAATTTGGCTTAATGTTGCGAGGAACAGTTTGAGGTGAATAAGTAAAATTTGGGCAATGAAATTCTATCTATTTAAGCACTATCAAATAAACTTTTTGGGGAGGGATAGGATAGAAATACTTTTGAAGTATTAGATTTTTAAAATTTTATTTAACAGAGAATAATGGGAAAAATTGAGCTCCCAGTTCTTATGTATTTTTGCCAGTAGGAATAGACCCAGACCCTTTCTTAGGCTAGGCAAGTGCTCACCAGTAAGCTGTAATCCCAACCACAGTTTTTATTTTTATGTTATTTCCTTTTTTTAAATTTTTTTAATTAGGTATTTTCCTCATTTACATTTCTAATGCTATCCAAAAAGTCCCCAATACACTCCCCTCACACTCCCCTACCCACCCACTCCCACATTTTGGCCCTGGCATTCCCCTGTACTGGGGCATATAAAGTTTGCAAGTCCTATGGGCCTCTCTTTCCAGTGATGACCTACTAGGCCATCTTTTGATACATAGGCAGCTAGAGTCAAGAGTTCTGGGGTACTGGTTAGTTCATAATGTTGTTCCACCTATAGGGTTGCAGATCCCTTTAGCTCCTTGGGTACTTTCTCTAGCTCCTCCATTGGGGGCCCTGTGATCCATTCAATAGCTGACTGTGAGCATCCACTTCTGTGTTTGCTAGGCCCTGGCATTGTCTTGCAAGAGACAGCTATATTTGGGTCCTTTCGGCAAAATCTTGCTAGTGTATGCAATGGTGTCAGCGTTTGGAAGCTGATTATGGGATGGATCCCTGGATATGGCAGTCTTTAGATGGTCCATCCTTTCGTCACAACTCCAAACTTTATCTCTGTAACTCTTTCCATGGGTGTTCTGTTCCCAATTCTAAGAAGGGGCACAGTGTCCACACTTTGGTCTTCGTTCTTCTTGAGTTTCATGCGTTTAACAAATTGTATCTTATATCTTGGGTATCCTAAGTTTTTGGGCTAATATCCACTTATCAGTGAGTACATATTGTGTGAGTTCCTTTGTGATTGTGTTAACTCACTCAGGATGATGCCCTCCAGGTCCATCCATTTGCCTAGGAATTTCATAAATTCATTCCTTTTAATAGCTGAGTAGTACTCCATTGTGTAAATGTACCACATTTTCTGTATCCATTCCTCTGTTGAGGGGCATCTGGGTTCTTTCCAGCTTCTGGCTATTATAAATAGGGCTGCTATGAACATAGTGGAGCATGTGTTCTTCTTACCGGTTGGAACATCTTCTGGATATATGCCCAGGAGAGGTACTGCTGGATCCTCTGGTAGTATTATGTCCAATTTTCTGAGGAACCGCCAAACTGATTTCCAGAGTGGTTGTACAAGCTTGCAATCCCCCCCCCCCTTTTTTTTAAAGGACAGGGTCTTGCTTGCTGCACAGCTGAGGCTGTCCATGAACTGTCCCACCAATGCTGCATTAAAGTGCTGAGCCACCATTTCTGGAAGCCTTTTCCTTTTAGACCTTGGGTTTTGAGCTGAGCAGTCACAGAGCCCCGTGCTTGTGAAGAGCCAGTGAGTGTACCCCTGCCTAGAGCTGCTAGAGCGTGTGGGGTCACTTGTCATTTCAGTGGTGGTAGGAAGATTCATGCTATAAGCTGTTGGCTTGTATTCTCAGAGTGTCTATGCTCCTTGCTGGTTACTCTCCTGCTTTATTCTTGGGATGTTTAAGCTCAGCTTTGTTTATTAGGTCCGTCTGTTCCAGGCACCTGGGTAGATTACAGAGTGAGCACCAGTGAAGGCTGTGGTGGAGGAAGAGCCAGGGTATTCTCTGTGTCTCTTCCCTCGGTACCTGTAGAAATAGCTCTGTTAATGTCATAGTTTCCATCCTTGCCTCCTGGAAGCCTGTGCCATTGTCATCAGGTGGCTCTAGTCCCTGGGCTCCAATAGCACCACACCCTGTTATCAAACCCATTCCTCTCCCCTTCTGTCCCAGTTGCTGGCTACTGACTGCGTCCAGGACAAGCCAGCCACCCTAGAGCTGCACTGGTAGCTTGGACGTTGTCTTTTTATTTTTACAATGTTTTTCCCTGTGTTAATTTGCTTTTTGAAGTCTGCTTTGAGGACCAGATCCAGCTGTTTGTTTATTTTATTGGTCAAAGTGATGGAAGTGTCATCAAGGGACTGTGAATGGCGGTTTGAAGATACTGGGCTCTAGTTCTCACAACACCACTCCTGGTTTGTGCACCTCGACAAGTTTTGTAACCTTGGTGGGACTCACTTCTTTCACCTAAACAACGAATGTGTCTGTGCTGTCTCAATTTGGGTTTCCTGGGATATGGACTGTAAATTAGAAGTCACTGGATAAAGGTTTACTCTGAAGTGCTCTAGATACCCAGCCTGTGGAGGGAAGGGCAGACTCAGGATGGAGCTAAAGGAGAAGCTGAGCTGAAATTCAGGCTTTGAAGAAAGTAGCAGGGAGACTTTGTTCACCGATGTTAACTGTTAGTGGTGCTTAACCATGGGAGAACAACGCAGGCCTATCTCTGCAGAGGCTCTGAGTCTTCTGTCAGCCTCACTCAAACAGCTTGTGAATTACCTTTTGGTCCTGACTATTCACTAGACCACAGTGACTGTATCCCAACTTTGTTCCCTAAGACTCTTAAGGTTAATTTAGCATTGAATTTGCCACAGATCCTTCTAGTGCCCATCCTTATTCCTGTTCTATAACTTGGGTGTTAACTGTGTCCCCTCGCATCATTTCTTAGACTCCTGAAGGGGCTGAGGTTTCTTTGTTGCCATAGACCTGAGGTCTTGCCAGGTTAAGTGACTTGCTCCAGGCTACTCCTTCAATAACTGATTGGGAAATCCTCCCATGGGGCCCACCAGCTTCACCGTGAGCCGAGAGCTGAGAGCCAGATTTTTAAACGAGATATTTGAGCGACTTAAACGGCAGTCGGGGGAACCTCCTGAAAATATCTCCAGCAAAGTGTAGGTGTTGTTTTAGTAGAAACATTTCCTCTGTTGCCATAAAAATCTTCTCCCAAATGGCTTTGTGAGAGCAAAGCTGTGCAGGCTCTGCTGGTGTTTGCGAAGGGAGCCGTATGGCTCAGCCACAACACAAACGATTTGTTCTCCTGGCCGTGTTGGCAAAACGATTTGATTTCTGGAATCCCCAGAGAGTGGAAAAAGTCTAAACACATAAGTTTCTTCATAATTAGATGTTTAAAGAAGAGCCAAGAGGAAGAGTCGGGAACCCAGGTACATTTTTCATTTTCCGGGTGATCCTGGGCTGAGTGTGCTCACACAGGGGTAGAACTCACTCCCCAGTAGCTCCCCCTCCTTCTGTGTGCAGTTCTCTGCTCTTCACCAGGAATGAATATGAAAATCAGCTACAGCCCCTCAAGCAAAGTGATGTGTGAGTAGGCACTCCTTGTTGGCATTGGAGAACAGAGAAAAGCCAGCCCTTCTGAGCTGCATCTAGATAAAAGCATTTTTTTTTTTCTGTTGGAGAAATGCATTGTCAGGTTGGCTAAAGATTCTGATAAGAAGTCTCTGGAGCTTTAAGGTCCAGGGTCAATTCCCAATTGCTTTTTCCAAGGGGCCGAATTTCTGTGATGAATGTAGGCTGGCGTGGGTTGTTCTCCATAGCCAAGTACGAAGCAACAGTTGCTTGAAGAAGTGGAAGTTCACAGTAAGGAAATTTGGAGTGAAAACACACCTTGATTTGGCACTATGGTCCAAAGCTCAGGTCCCCATCCCTCTGTTTTGCCATCTTGATTCCATTTTTTTCCATGCTCACTGGCCACTTGGACCAGTTTACCTTAGGCTACTTAGACACTAATTACTACTATATGCCTTGCATTGTACCACATCTAAGCAGAGCCTAGCATCTAGAAAAGAATTTCCCATTTTCCTTTGATCCATTCCATATTTGTCCAGTGACCGTTTTAAGAAAGTAACGTCTGAAGACTATAGTGAGGTAAGTGTTAATCTAGAGGGGGTTCATAAGCAGGAAGTGAAAGTATTTGTGAGTTAATCATTGCTATGGGAAAGTGTAGCCTTTATCAAATCTATGGACGAGGTGCATGGTGCTTGTGGCCTTGTGTAGATCACTGAGCACCGTCTGAGGTCAGCTGGGGTTGATAGATGGCTCTGCTGATTTGGTCTGGGCACAGGATGTGCGTGGCTGGCTGTAGCTGTGTGCTGGCTGTGGCTGTAACTGTAGCTGTGTGCTGGCTGTCCTGGGATCAGATGATTTTACTCTAGGAAGCTTCTGCTTATCCAGTAGGCCAGCCTAGGCTTTCATGTTGATTGCATGGAGGCCAGGTGGTGGGGCACACCTTTAATCTCAGCACTTGGGAGGCAGAGGCAGGCGGATTTTGAGTTTGAGGCCAGCCTGGTCTACAAAGTGAGTTCCAGGACAGCCAGGGCTAAATAGAGAAACCCTGTCTCGAAAAACCAAAAAAAAAAAAAAAAAAAAAAAAGAAAGAATAAATGTAGCCTGACTTCTGCTGGGATTCAAGTTAGAGCTCCAGATTCTATAGGACCAAGAAAGTCAATGTCAATGTTAAGTCATAAACTGGGAGAGAACATTATTGTTGTTGTTGTTACTTTTTTCCAGACAGAGTTTCTCTTTGTAGCCCTAGCTGTCTGGGAACTAATAAAATTAATGTTGATTGCAAATGTAAGCTTCAAGATGGTGCAAACCAGACTGCTCTTGAACTCAGAGAGTCTCCTGAGTCCCTCTCCCCCTGCCTCCCCTAGTGCTGGGATTAAAGGCTTGCACCACCACCACCCAGTTAGGAGAGAATGCTTTAAACCAGTTAGCAGCAAAAACCCTAAATTAAAACTCTGCTCATAGGATGATTTCTTTTGCTTTTTTGCTAAATTGTTTCAGTTATAAATAGTTTGTAATGTCTGAATACACTTATACAAAATTTTTACCGTTGTTCTAGCAATCAGAAAGACTTTTTTTTTTTTGGTAGATTTTTTTTTCTTGTGTCTTCAGTCATCTCTGATAGGTAATTTTTCAAGAAGTCATATAAAGGGTAACTGTGGCCATTATTCATGAAGCTGACAACAGCAGTGGTATTAGCTATGTACTGTATATAGTTCTCAACAACTCCAAGAAGAAGAGGAAGAGGAGGAAGAGGAGGGGGAGGAGGAGGAGGAGGAAAGGATGCACCTATAATGCCATTCTTAGATGATGGAATTAAGACACAAAAGGTTGTGATATGCACATATTCAAGAGGTTTGCACTAAGGGAACAGACTCTGCTTTCCCGACTCACTCTGCGTGTGAATACAGGTCATATAAAGCATGCAGGAAATAAAGGGCTAATTTGACAGACTAGAGAATGGAGGAAACAGCGGCTTAGACTGTAGAAATTAACTTTGGACTCCTTGCACATCAATTGCGTCGACGATTTACAGGGCTGCTTCTTGCAGACACGTGTGACATTCGGAAGCAATCAGACCTCATTATCTGGTCTTTAAGGGATTACTGGGCTCTGGGCAGCTTGAAGGTTACATGTGCAATCAGCATTCATTTTATTGTTAACCGTTTTTGTTCGTGTTAGCTTCAGGGTCCTTTGCCTTTTCTTTCTTTCCTCAGGGGGCTCTAATTGAGTTCCAGGAAACTGATAACTAATGGGACTCAGTGATCAAGTTACTACTTATCCAGACGGATCAGCCCCCAGAGAGTGGGCGTGGCTTGGGTTGAACTCTTAGGTCCCTGGTTCATGTCACCACACAGTGTTGCCCTTCCATCCCTCCTTATTTTAGTCAAAATGCCCATGAAATGTAGCAGAGTGCACTAGGCCTAAAACATTAACCTGAAGTGACTTTCTTCAGGTGTTTGATGAGGTATATAAGAGGTATAACCTTGTTTAAAGTGGTTAGATTCGGTTACATGCATAAATAAAGGCATTTTAAAGAAATTAATGATAGCTGGGCATGATGGCGCACGCCTTTGATCCCAGCACTCGGGAGGCAGAGGCAGGCGGATTTCTGAGTTCAAGACCAGCCTGGTCTACAAAGTGAGTTCCAGGACAGCCAGGGCTATACAGAGAAACCCTGTCTCAAAAACAAACAAACAAACAAACAAACAAACAAAAAAAAACAAAAAATAAACAAAAAAAGAAGTTAATGATAAAGGAAAATTATGCGAAGAAAACAATAGAGGAGATACATTTGTGTTTTGTATTCAAGCACATTTTAAAATTCTTTACGTAAAATGTCTTTGATTTAAATTTGCTGTGGTAAAATTCAAGAAAACATCAGTTCTTGGGACACTATGTGAATCACATAGGATGTTAACATATTGGAAGAATAACATGCCTGACTGTAAATATGTATTTGACATCTGAATCTGTCAGCTTTCTAATGCTTTGACAGTAATAAACCTAAAGGCAAGAAGGCTTGTTTTAGCCCTGGGCTAAATTAGTTATCCCCCTGTTTTGGGACTGTGGCCTGGCAGAATATTATTTGTGGTGAACTGGTTCTCATGTGATGGTGTCCAGGCGGTGGGTGGATGGAGGGAGAGAACAAAGAAATGGATGCCTAGTAAGGCCAGGGACAAATGTCCAGTGTGGCTCTGCCTCCCAAGACTAGCCTACGCAGGTCTGAGCTCATTGTGTGGATAGTTCCCTCAGGATGGGGTCGCCTCTTGATTGCATCAACAGTTGGAGGCCAGGTCTTGGACACAAATGCCTAAGGGGGACATTTTGTATGGAATTCACAAAAATATCAAATGGGTAAGGAAGCAGGGCCTCCTCCTTTCTGAAGGTGCTAGGCCTTGAACACAGGGCCCCACACTTGCTTGGCAAGCCCTGCCACTCAGCGTCATTCCTAGCCCATAGCAATTTCGAATCTTAGGAAGGGAAGGAAGACAGTTATAATATGGAATTCAGGATAGTATCTTTGATTTCCTCCCTCCTCGAAAGAAGATTACCACACTTCTCATTTGTTGGATTATTTTATGGAACAAAACAGAAAAGGGTTTTCTTTGCACATGCACTAGATCTACGACGTCACAGTTCATAGGTCAGAGGGCTGTGTTAGAAGGTAATTCCTCTCTAGGTATATATTTAGAACACTAGTGATCTGTTGGTGAGTCTTTCACATGGAACTTTGTTCCATTCCGTGTCTTCATGATAACTCTCTTCATGATGTCTCTATCTCCAGTGAGACAGAGGGATCCCAAGTGACAAAGCAAGTCACAAAACTGCCGCTTCAGTCACACCCTATAGGGATCCTTAAAGTCCTTCCCACGTGACAGCCATTCAGAGTACGTTTTAATTCTGCTGTCACTGAATGAATCTCGTTGCGTAGTAACCATAAATGAATGTATTTAAATAGGAAGCCTTGCATCATTACCTTAAAAACAAAGTGAAAGAGGTGGAGTTATTCAGTGTGAAGTACATGCTGCCGTGTGTCAAAACCCAGAGTCGAAATGGAGGGAGGGACAGTGATAGAGGGTTTTAGAAACTACACCATGTCATCAGATCAGAGTTATTGGTCCAGCTTTCTGGAGTGAGGTTCTGGGCTTTCTTCACTCAATCTGCAAACCACTGAACATTGCAGTCCATCAGTGGGAGTGACTTTCATACTTTGGAAGTAACTTGTCTAAAACATGAAGCTCCATTGTCTTCAGAATTGCCTAAGGACAGTAAGGCTGAGGGGTAGTGAGGGGAATCAGGTCTGTGTTTTCAGGCAGGCCATTTAAAGATGCTGCATGAAGTATGAGTCTTAAAGCTCCATTGACACATTAATAACCCTTCTGGGCTTCTTTGTGGAGAGGACTATGGGTAGGTTCTATTTAAATTACCTCTGAGAAGTGTGGTTGCCCTTTAATGTTAAACCAGACTACTTAAACAGCAGTTTTACAGTGATCCTGTGTGATTGGAGCACATAGCCCGTGATACACTAGAGCACATGCAGACTCAGGCCAGAGACACTGGAAATAGCTCCTCTTTGGTTTGAAGTTGACAGTCTCTGAATAGGTGGAGTCTGTGGTTAATTCGAAAGTGACTGTGCAGAAAAGGTAAACTGTGCCTTTTCATGTGTCAGGTTAGGATAAGCAGTTTATCATGTTTTCATATGATGGGAGGGGGTTTCTGTTAGTGTCCAGGTTTTAGTACAATTTATGGATGTAATTAAGACTCATCCATATAAATAGTGAATTAATCTGCATTTGAAGTTTTTACTCACATCTGATCATATAATTTCCTGAAGCGGGTGGACGGAGGGAGGGAGAGAGGTGGGTGGAGAGTGGAGGGGAGGGCAGAGATATTTTCTTGTGTTTATAACAGGGTCTTATCCTATATTGGCCTCAGATACTTGGTGTAGTCAGATCCTGAATCTGAGATAGCAGGTAATGCACTGATAGATGTTGACTCCAGTGATTTCTGCATGTTAAACAAGCCTCTACTAACTGAACTATATCCCCAACTCCTGATTATGTCTTTGTGGAATCCTTCACATTCTGCAAATTCACCAGTTTCTATGATTCATATGAATCCATATTCAGATGATTGTATAGGCAATAGCTCTTTTATCTCTCCACGGGCATCCTAGGAATGGAGAGGTTTCAGCTTGACAGCGTATTCACAAGTTAAAGATGGTGAATGTAACAGACTTAATTCATGCTTAGCGTTCCTATTTTCAAGTTAAGGTTGTAGGTAGGTATTTAGAATCCATATGTTACATCATATCTGTAAGCAGGTACCCCAGTGTTAAGTATGTCTTGGTAAAATGACTATCGTTGTCTGTTTACTGTGCTGGTGAGCATCTGGAAGCTTCTGATAGATCTTTAGCTTGCCAAGTAACTCCTGGTTAGGAAAAGAAGTTAATCATATTCCAAGTATATATAGGGACTGTGTATGCACACTAAAGCTCTCACAAGCTCTATGTCACAAGGGGCTGCTGCTGCACTGTAGCCTCGAAGTGTGGTATGATGGTTATAGCACCTTTGGGTGGGAGACCCCACACCATCTTGCTGGCAGATATCATCTGTTGCCTTCTGAGCGCAGAATAAAGGGCTTCAACCACTTCAGTTCTCTTAACAGTGTGGCTGTGGGTTATGTAGAGGTGACTTACAGCGTCTGCTCTGCCAGGGCTAGGTTTTGGATCCGAGCTAGTTGGCAGTGTGTCCTGCTTTGGACATGAGGTGGGAGCTGTTCTAAGTAGTGAGATCATCAAGGGCACAGGCATAATCTGTTTATTCTTTAGTGTATACTACTGCCCAGTAGTGCCAGCACATAGTGCACACAAAAATTCACATGAACAAATTATACTACTCATGCTTGAAGTCTGTGTGTGTTACAGATTTCTACAAAAAAAAAAAAAAAAAAAAGACCCGAGTTCAGTTTCCAGTACCCATGTCAGGAAGACTGAAACTATAGTTCCAAGGGGATCAGATGCTTTTTGGCCTCTTCAGGTACCTGTACTCACATGTACATACCCACAAAACAGACATACATGTATATACATAATCTAAAAAATAAAAAAATAAAAAGAAAGCATTTCCAGCTTTTAGAAGAAAGAATGTAGAGAATTATCTTCATGGAGTTAGTGACAAACTTCTCTTATGATTTATTTTTATTTATTTGTGTATGTGTATATGTGCATACCTGCCACTGTTGTGTATAGAGGACAACATTCAGAAGTCGGTTCCTTTGTTCCACCATATAGGTCCCAGGAATTAAGCTCATGCCATCTGTGAGGTACATGCAGGGTTGGTGACAAACACCCCTTACCACTGAGCCATCTTGCCACTCCAGGTTGATTTCTTATAATAATATTTTGATAATTGAATAAATAATATTGTAATCTGTTTTCAAGACCATGATGGAGACCACCTGTGTTTTTACTCTTTTCTCTGTGTGGGAGGAGAAGCCTACAAGAGGCGGGCAGCATGAAGAAAAGCTGTGTGAGTGGCATAGTTCGATTCCACTCTTTAGGTGTTGAGGACGAGGAGAGCAGACTGTCTTCTCCTGGGAAATCACTAGGATGGCCACTTGGAATAGCATAGGAAGGAGCTTCAATAGTGGCCAGTCCTCCAACGGTTTGCTGGAGAGAGAGGCCTCTGGAGCGGAGGGCCAGCAGCAGGCCAGTGATTAAAACAGCAAGTGACTCCAGCAGAGGCATTGGAGTTGGAGAGGCAGCTGTCACCTTCCTGTTGCATACTGTGTGTCAGTCCATGAGAGTATGAGTATGTTAACATAGCGTATTTTTTAAATTATGTCTTACTAGTTGGGCATGATAATCTTAGCGTTTGGGAGGCGGAGGCAAGAAAATCATAATACATTCCACAGAAGCTTTGTCTACAAAGTGAGATTCTGTCTTTTAATAATGCATATTTTTTATTTGAAGTATCTTAAATTTTTAGGTTAAGTATCATCAGCAATTTACAAGTAAGGAAACTTAACTCGGTAAATTTGACAATTAATTCCAAGTCATATAAACAGCTAGGACATCAGCAACTAGGGTTTGAAGCTGGGTCTATTTCATTTGAAATCTCAATTTCGTTCTACAGGTTTCTGAATTTTTCTCGTACTTGTATTCTATGTTTAGCAGTTATCTTGAGTGGTCCATGCTTTTGACCATGAATTGTATAGTTTTGCAGGGAAGACATGTTGAGTGGTAGACTAAAGGTGAGATATTGTCTAGCATGCTTGGGCTTGCCAGAGGAGTCATAATGGAAAGATCTACTGTTGGACATCTGATATCTATACTGTAGTCTCAAGACCATTGTCCGTGTCCTCTAAGCGATTACTAGATAGGAATGCAGAACCTTTGGTTCCACCAGAAGTCCCAGTCACGGTCCACACACTTTACAATGTCCTCTGTTGATTTATGTACAGCTTGCAAATTGAGATGCTCTTGTTTAAACTGCTGTGATTGCAAGGTGCCACCATGAATTCCTGTGTAGCTGAGCTGATTCATGGGCATAGAGAGCAATTACTGTATATTAAAGTTTATTGTGTACTTGTCATAGAGTTTCTTGGTAGTCTAGTAACCTTTTTAGATAGATAGTTTTGTCTCTACTTTAGAAATGAGAATATTGAGCAGTAGAAGGTTTCTATGTTGTTGAAAGTTAAATCTCTGATTCCAACCAAGATGAGTCTGATTCAAGAAGAGTGCTCATAACTACCCCATTGGTGATGGGGGATTATCTTTAAGTTGCGAGCGGTTGATTGCCAGTGTGTTACATTGATAGCAAAATTTGACTTTGAGCAAAAAGCATTGACAATCCAAAAATTGTGTATTCTGAGAAACACAATTTATTTTTGTGATTCCAAATGAAGAGATAAAAATCAAGTCAAGCCTTCGGAATAGCATCCACCATTCTTTCTGTTGAAGGCTGCATGCTTTTCCTGAAGTGCAGTGACATGCTCAGGTAGGAGCTGGGGGGCTGGTGTAAAGGTTAAGACTGCTGAGTTCAGTCCTCATCACTCCTGTCAGGTGACTCCCAGCTGCCTTTAAGTCTAGTTCCAGGGGAATTAGACACTCTTTTCTGGCCTCCAAGGGCACCTGCATACATAGATACACACATAAATAAAGATGAAAATAAGCCCATTAAAAATACTAGGTAACCTTTAACTCCAGCATTTGAGAGGCAGAGGCAGGAAGATCTCCAAGTCTGAGGCCAGCTTGGTCTATGCAGGGAGTTCCAGGACAGCTAGAGCTACACAGAGAAACCCTGTTTCAAAATCAAACAAACAAAACTAACAAAAACAAAATCCTAGGTACCAGGGAATTTAGGAAGAATATTGTCCTGTTGTTTCTGTTTTTGAAAGGTAATGTTTTCTCTCCCTTTAATGACAGTTAGTAGTAAGATAAAGTTCAGAAGTGATATTATTACTAGAATTTAGTAGCTCTGCTAACTAGGGATGCAGTGAGGTGCTTAGAGCAATGAGCACCAGGAATCAGAGAGCCACCGGCAATGATAACACCTCAGATGATACTGGTATGTTCAGTTATTCTTTGCTATGCTTGATTTTCCTTCTGTGAAATAGTTTTGTTTCATGGCCACTAGGTAGATGACCCAGGTAGACCAGTTGGATGTGAGTTTTAACTTGGCTTCACTATGTTGTACAATAATGTTCAGTGATCAGTGATAATTTGTCCTTTCTTTCCTGTCCCTCTGAGTTGGCTGATTATACTGGATATCATTTTTAGAACTGATTTTTGTGAAGTTAAAGGGATCAAGGACACCACTAGATATCTCTTTTTGCTTTTTAAATTTATAGATAGCTGGGAGCTAGAGAAAAGAATGATGTGATTATTAATTTTAAAATATTTTTGTGTTTGAAATGAGTGGAAAAAGAAGGAGAGGAGGCAGAGATATGATTGTGCCTGTACCTTTAAAAAGTTTTATTTAACATACCACAATAAATATATATCCTTACGCTTTCTTACGATTCTCAGTAATGATAATAATGAACACCAAGTTAGATATACTATTTAGAACGGCTAGGGCTAAGCATGCTATGTGCATGTATCCAAGAGAACTGGAAAGACTGGTATTCACTCTAGACACGCAGCTCATTTGTGCACACGGGCTCTGCAGTGTTAATCCTAACAGTAGTGCATCTGGTTGAAGTGTAGTATCAAGGAAGTTAAGCCCTGTGAATCAATTCTCTGTTTAAGAAGCCTGAAAGACATATTGTCCCGAGGGGAAGAAGTGGAAGTTCTCTTACTTAACGCAGCTCTAAAAACAGCTGTTGGTTTCCAGTATCTGTCTGATGAACAGGCCTTTGTACTGGTGTGCTGCCAGGGACCAGCCTGATTTCAACCATTTGCCAATTTCTGTGGTGGAACTATCCCCACCACAGCCAATTTTATGTTACTCAGTTACCGGTTTGATATCCTCAAACCTGGAGCTGGGAGGGTTGTGGAAAATTATCATTTGTAGGCTCTGCAGGATGCTTAGCAGCAACTAGGGGAGGGGAAGTTGATACCCAGAGGGGAGGAAGTGAAAGGAGGGGGGGGGAAGAGGAGGGAGGGGACTGCTACAGAAATGTAAAGTAAGTAAGTAAGTAAATAAATAAATAAATAAATAAATAAATAAAACAATGAAAAGAAAAAAGAAAGCTCAGAAAATCCTATCCTGTATTAAAGTCATTTTTATACGGTATAGAGATATTTGTTTTATTCCAAGGTTCTCGTGTATAATGAGTGATAAATGGACATCATCTTGATTCCTGAAAAAAACAAAAACAAAAACAAAAACAAAAGCAAGCAAACAAATAAAAACCCCCAAACCAAGAAACTTGAGGTAGGCATAACGAAAACAATAAGGAAGGTAGGAGTAGGCATGGCCACAGGACTGCACTTCCAGGACCCCAGAGGTTGAAGGGCATCCCTAGCTACTTTGTGAGTTTGAGACTAGCCTGTGTAGGAAACAAGGAAATGAACGTGAGGTGAGTGGAAGGCTTTTGTGGAGAGCTGTTGTGTGAAGGTGTCTTGTTTTTGTCTGAAACTGTGAAAATGAACGTAAGTGTGGCAAAATTCTTAAATAGAAGTGGTTTAAATCCTGGTATTAAACCTCAGAGGGATAGCTGCCAAATTAAGTGGAATGCAGAGAAATCAGAATCATCTTTAATCCCAGTACGGATAAGACCAAGGAGGCGGATCTCTGAGTTTGAGGCCTTCCTAGGGTACAGAGTGAGTTCCTAGGACAGCCAGTGCTAAATAGTTGGACCCTGTCTGGGGGGTGAAAAATCACTGTCTGAAAGTCCCTACAGTAGAGCGTTTGCATGGTAAAGGGCAAGGCACAGTCCTTGGGTGTACGGCAGAGCTGGAGGGCTGCTTCGCACTTCTTCCATAGGCACTTGTCTATTTCTTCTTTTCCTGTAATTTGTTTATGCTGTATTTTTTAGTTTTCAGAACTTTTTTTGTGGTAGCAAGTCATTATTAATGTGATAGCAGTATGAAATTCATCATTTGTAGAATTTATTAGTTTTAGAGAGTATTTATTGATGCCAAGATATGCGATTAAGATAGCACTCCCACGCTTCCCTCTTCTCCAATCTCTTGGTTATGTTCCTCATTTTTCATATTGGCAAGAAGGGTAATGCTTTTATTATGCTCAGAATACCATAGGCTATAGGCTTTCAGTTCATAATTGAATATATTATGTTGCAAACATCAGAGCAAAAGAACATACAAACAAGGAACACAAGAAAATACAGCAACAGAGTGCAGAGCCACATGGCTACTGGGAACCACAACAGAGGGGGTAACTCACTAGATGGGAACCCATGAGCCGGCCATCTAAACAGGGAGAAGGGCAGATGCCACCCAGACTGGCAGCAGGCCAGAGGGAGGAAATTCTTGTCACCTTCTGTAGCTCGAACATTCTAAATGAACTCATGTTACTTTCACAAGGAGTTTTTAACACTGTCTTGGCCTATATCCAGTTAATGGCACCCAGCTTGTCTTAATAATAAAAAGTAGGTGTGGGTGTGGCCTTCTCTTTTGCAGCTAGGTGCCCCCAGTAAACAGGCTGAGCGCATATCTCAGTATGCTAGAGTACTGCAGGGCATGCCTTACACACATCTCAAGCTTTTGGCTTTGTGGTTTTTTTCTTGTTTCTCATGTGCCTTCCTGAGGAAAGTGATTTCAGTTCTACTTTCCAGATTAAAAACACGAAGATTTTTGGAAAATTAGGCCATTGTCATTGGCTTGACATCCTATAGCTTCCCTAATCATTTCTTGGTAATGTTATATTTAAATTATATGTATGAATATATATAATTTTATAAGCTTTATTATTAAAACCCCTTGCAGGTAAATGAAAACATACACCAATATTAACTAGACCCAAAGTCCATGAAACTCAGAGAGCTTCTGTCCGTGTAGAAGAGGCATTCAGAGTAGAAGCTTTGACACCTCACATTAAATTTACACTTTTAATATTGAACAAACTTGATGCATTTATTTATCATTAAAAAACTACATGGCAGACTTAGCACTAGGACAACAATTAGCTTTTGATCCTTGTTCCTAACCTTGCATGTCCTCTTCCTTAACAGTCAGCATTTCTTGGTCTTTCCTTTCTTATTTTAAAAATCAAATATTATTTTCAACATGTGATAGTCTTTCTAATAGAATATTTTATTTGTGATGCTGTTTATTCACTAGAAGCTATATTTGGGAATTAAAGATGTAATATTTGTTTAAAAAAAAGACAGGCTCTTAAGTTAATTTTAAAATGAAACGTATTATTTAAAACTTTGAAAATAAAAACCAGCTCATACCATAATTAACAAGACCTAAAGGTCCACCCATATCACTGAACCCCTGTATCATTTGGATAGCCATCCTAGATGTGTGGCGCTTCACACGAGATTCCTCCTGTTTGGTAGTGGATTTGTGTGCAAAAGTACATTTCGATAATTAAGTTTATAATATGTGTTCCTAATAGAAAATTAGAAGAGGAAGTTTTCAATTTTACTTATTTTTTAATATTTATTTATTTAATTTGATGTGTGATTGTTTTGCCTGTGAGTGTATATATACACACACACACACACACACACACACACACACACACACATATATATATATATATGTTTGCCCTGTGTTTGCCTAGTACTCCAGGAGGCCAGAAGAGGACCCAGGATAGCCTGGAGTTGGAGTTAGAGGTGGTTGTGACCTGCCATGTGGGCATTAGGAACTAACTGAGCCGGGGTCCTCTATAAATGCAACATGATCTCTTAACTGCTGAGTCATTTCTCCAGCCCCTATATTTAATTATTTTAAAATGAAAAAAAGGATGGTGCTGGGGCTTGAACCCAGGAATTTGTGTGTCTACTAAGCATATGTACTACTGTGGAACTTCAGTTCTGTTTTTAAGGAAGGTTACTGGGGAGAACCTCCTGGGTGGAGCCTTGTATTCTGCAATGGGTGACTACATTGCCACCCATGTTCTGGAAGGTCTGCCCACATTCCTGTCTTCTTTCAATTAGAATGGTAGCTGTGTAGGGATTGCTGGGGTTGTGTGAGGACTACAGGAATCTGGGGCTTGGGACACATGAAGTGCTTGCAGTGGGAATCAGGTTTGACAGTTGGCCTCTCGGATGTGCACCAGTCTGGTTGAAATGTGCACATATGGATGCAAGGTCTATGATACTGTGTTTGGATGGTGGTTTTAAAGATTGCTTCTGACTTGGTTTCAGCATATGTGGTGCCCACTCCAGAGCGTCCATTAGCTCACTGTCAGTCTCTTGACATTTAGCCTTCAGTGTTTGAGGAAAACAGGTTATCATAACTCGGCCTCATGCCCACTGTGGCAGCTGCAGTGTCAAAGGAGATATAGAAATTCTTGTGAATGGATTCTATGTTATCTTTCAGATTTGCCATTCTAAAGTAGTTAGTGGCCATGGTGGTTACTAACTAACTGGTATCGATTTGACAGGACCTAGAATCATATAGGAGACAAACCTCTGGCTATGCTGTGAGGGATTGTCTTGATTAGATTGAATGAGATGGAAGAGCCACCCTTAGGCGGGTGGCATCATGCCCTAAGCTTGGGTCTTGAAGGCAGAGAGAGGAGGAAGCTTACTGACAATCACCATCCATTGCTCTGTTCTCTCTGATGGTGGACTCAGTGTGATCAGCTACCTCAGACTTCCAGCACCATGACGTTTCTCTGTGAGCAAAAATATCTACTTAAGCTCCTTTTGTCAGGTAATCTGACAGATTACTGAGATATTAGTCATCCAACATCTGTACAGCAGGCTTTCTTTTCATATGCCAGCATTTGAGGTGAAAATGCAAAAAATACTTAGGCTCGGAAGAACGTAGAAATTGACCATACTGCTTTATCAGAGCTATTACTGCAAGTTGGGACAGAAGAGGGACCCAGTTCCATGACTTTTTAAAGATATTTTCTCAGTGTCATCATGGTGAACTAAAAGTTAGCAAGTGGAATGTAGAGTTATAAGCGTTTCCCAAATTGGTATTGTAAATAGAGTTCTCCTTGGATATTCTCAAATGAAGAGGCCCGTGATTAAATAAGTCTGGGAAACAAAGCATGAGACATCCCATCTAATCGATTCATTGGCAATATGTAGTTATCACACACTAGAAATCTCGCAATGTAAAAACCCATTTATAATCATATAGGCTAGTTGTTGTAAAATTTGACCTGAAATATTGTTATGCATTCTGTATTATTTGGTACAGTTTGGAAATGCTGACATGTTTATTATAAAGTTAGCACTTACAGATGGGCACATCTGGGGACTGGTAAAAGTATATGCATTAGCTTGTTTATTTGACATAGAGTTGTATTCCGCGTGACAGAAAGTTAATTCTAGAGCTCCTTTTAGACAGGAGTTCACATTGACTTATCTTTATACCTGCACTGCCAGACACTTAGGACTTACAAGTTCTATGTAAGACACCCTCAAGGTACTATAGAGGAGGAACATGGGCAGAAGATTGGCAGGCAGATCAGAGAGAGATTCTGAACAGGCTTTCCCATTTCCCCATGTCCTTCACTGCAGACTCTTTTTCCTTTAGGGGCTAGATCTTAAGGTTTTATTCTTTTGTTTGTTTGCTCTTTTAAAAGAATGCAGGTGCAGTTTTTACATTTCCTCTTGGAATGGACACTAGTTTCTATCTAAGAAGCACTTCTGGTCCTGTTCTTGGCTGCTCTCTCAATCCAAGGCAGCGTTCCTCCAGCCTGTTAAAAGCATTTGCTCTATTTGCTGTTCTGCTTAGAATAGTTGAAAGAGTCCCTCTCAGCCGCTGTCTGTCTATTTTGTTCTGGCCAAGGGCAGTGTTTGCCCTGCCTCTCAGTCTGAGGGGTGGGACTCTTCTTGTTTCCTGTTGCCATTACTGCCTGTGTGGGCTTGCACATCCAAGACTCCTGCTTCTTCCTCCTGTTCTGGAAGGAGAGCGCCTGTCTAGAACTGACTGCCCTGGGTACAGCACCTGCCTCGGACATGCTCACAGAAGCCCATTTATGACTGGGTAAAGCTTACTCCTCTTTAGGTAAGAAAGGGTATTGAAAAGTGGTTTTGTGGGTATGGGAAGGTCGGATGCAAGCAGCTCTGATAAGTTAGTCTGTGCTCTTCTCAAGAGCAGGTGCAAGTAGATGCAGTTTCTTAAAACTGTGTGAACCACCCAAACCAGAGAGTATATGATTATGAATTATTTTCTCTTTTCTAATAATATGACACATTTTAACAAAGTCTATTAGACATTATCATTTTGTACTGTTTCTGACAATAATCTGATACAGATTTATTTTATTATTTCTTATTGTAAAATTTTCTCAACTTTAACGGTAACTTCTGTAGCTTTTCCATAAGGCACATATGGATACCCTTTGATTGACTGTTTGATTGATTGATTGTTGACTCTTCTGTTTATTATTGAACACTGTGTATGCAGCCCTGGAGGCATATGGGAAATAGATGCACTTTTTGCCGAACTTTGTTATGAGTATAAAACCACTCTGAGAAATAAGATCTAATTTTAACAACCGAGAGCTCTCTTCATAATGTTTCCCTTGACTATGTCAGTGTAATACAAGAAAGCCCAGGTGGCGTGAGGTCATATCATACAGGAATGACCACAAAAAGCAGATTTATTTTTGTCTCTTGTACATAATTAATGAAGGCATGATGCAGGCAATTATTTGTTTTATTTCAGTTGCCCACATTTTTGGTTCAATTATCTTAAGAGACATGTTTTTGAAAATTTTTTTTTCTTGAGTAAGAATGAAAATATACTTTGTAGCAACTTGAAAATATATTTATTCATCGTCATGGAGACTTGATTATTTTATAAAATGTTTTAAGTGAAATTCATACATATTCATGAATGTAGGAGTAATGTTGAAGTATGATAGTTAAAGATCATATAGACTAATTAGCACCAGATGGTGTAAGAAAAGTACTTCATGGTTTTCATCCTTTGTGTCATTAGTTAGGAATATCTTACAGTCCTGGAAAGAATGTAAGTTATGAAAGGTAAATCCTTTAGTTTTGTCTGAACCATGACTAACCTTAGGTACTTGAGCAAAAAAGATCTTATTGTATATTTCTCGAAAACAACATGTGACCTAATAAGCTTGTTTATGATTGTTTTACTGATTTATAAGTGGATAGAGCATAACATTGTGAGAGAGTTTTAAGGTTTCGGGAAGAACTTTTACAACTGCGTATTAAAGCTGGATAGGACACTGGCCTGAGAACTCCAGAGACAGTTTCCTGTTGGAGAGATATTGTGTACAATTATACAGTAAAGAGCAGTTATATGCAAGGGACCAGCGTTCTGCAGATAACAGAGTGTTGCTAGGCTCGCCACAGTGTATGAGATTTAGATTTTCAAGATGGGGTCAGGGAGGGTTTATTTTTAACAGCCTTCTCCAGTGGCTCGGAGGCCAGGACAGATGCAGCAGTTGCCAGGGAAGTCTGTGCAGGAGATAGGTGGGCAAGGCTTAATGATAATTACCTGTCTTTACCACCCTGTCCGAAGATAAAGCTGCCGTGGGAAGGACTGTTATAGAGACTATCTGCAGATCTGGAGTTAATTCACTCTACTGCTTCTCACAGGCATCACAGGTGAGAGTGAGGCGTAGGGGATGCTGATGCCAGCTCAGGGACCCCACTGCCCATGAGTTGAAATAATTGCAGAAAGTGTTCCTCTTAATTTCATGGACTCTACCTACTCCGCACCAGGACTTTGTAGCGGCTATGCACTGGTGATTGTGACTCTGAAATGGAGGTGAGGTAATAACTGCTGTCATCGCTGGCCCCTTGTGAGCAGTGTAGCCAGGGGGCTGTGACTCATAGCAGCCTTTCTCAACACTTGCCAGTTTGGGTGACCTCACTCAAGGCTCAGATCAACTCTGCCTTTGGCTGTTGCCATGGCCACCACCAGGTGCTCACCCACTACCTCTGTGTCGCCCTCGTGCTGTGTCCCACTCACCAGTAGCTCTTTAATGTGCTGTTTGATTTGTGTTCAACACCTGACTCTTCTGCATCATCTCTCGACAGCCTGGCTTGTAGGTGCCCCACTTCAGCTCTCTGAATTGGAATATAGAGACTTTACCTGTGGCAAGCTGCTTTTTCCCCTCAGACACAACATATGACTTGTAATTGGTAAATTTGAGGCAGTTGATTTTTGTTAAAATCACAACAAAGCAAAACATAAAAACCTCTGCAAGCTGAGACTTGCAATGTTTGTTTGTGCTTTGAGCTTTCAACCTTAAATGCTCTCCCTAGATAGCAGTGAACTCTTGAAGGAAAAGAAGTGGCAGTTGGGGGTTGGGGTGACCTTCAGGCTCCTCAATAATTCCGTCTTGTATTTCTCCCCTCAGCATTGTTTATGAAAATTTCAGAGTGCAGTGATTTGGAAGCCAGTGACTCTATTGATTCTTAGACCATGCAAACCAATTGTTGAGTTAATATAAATACAGGTGGGGAGAGCTGGTGGCAATCATGGTCTCTTCAGCCATCCTTGCTGCTGTTAGTTGGTGTGTCTGGAGAGAGGAAAATCACCCAGGTCCCTGCCTCTGTTCTGTGAAGTTTCTGGTAGGTTCAGTCACTTCTTGGTAGAGTCTACAATCTAAGTCAGCTCTCAGACAGACACTTCCTACAAGTAGAAAGCTCTTACCCAGTGGCATGTTACATTTGTGTGCAGAAATGTCGGCCAAGTGCAAGTTCACAGGTCTCTTTAGACATTGAGAGCTGTGTAAATCCTGGACTATCCAGAAAAGAACTCATTAGAAATGTCAGCTGCCCACAGTTTTGTTAGCTACAGTGTAGTCGAAAGGGGACAGCTAAAGGGAAGGCTTTGTTGGTACCATAAAGTTACTCAGGGACTTCAACGTGTTCAAACTCCATTCTGTAAAAGGATCTCAAGGCCTGAGTTGTTTTGTGTGTCTGTGTGTGTGTGTGTGGTGGCGGGGAGGGGGTGTCGGCATTGCTTCTTTTTGTGAATATCTTTAGGACCCTGGAGGAAGAGGAAGATGAGCCTCACCTTTGATAAAGCCTCACAGCTTTGCCACCAGCCGCTTACCATGTTCTGCTTTGTTGGAGAAGGCAGAGGCAACAACAGTGGCTTGATTAAGCTCCTTTCAATGAGAAAAATCCACTGCATACTGAGCCCCAGTTCTCAGACTTTTCCTCAGGGTGCTATGTAGGCTTTTGCAGTGATTTTCAAAGGTGCTTTATCTCCTAAGAAGTTTATTATTTTACTTAAGAATGCAAAGAAATATCTCACCAGTTTCTAGAAGTAAATGCTTCCTTATGTATCTAAACTGACCCCATATTCAACCTTGACTCATTACATTTTTTTCTTTAGACCCAGAGCCTGGCAACCTTTTTCTTTTTAAGAGCGTTGTATAGTTAGCTGCCTGTATGGCAGAAAGATCCATATGTGTCCGTCTTCCGCGTCCTTCATTCGGTGTTACTTTTCCCTGAGAGCAGTTTTCCTCAGTACTTGCTGAAGCTAGTTCTGACAAAAATAACTGAGAACGCACATTTCCTGACAAATCAATTTAGGTGATAAATCTGTGCTTCCCACTGTGTTTACAGCAGTATGTGACACTTACCATTACTTAAATATTTAATGATGTTCTCAGAGGCTGCAGCTCCCTCCATCTGTATATTCATGTCTTATGTCACATGAAGTAGAGAAGTATGGGTAATGGGCACCACCTCCCTTCTTTTTTGAATTTTAAGCCCCAATTGGTATTGAAGGAAATACCAATTAATCTTCTCTTGAATCTTGCTGTGTGTTTGAGTGGGCTATAAATCTGATGGAACAAAGACCCACAATTTATGTAAGGTTTATTATCTTCAGCCTCAACAGAAAATTCAAGATTCAACTCGTACACTGATTCTCTGTTACAAGTAGAGCATCTCCTTGTCTTCCTGTGTATATCCAGTCTGTCTGAAGAGTTTCCCAAGGTCCTAACCATCTTGAAGTTTTCCTAATTGCTATAACTCAAAATCGCTTTGCTCTCTTTAGGATATCCTGTGATAGCATCTATGTCTTTTGCTCTCTTTAGGATATCCTGTGATAGCATATATGTCTTTTGCTCCCTCTAGGATATCTTGTGTTAGTGTAAATGCCTTTTGGCATCATTCTTCAGTGCAGGGAGTAACTGTTAGTTATTCTCTAATTTTTGTCTACATTAACTCTGAGTTAGATATTATATACACCAACTCTGTCCCTTCTCAATGATATTTGTAGACTCCTGTAAGGACCCTGTCTTAACTTCTTTGTTGGTTTGTTCCTCTCTTTTCCTTGTGTAGTGTGTTGGAGAACCACCTTTTAGTACCAACTGTTGGCCAGTTGTATCAATATAGAGAAAAGCCACTGGTCTGTGTAAATGAGATAAGCCCAGTTTCTTCTACCATCTTGCCTTAAGGATAGAATGAACAGAAGGATTATATCAAAGTGGTTTTTTTTTCTCTTTATTTTTTTTAAACTTATTTCCATGTGTCTGGCCATGTTTCAGTAATAGCCTTAACATTTAGCACTTTAATAATCCCTTCCAGCTGCAGGAACACAGTGATTTTTCTAAAATAAATTCCAGAATGTTTTATAGAGCTGACTGGCTACATTGGTGATTTAGAGTGTAAGAAAAATCTGACACTTAGATTCAGCTTCCCCACAACTTGGGACAGGTGATGGAGGACATTTGCTTGTAGAACATCCAGCTCAGAAATACAAGCACTGTATCCACAGCTGAGCACTTGGCTCCAGCCAGGTATTTTAGGAGAGGAAAACGGAGTCAGGGAAAGCCATCATACTGATTTATCTGTCCTTTGTTCCTTAGTTGGTATGAATCATACGAGGGGCTAACCCAGTAAAGGAAACAGCTCACAGCAGTTAGTTTAGGGCGTGCTTCCTTGGGTCTGCCCTGTGACTAGTTTCCAGTTTTACACAAACAGATGTAACTCATCGTCTAGTTAATTAGACAATCCAGCAAACCACAGACAGATGTTCTCCTGGGGTACAATGCGCTTTAGTTCAACCCATCATCTGTAAAACTCCGGAATCAGTTTGCTATTGATGCAGTAAGACATTGTCCTAAACGGGATGGTTAGTGTTGTGAGCTTGAGAGAGAAGCTCCTGAGAGGTTATCACGATTACCCCCAATTGTGAATTTCTGTGAGAAGCCTCATATTAATATGGGTGAGAGTATTTCCTCGGCAGGAAAGCGTGTAGACTGTATAGAATGGAGAAAACCAGCCAAGCACTAGAAACCTTGCATCCATTGGTCCCTCTGCTTGCTGATTGTGGATGTGATGTCACCATCTGCTTTACGCTCCTCCCACCTTGACGCCCCCACCACAGGGGAGTAAAGTTCCTTGAGCTGTGCCCTAAAGTGAACTCCCCTTCCTTCAGTTGCTTTTGTCCAAGTGTTTCATGAAAGGATCTGGGAAAGAAGCTACCGCAATACCTTACCATTTGGGAGTTTGGGAATCTAAAATAGGCATGGGTGACTGCGTCTTCTCTGGGGGTTCATAAGGAGAAGCAGCTCCCTGGCTGCTGCAGGAACTCAAGCCTTCATCACCCTGCCTTCACTTCCATTGCCACACCCACTTTGAGCCCCCACCTTCTCTTTGATTTGTGGTCTTTATTCAGGACCCTTGTGATCACACTGGGCCACTTTGAAAAGGTAGGGTTACTTCCATATCTTAAAAGTCTTAATTTAACCATATGTGAAAAGTCCCCTTTTGCTTTAAGACAACACAATGTTCATAAGTCTTAGGAATCAGGAGGTGCGTGTTGAAAGCAGGTTGGGGCAGAGAGCTGTTTGTTATTCTCTGGTTATTAGAGAGGACCGAGAAAATGAGCTGAACACTAGAAACCGTGCATCCACTGGTCCCTCTGCCTCCTGATTGCGGATGTGATGGTGACCAGTTGCTTCAAGCTCCTGCCGCCTTGAGGTCCCCACCACAATGGAGTAACTGTTCCTTGAACTGTGCGCCTCCATGCTCTCTAATTATCATCTGTGGAGAGACATCCAACCCACTGGAGTTGGTTTTTCATCCAGGAGATGAGAATTATATTAAATGTGATTCTTTTCCTCACATTGTTCCAACTCTGGCTGGGCAGAGGCACTGGGGAGAGGGGTCCTAAAAGCTCTGCTTTCCAAAGCTCTTCAGGAGGTGAAGCAGAGTTAGGCTTCAGAAATCCTGGGGGTATATTGATTGGCACAGGAGCTTGGTTGGGGGTTGGAGCTGGGGGTGGGAAGTAGATGGGAGTGGGGATGAAGGTTGTGGCTGTGTGTTTGTGTGTGTGGGGGGGTGAAGGGTAGGTGGACACAGACGTCCACCTCATCCAGGTCTCATTCTCTTGGTCACTGGATGCACTAACTTATCTCTCACAGCCTCCTGTCACTTCCAGTAAACTCTGCTTTCCAAATACTTTCAGTCTCAACAGACCATGCTCTCAAAGCTTCTTAATTTCAGTAAGCTGCCCAAGGGCTTACTGTTTTGCGGAGAAACAGTAACGTGACTTTGCATCTGTGTAAAGTAGCCTTGCTTAGCTGAATAGTTTCCTCACAGAGCTTTGAAAGCTCAGTTTAAGACCAAAGTACATACAGATATCATTCTGAATAACCTACCATTTCAAGCCCATCTCAAGTAGGCAATGCCACATTCATTAGATTTCAGCAGTGTGAGGGTTGATGGGTCAACACCCTGAAACTTATAAATCAGGTTCTGCATGAGAGATTATCTTCCTTTCCCCTGCCTGATCATTCACACTGAATTTCATAAATACCATGGAAGCCTGCATTCATATCATATCAGATCGTTCTTAACATTGTCTCCAAATCTCGTGAAAAATTTCACTGGACCACATGAAAGTATTAGCATGATGGAATGATAATTTACATGGAATAATATGCATCTATTTTCACTGTACTTTTTCCATTTATAAATCTCAGTGCCTGTGTTCACCAGTGGCACCATTGCCACAGCAATAATATTAAGCATTTCTTCTACTCCCAAGCCCTGGCTTGAGCTCTCTTGTTGTACAATACTCCAAATCTATAGCTAGCCAACCATCAATTTGCTGATGTTACTATAGATTTCATTTTGCTTTTGCTAAATAGATAGAATCTTGTATTCTTTTTGTCTGGCTTTCTGCTTTAGACATTATTGGTTTGTTTTTTTTTCAATTCCTATGCTTTTGGTAGTTTGTTTGTTTGTTTGTTTGTTTTAAATAAAATTACTGAGTAGTAGTCACATGCATCTACCAGTTTGTTTGCGTGTATAGACACTTTCAATCTTAGGCTGTTGAGGGCAAAGTCCTCATGAGCATCTCTGTACTTCTTTCTACATGACTCTGTTTTTATTTCCCTTGTTTAAATATCAAGATGGGAATGACTGGGTCTTGGATTCAGTTGCATGAAGCCTACCAAGTTGGGCTTCAAGGCAGTTGGATTGGTTTTCATTTCCTCTTCCATTCTCTGAGTATTTCCACTGGGACATTTTTACATATTATGAGTTTAGACAATATACAATAGATTTGTTTATGCTTTCAATGCATATATTTATGCTATATGCATGTATAAGGATACACAGAAAGGGATGGATGTGGGCATTGTTTATTATATTATGTAAAGAGGAATCCGTTGTGCTGTTTTGCACATCATATAAAATTCCAATCTATGAACATATTCATAAATATCTTAATTAATTACAAATGACATTCGAGTTTCCCCTTAATATTCATCTACGTTAGTCTCTTACTAGCCATTACTGATAACCTAGTAGTAAACTTCTAAGGAAAATAATGGAAATTGTAACATGCAGAATTTGTTATTAAAATAATTTTCTCCCTGATAATGAAAATAGGACCGTGATGCATTTTGAAAAAGCCTGTAAGCCCCGGTTCCACAGCATGCAAAGTTTAAGACCCTCTGAGATTCGTAGAGAGGGCGTGGGTGGCAGATGAGGGCCACTGAGGGATTAGTTACTGTTCTCCTTGCTAGGATTACACGCCTGACCCGAGGCACCTTAGGGCAGGACGTGTTTATTTTGGCTCACAGTGGAGAGGATGCAGCTCTCCATGTCAGGGAGGAAGGGTATAGTGCCTGGTTACATTGCATCCACGGTCAAGAAGGAGAGAAAGGACAGCAGATGGGGCCTGGCTAAAAAACCTTTCAGTACATACCAGTGACCTTCTTCGTCCTCGTGGATCCTACCTCAAGCCAAACCACAGCTGGGGAACAAGTGTTCACACTCCCCACCCCAAGACTATGGGTGACATTTCACATTCAAACTGAAATACCAAGGGAAAGCAGTCATATGATGATACGGTTCAAAGAGCATTGCCAGAAACCCAGGGACTAAATAAGGAAGCCAATTAGAATGGATCTAGTGGGTATATGACCCCCATGGAGACTTCCATATATACCATTGTGACAGTGAGATGAAGAGGAAACATTTCAGGGAGATGGGAAAGCAGCATGCTGTAGAAGAGAGTGACTAATCCTGCCTCTGGGGTGTGAATGGAAAACTGGGGAAAGGTTTAGGGGGAAAATGGTAGGGAACAGGAAAGCTGAGTAACACAGTCTAAATCCAACCACATGAAATGCTGTCTCTGCTCAGCAGTGTCCCTGGACCCTGGCAATGAAACATATGGCTAGGTGATTGGTTTTACAGCCTTTATCTTAAAGGTGTGATGACTGCTTCAGACATCGCTGCTGACTGGTGTCATATGGCAAGCAGAGTCTCTGCGACCAGCCTGAGCTGGGGTCACAGTGTTGGTATAAATTTCAATGACTCATCTCTTGGGTCTAAAATAGCAGCAGTCTGAGGGGCAGAGTGTATTCAAGGGAGGAAGTCTTTTTGACACATGTGCCCGCTGAAAGCAAACTTAGAACCAGTATGTATAATTGAGTGTCTCAAGCTGGTGTGGGGAAGGGGGCACCAATGGATATGAGAGGGAAGTGGGAGGTGAGCTAGCTTTACAGCATGGAAGGCATTGTGAGACAAGAGGAGAAATTTCGATTTTATTTTACAGGCTTTCAAAATGGCTTTAGGCATACCCTTGGGCACAGTCAAATAAATATACTGTAAGAGGAACAGAGAAGGGCTGAGACTGTTCATGGCTCTACTCTCCTGTTCTTTTACTTCTGTATGTAATTAAGTTGCCTGAAGGTCCACTTGCCCTTTTCCTGTTTGAGACCTGAAAGGTATCCCTCTCATCTTTACAAAATTGTCCATCCAATTAGGACCAACATTGTGCTATCTTGTCAAAACATTTTATGTCCCAAATGAAAGGATAGTGTGCTCTTGAAAATGTTGAAGACACATTTGACTTGAGATTGCCACCTATGAGCATGAAACCCAAGGCTCAGAGTATCATTGTATGATATTTCATCACTAACTAGAGGTGGGAGTAACTAGGATGGATTCTGGTTTGGTCACCAGAGAGATTATGGGACCATTTAATGAGGTGAGTATCAGGGGTATGAAGAGGTAATCTCCCAAAGGCACTCTGTCCTGATTCCTAGAATTTGCATTATGTCATTCTAAAAAAGAAAGGACTTTTCAGGAACACGTAACCTTCTTAATGTGGCAACTCTTTAATACAGTTCATGTTATGGTGACCCAAACTACAACATTATTTTCATTACTATTTCATAACTTTAAATTTTCTACTATTAGGAATCACAACGCGAATGTCTGCATTTTTCGATGGTCTTAGGTAACCCCTGTGAAAGGATCATTCGGTCCCTTAAAGCAGTGACGACCCACAGATTAAGAACCACCGGCTTAAGGTCAAAGATGTGGAGATGGTGCTGCTCTGAATAGTGTGAGTTATGTGTCCCTTATGAGTTTAAACATAAATATCCTTAGCTTATTATTTCAAGAGAGACAGAGAGAGGGATTGTCAGAGGAAAAAAAATAAAAAACTCATCACTGCTGCTTTGGAGAGAAAGAACGCAGGGCAGTGAGCTAAGGGGCGAGAGAAGGCTCTAGAAACGGAGTGACAAGGAGACAGATGACCTTTAAATCCCAGAGAAAGGAAGGAAGCTCTCTTTGGCACCTTGTGTGTGGTTTTTGTTAGAGCAGCCCTAGCAAACTAATTCAGCAGGTTTGTACAGCTTCCTTTTTCCTTCTAAAGTACCAGGGGTCAAACTTGGGCCGTGTTTATTGCTGGACACAAGCCTGATGACCATCTCAGGTGTGTCCAGATATTTCAATGAGGGAAGGGAAGTGTTAGGTGGGATTCCTGATACTGTTAGATGAACCAAGGGTTAGCAGTCTGCTTGAGGGCAGTCTCCTTAAGTAAATGCCCACTTTAGTGGATAACAGAAAACTGCTCCGAAGAAACATTTCATATATATATATGGTTCCTTTCAGCATGAAACTTCTTAGATAAAATGAAACCAACTTAACAGTCAACTTCCCGGTTCATACAGTTCTCTCAGGAGAGTTGGGAAAATGAAGACAGTCATATTCAAGAGTCATTAGTAAACAAAGACATGTGTTACTCACTGTGAAGTACAGGTGTGTTGTGCTTCAGCTGCTTTGTTTGAGAATCCAACATCTTAAATATGAGACAGAAATGAGCATATGCCTTGGAATCTCCATGCTGAAATGTTCCATCTGCATTAATAAAAGTGATATAGAAGGTTCTGGACAGAGCCATGATTCTCAAAACAATCATATAACCTAAATATCCATCATCATAAAAACCTCTGTCTTATTTTCATAGTGGTTGATCACATAAACTGATGTTCACTGTTGTCAAAGGCATTTTTTTACGTGAGCACTAGTAACTTGCTCAGAGATTTAAATCTCACAAGCAGAATTAGCCTCATGATGAAGAAAGGTTTCCATTGGAATACTGTGATATTCTTTGAATTTGGAACACGAGGAATCTTCTAAGAAGTAGCTACAGGTGATTACTGTCCACAGAATAAATGCCCACAGAAGTCAGTTCTTTAGGGTGACCTCTTGCCTAGAGCACCAAGCAAAACTCCTCTTTTGCATGGGGGAAATGTGTGCTTTTTCAATATGGTTGCTTTCTCTAGTACAAATGTGGGCACCGTAGAGCCTCTGAAGAGGAGACTACATTTAGTGTTGCCACATGGACTGTGTGGATTGGTTCAGTGCTGTCGGCTCATCCTGTGGTGGCAGATCACATTGATGTTCCTTCTCCCTTCCAAGGACTTGAGGTACGAATTTGGCAGGAAAAACTGTCTACAGCTGTCCTAAGAATTATCCCATTAAAAGAGAGTTTGGAATGTGATTCTGTGTGGATCATCTGCTGCTAAAATCTTGTTCCAACACCATCAAGTCCTTGGGCAATAATTGAACAAATATCCTTGAACTTGTCATGGAGATACCTACTTGCCAAACACCGTGGTGAGACTTGTGGGGATCACAAGTCGACTGTGACACTTTAGCCACATGGCCCATATGTTACATCCAATTCTGTTGTGTGAGCACTCCTTTGAAAATTATGACCTTGACTATGCTTTGGATAGTTGACCAAGGTGAGGCCTCCAGAGTTGACTAAACAGTTGCCTCTTGTAGAGGGCCTCCAGTGATCCAGGAGCAAATAGCATCCTGGATCACTGCACTAGTCATTTTAAGACATTGGTGCTTATCTGAGTCATCCCTGCAGTCAGACTGTAGATGCCATGACCTGTCTGACGTGAGAAACTCAGGTGTCAAACATCATTTTTTTTTTTGCCATCTTGATCACTATTCGGTGTGTATCATAGAGTAGTTCTTGAAGATGTTGCTAATTCAAATGATTTCCCTCTTACCCCCTGCCATGCCTTCGGATCTTTCCCCCTGCCCCACTTAGGACTATGGTAATAAAATCCTGTGGAGTGTATGTGTAAAGGACCCGTGCTTGTCTTCACGGCTCTAGAGGTCAGGGTTCTACAGGTCAGGTGTTGGATTTGGGTCCTCTTCCTGGTTTGCAGAGTTGTCTTCTTGTTGACTCGACACATAGCAACAGAGTTAGAATGAGGAAGGATGGAGGTGGCGTGGGGTGGGGTGGGGGAAGACTTGCTCATTTTCCTTTTCTTTTTAATAGGGGCATTAGCTCTGCAGTGACACTTATGTTCTCATGACTCCCAAAAGTCCTACTGCCAAGTTCAAATTCAGAACTTGGGCTTCACCCTAAGATTTTGGGATGCCACAGTCCATCTTACTGTCACTAGAGCAGGATAAAAGAAATCACTTTCCTGTATTATCTTGGACTAATACTTACACGTTGTCCTAAGGACTCATTCATCTTTTTCCTTTTGATAAAATTGAACAAGTCAATGTTAGGTGGGTTTGAGAAATGTAGGGCTTGGGATGACTTCCTGAAATAATTTTGGATACAGAAAGACAGAATTGGGTTGTAGAATCTAACAGAATAGTACTGGGAATGGCAATAGGGCTAATCTTGATGTATATATATGTATGGTGTATGTGTGTGTGTGTGTGTGTGTGTGTGTGTGTGTACTCTTTCCACACATTATCTCATTCATGGCATGGCCCGTGGGAATGTCCAAAGTTTAAGTTTTGTATAAATGAATTCATCATTAGCTGGGGCAGTTTTACAGATGTAATATTATGTTTTTGAAAAATGGGGGTTTAAAAAGCCAAGCGCATTTGGGCTCCATTCTTCCAGCTAGATGACAGCTTTTGCTTTAACCACTTAAAGTGTGTAAGGGATTAAGAGTTCTTTTCCGTCCTCGGGAGACCAATCACTTGCATTTAGCACTCTTATAATTGAAATAAGTCTTTGAAGTTGGTTTGCTGGAGTCTACCCAGCATGCCTGGCTGAAGTGCCTAAGCAGATGTATTTTTCATTTTTGTCTGAAAGTGAAGCCTGGTAAAAATTTGCCTAATCTTTTTTTTTCTTTTTCTTTTTGGTTTTTCGAGACAGGGTTTCCCTGTATAGCCCTGGCTGTCCTGGAACTCACTTTGTAGACCAGGCTGGCCTCGAACTCAGAAATCTGCCTGCCTCAGCCTCCCGAGTGCTGGGATTACAGGCGTGCCCCAACATGCCCTGCAAAAATTTGCCTAATCATCTACCATGCTAACCACTTCCGAGTGCCTGGGCATGCATGAATTATTACTGAGATCTTACTTGTATTTATTCATTGCAGAACTGGTCACTAGGATGTCTTCTCCATTGATCAGAATCTTGTGACAAAGGGAAAAGTAACATTTCTCTCTGTGATCATATGTAAAATAGAAGAAAGATATGTTAGAATTTTTAAATGTATTTTCATTGTATGAACTAATAGATTTCATTATATTTTCATACATTAAAATTCAAGTATTTTAGTGATAGGCACTTCTCTGTTACCCTCTCTTCCCTCCTCCGAGTGGCCCCTTCTTCGGCCCAAATAGTCCAACTTCTCTCATCTTAGGTGTATATTTAAAAGTATAGACTCCACATATATCAGAAAACCCAAGATTTGTCTTCTTGAATCTGGCTTATTTTAACGCCATGATTTCCAGTTCCATCCATTTTCTTGCAAATGAAATTATTTCATATTCTACAGTTAAATAAGACTTTGTTGTGTTAGATCTTAAGTTGTTAAAATTTGTAAAAGTTAATCTTGGGAGCAAAATGGAAGACTGTTAAGTGAGAGATGTCTGGGTAGAAAGCCAGTCCACCTGACTGTAGCTTTTCACATCTCCTGTGTGCATGCGCATTTAGAACGTGATGATGAGTAGGATTATGTGTTTTCCTAAATGATTTTTTTAATATCGTTTGTAGATGTTTAAAAGTTTTTACAGGAAAATAGAATTAGTAAACATGGGATCTTACTTATTTGCCCATGTGTGTCAATAAGAATATTGTCTTCCTCCCAGACTGGATAGATTACAAGTCCATTTCGACACACTATGGGAATCTTTCTTAAGCCTTCTGAAATTGTCATTTTTCCTAGATCACAATGATTAACTATTAATAATTTTGTAGCTATTCATTTGTGTATGTGTATTCATTGTGTGTGTGTGTACACCTTCAGTCTTACTGGAAGCTAGTGGGTTTTCTCTAACAAAAGTTATTAAATTAGGGCTGATGAGATAGCTTAGTGAGTAAAGTTTTTGACAGACAAGCATGAGAACCTAAGTTCTGGTGTCTGGTAACTATGTACAAAGCCAGGTACGTTCGTGTGCATCTGTAATCCCAGTGCTGTAGAGGTAGAAACAGGAGGATTCCAGGGCTCACTGGCCAGCAAGGCTAGGTGACCCACCAAGGTGGTTCATCTTGATTTGATGAACCATTGGAGACAGTTCATTGACAGACTGTCTCAGACAATAAAATGGATAGCATAGGGACACATGCCTATGCACACGCATATAGCACATATGCACACTCAGCTATTAAATATATTAATTAAAAGTCCAAACCAAAGCTGTAGTATATGACTGTAAGGCAAATGGTCTGCCTCCATACAAACTGCCTTCCGTTTTCTATGATTTCTGCAAGTTTGGATCTTTGTTTTCTGAATTTCCTTATGAAGTCAATATTACTTAAAAATATGTAAAGCCACTAGAATGCATCAGAACATGGGAAGTGTTAAAGCAACCATGCAACTGAGATTGAAATGCACCCTGTCCTATGTGCTGTCATGGTGAAAGCAGTCATACTGCTGCTATTGCTGTGCCTGCATAGATGGCAGAGGGATCCACCTTGTATCTCCTGTCATTTTATTCGGAGTTGGACTTTCTATTTCATTGGAGTTGGTTGTTTCCTTTAGTTCAGTTTAACTCAAGGTGGTTTTCCTTCATCTATAGAAGCATTTTCCTTACTCTTCTAGAGGCATGGCTGGCATGGTGGACAGCAGGTCATGATGCCTCTGACGGTGCTATATTTCAGAGGTCACCGTGGGTTCTTTAGTCCTATGAATGGTTAAATTGATAACAGTACCATCACCATAGGTTCCATATTGTGTTTTAAAATTTAAATTCAGTAAAAAAGAAACCATCTGAAGTTCATAATCTACTATTTTACCTCAGCTCAGAAATGTATAGAACTATGACAATTCAGAACAAAAGTTGACTGAAATAAAGCATTACCACTGATCTGTGTGTGCCAGATAATTTTATGTATGTCTGTTGTTTTATTCTTAACTGAAGTTTTATTCCTCAGTGCTGCTGAGAATCATCCTTAACTCCTGCCTTTCTCTCACACCATGTGTGCTGTGTTATTAATTCTGTCCAGTGTAACCACAGCATGTATGCTGTGTTATTAATTCTGTCCAGTTTAACCACACCATGTATCCTGTGTCTACTTTGCTTTCAAATGTACCCATCTTCTCCTACCACTATTTTGGTCTGAGTGGGGTTCTCTGCCCTCCTTCATCTGGATTTTGATCTGTATCTTCTTCTACCACCTGGCTGCCTGTTCCCCATTTGGCACCCAGAACTACCTGCTCATTATAATCCAGACCCTGTGCATCCCACCCCAGTGATCTCTCCTTGTACTTTCAGTTTGTCACAAGTTTGAAGTCACGCTTGCTTAGCATATGTGAGACGAGACTCTATCCCTAGCACCATGCAGACACGCAGGGGCTAAATACTCTGCCTGGGCCTCCCATATCCCACTCATTTCATTGCTGCCCCGACCTCATCTTAGATTCTCTCTGCTTATTTCCTCTCAAAATGACACCCTTTCTGTTTCTGGACGACACTGCAACGCTCTCACCTCAGGGCTAATGTCTTCACCTCAAAGTCTTTGCTTAATTGTATACTTCTCCTTATAACTATCCTGCCCTGTCCTCTATTTAAAAATTTCTCTTTATATAACATCAGTTTTCAATTTACTAATTACTTCTTGTTTCCTGTAATGGTGTCTTCTCCCACGTTAAAGTATAAGGATGGTAGTGGGACAGTATTTTGGTTGTTGATCTTTTTTTTTTTTTTTACTTATGGGTATGTTCCATGCTCTCCAGAGGAGCCCAGGGTACAATAGGAACCCTGCAAATGTCTGTTGAATAAATGCTGCACAGTGGATGGACCGATGGAGCTCTATTGTCCATTGACCTCAAGTACCTATTGTTAAAAGATTAGATTTAACACATCTTAAAGCCCTTTGATAATATTTTATATTCAGACCTCACAATTTACGAGATAAGGTTAAAAGTAAAGTTTAAAAAAAAAAAAAACCAACCTATTTGTCATTTTGTCATAACCTGTTCTGGTTGTTTTGTTCTGTAAATGACAGATTAGCCTCTGCCCACCTATTCCAGAAATCTCCATCTGAGTTTTCGACATTTATAATTGGGGTGAGGCTCTTTTGCAGGAAAGGGCCACTCTAACATTTATAGAAAAAATATTCATGGACCTCTGATTCTACTTCTCTGGAACCAACTGATAAAACTGGTAAAAATGTTGGGCATTGTAATTGTATGGAAAGTTTTGAATAGTACCGGAGGTCACAGCATCCACTGAGCTCATACTGTGGCTTCCCTCACTGACCATTTTTGTGGACGTGGGAAGCTCCAGCAGTTTTTTCTCTGCCAGATGAACCACTCTCTTCCTCCCCTTTCCTACAGATAGGCAAGTTTTTGCAAGGCAAGCCCCACTTCGGCCTTGTCTGTTCTCCAGCTGCTTAGGACAATGCAGTTGTCTTGTGTTTTTCTTCTTAGTCTGCGTACTTGGATCATCTTTTCGCTGTGCTGCCTACCAAGGTAAGGTAGGATGACCCGGAGAAATAACTGGATCCTTGCTGTCTTCTGAACTTTGGATTCCAGCCTTCCTGTCTGTCCTTCTAGGTCAAGCTGTAACCAGTTGAAGCAGGCATGTAAAAGCCTGTGCTCTGGCCTCAGCAACCCATTTGTTTACTTCTTGCCATTCCTCCACTATGACCCTTGTTACAGTCAAATCTGAAAACTTACCACTCCCAAACACAGCCGTGTTGCCTCTGTCATCTCTCTTTAGTAACATTGGGCTTCCACATCAGGATTTCCTGCTCCCATGTTTCCTGCTGAAGATTTCTATTGCTCGGTTTGTATTTCTCCTTTAATATTGCAAGCCATGTGTCTTGCTTCTGTTTTTTTTTTCCTTCCCGTGCTTTTGATTATATCAACAACACAACTATTTAAATTTGATGTCAGACTATAAACCCTCAGAGGGCAATGGCAGCATCTTTTCATTGTTTTATCTGACTCCTGTTTAAGCCATTGCTATTAGTTCCATAAATATTTCTTAGATCCACAGAATGTTACTTAATAGAGGAAATCTGGAGCAACAACAAAAATAAAAATAAGAAAGCAAAAAAAAAAAAAAAAAAACCAAAACAAAAGGTTGGACAACGCAGTTTGTGGTGTGGTTTTGACTTTTAAATATTTCCCTATTTAGCTTTCAAAAGTTTGAGTTTTCCATCACTGTAGAGTGAGTTTAGTTTGGAATAGGGTGCTTACTGTATACAGACAAGCTTCCAGAAACTTCACCCTTCGCATGCATGGATTTGACTGAAAGAGCTTTCAAAGGATGGAAGGCCAGGTTCCTCTGTAATACCCTTTCATATTTTTTAGGATATCATTAAGGGGTCCTTTTAGGAATTATTCTAGTAGTCTCTGGGTTTGATACCAAATTAATTCTGAATACAAGCCTGATAAGAAATCTAAAGACAGGCTCTCTCACATGAAACCTGGTAGCTTTCTCTCAAACACAGCTCGTGTATCTCAAAGACAGCACTAATACATTTATTCATGCATTTCACTAAATATTTCTAGAACACAAGAGTCCCACCTGTACTAGTTACCTTCCTACTGAGGTGATAAAATACCACGACTAGAAACTCAGGAGAAAAGGGTTTGTTTCTGCTTACAGCTAGTAGTTTATTATCCAGGGAATTCAGGACAGAAACTCAAGGTAGGAGCTGATGCAGAGGCCATGGAGGAGTGTTGCTTACTGGCTCATCCGCAAGCCTCGCTCAGCCATCTTTCTTATAACATCGAGGGCCTGGGGTGGGGGCACTGCTCCCAGACCCTGACTCCTAGTACTATTCCTTTGAACACTAAGCCTCAACTCTAGTGTTGAAAGGAACATTGGAACCTTGTCACACACCTGCCCCTCTGTACCACCTCAAGCTGTGACAAACAACAGTGTCTCTACATATTACCAGATGTCTGCTGAAGTGCAAAATCTCACGAACCATTGATTTAGGTCAAAGTAATGACTTTGATACTTGGAGGAGCTAGTTCATTTTCACAAGAGTTCTCTGGCTGCTATGCTGATAATAAGTTGAAAGTGAAGGAGGGTAGAGGTGGGGACTCAGATCCTCAGCCTAGCTGGAAGGTGAAAGAGACCAGCAATAGACTCCAGATGGGTTGCAGGGTGGTCAGTTTGGATATTTAGAATAATGATCCATTCTGAGTTTCTAGTAGATTGGATACCAGGCATAGTTGAAAATAGCTACTAGGTAGAAATCTAGCTACAGCTGGTCTAAGAAGGAAAGATGCAGGTTTGGTGTTGAGGAGACAATACATTTAGTCTGAACATGTTGCATGGGGATCTTTGACTATTCTGTTTTTTCCCTCTTTGATGCTAGTAGGCCACCGATGCTCATGGAGGCTGGGTACCTGCCCCAAGACATGCAGCCTGTAGAGAGCAAAACCAAGCCTTTAAGCTTCTAGAAGCCTACAGAGGCAAGGATATTACAGTATTTTCCATCCCGTAGAAGCTAATTTGGTGTATGAAATGCAATTCTGATAAATACATTTCAAATAAAGAAAGTAATTTCATTTGCATTTCATAGCTGAAAGTATGTGTGAACCTTAAGAAGGAGTTTGGGCAGTAGAACAAATCACCTGAGATAGCACTTAAGGTGTGTGTGTGTGTGTGTGTGTGTGTGTGTGTGCCTCCAAAATTTGTATCTGAACTGACTGTGTGACATATTAAGAGGTGTTGGTAAGTTTTGAGGGTGGAGCTCTCACAAATGGGATTCATCAGCTTCTAAAAGGGCTTAAGAAAGCATGCCTTGCTTTGGTGCTTCTAGCACGTGAGGACACACTGTTCAAGACCTCATTTGGAAGTTGAGGTTGGGCCCTTAACCAAAAATCTGTGGGCCCTTTGATCTTAGGCTTAGTCTCCAGCACTGTAAGAAATACATTCCTGCAGTGTGTAAATTACCAGGCTGTAGAATCTCATTCCAGCATCGTGGAGAGATAATGCACAATCAGCAGACAGGGTTTGTGGCTCAGTCAGCCCAGTTCAGCTCTCATTTACTGGGTCTCAGACTGACCCTGTTCTCCTGTAGGCAGACCACTCGTCTGTCAGGTCAGAGCTTTGTGGCACCTTGTGTTTGAGAACACATCTCAGGGTGCTCCATGGGATCTTCAACTCACAATTTTGGAATCCTCTCCCTGATTCTCATTGCATGAATTAATTAAGCACCATATCAGGTGGTGCTAAATCACTTTCCTGTGGTGGTCAGATCTGTGTGTAGCTTCCTAAAACATTAATATCCTTGGAATTTGGGGTAACACTGGCAGGCAGTTTTTCCCTCTTGCACTTTTAGGTCAAACTCTTCTAAGTTTTAGTTATCCCTTACTAGACCCCTGAGCCATTACCACGAATATGTTTTCTTGAAATAGATCCTGAGTCTTTTGATATCCTCTCCCATCTAAAAGTACACTCTCTGTGTCTTTGAGTTATGTAATTGTGTGCTTAAACTGTGGTGACTCAATAATATAACTGCAGCCGTAGTGTCAGCAGAGTGAGCCATTGAAGAGCCAGCAGGGAGCTGGGCAACATAGATGATTCCATGGACCTTTGTAAAGGTGATAGGAGCCAGGAGGCTGGAAATAGCTGTATGCCGGCCTCTTCTCACTTATGTTGTGCCCAGTCATAACCTTATGATGTCATAACCTACCCTAAGAGAACACTTCTATCTCTGTTCTCTAAAAATAATCGATGCCAACAAAGATGTCTTTGGAGGCCTTCAATAGTTTATCCTTGATGGTTTCTTCCAGTGCCAACTTCATGTGTGTGTAACCCCTGCAATTGCACAAGATCTGAAACAGAGAAGGGCCCTGCAGTTCATACTCCACTCTTTCTTTCTTTCTTTCTTTTTTTTTTTAAAGACAGGGTTTCTCTGTATAGCCCTAGCTGTCCTGGAACTCACTTGGTAGACCAGGCTGGCCTCGAACTCAGAAATCCACCTGCCTTTGTCTCCCAAGTGCTGGGATTAAAGGCGTGTGCCACCACTGCCCGGCTCATACTCCACTCTTACTATCTTGAAATTATTAATGATACAAGTACCTGTACTAATAGTATTATTAGTGAAATTGGACCCCAAAAAGAGCTGGTTCTAATTGTAAAAGCTAGCTAGCCTTAGCCCAGATTTCAGAGTTTCTGTGAGAAGCCAAGGGAAGTACTAGTATTTTGCATCCTGAGGGCATATAATAACTACTTGTAATGATATGCTAAGTTTAAGTTTAGATCAACTTTTGACCTAAAAAAAGAAAGATATTTACAAATGGAAGGTTCACTCTGGATATCAGAAAAAGAGGTATTAATGGCCATTGTTCTTTTAAAGGAGGCTGAGTGGATCACAGACCTCTTCCCACATCTTTTCTCTAGCTGGCAACAAGAGTTACCAGATGGCCCATAAAATAAGCCTTTGGGTAAGGCACAGTATGCTTTTTCAGCAGTGTTATCCAGATAAAAATTAATTTTCTTCCTTTATTCTTGCAGTGAATATTTATTGACTACTTACTATTACCTGCATGGTCATGGAAGGAATGGCATGACATAGTTCCTGCCCCTGAAACAGAGCCCACAAGATGTAGGCTTCCACAAGTGTCAACGGTTGCTGAATGTGAGGCTTGTAATATATATGCTAAATATATTACTAAATGTTCCTCTTTCAGGAAATATTTTCCCTGCCAAGGTTATTGGGCAATGTTCTCCCTGCCAATATTAATGACTCCATGATAATTAGAAGCAGTAAGTCTGGGAGATGAGGGTGTTTCTAATGTCTCAGCAAAATGATAAATGCTGAGGCCTTCAGGATAGCCCTTACAGCTGTGGGAAAGGACTCTGAAAACCTGAGTTCAAAATATATAATTTCTCAACTATGGAAAATATAAGGTTGCAATATTAATTGAAAGATACTAAGGAAGGAGATAAAAAGATTAAAGGAGTGGTGATTTTAGGGAGAAATCCCACCTGGCTAAGTTTATTGTTTGTGCT